>NC_051419.1:24146465-24147270 GCF_015228065.2 Penaeus monodon | reverse complement strand
TCACCGTCGGGCAGGCCTTAAATTTTTCAATCTTACTGGACTTTTCATTCTTAAACTTTTGTTATTCTGATTGAGAGCAAACAGGACAAAACCCGACAGGTACTGGCAATAGACATAAATAAAGCCAGTAACAAAAGGCTTTCTGCAAAGTCCATGATTTCCGCACCTCATTGTTTATGACACGGTGTGATGTACTCCACGGGTTTTGCTCGCCATGTTTTAACAAAGCACGATAATTTATTGGCAAGTAATTTCAATAATTACTCGGCATACCCAATCTTTCCCAATAATATTACAAATATAAATGGGACTAAGATTTAGAATTGGTTATCATTTTCTCTTTTCAAGAATGGTTAGAATGGTTGAGAACAGTAGCCGTTTGTGCTGAAAAGCTTTCGTTGACGCGAAACTAAAACATATGTATACTTATAATTTCATTAATTCCCGCGTGTCTTTAGTTAGTTTTTTGTTTAAATATGATATCGATTTCATCTTTGTTTTTCTTATAATTCTTATAAACTTACAATTACACAAATTATTCGCATTTCTTAAATGACGCCGATTAGTACACACTTATCTCTTTAAAGGAAAGCTTATATAACGGTTGTGACAATATAACACACATAAAACCATGAAAATAAGGAACATCTATCGAATCCAAAAGACACATAGGAAAACCCTATTTAATCTCTTCATTTTTTCCTTTCTCCGATCAGCGCATCATTCTAGCGTTCCTTAAGATGAGGTTATGGGCCCGACTTTCTTTTAATTTCTTAATAAAAAACAAAATGTATTTATTTAACTC
>NC_051419.1:24146209-24146433 GCF_015228065.2 Penaeus monodon | reverse complement strand
CTCGACAAAACTTTTATCACTCAGCATGACATAATTAGCGAAAAGGGATATTCTTTATCATACGTCGAATAACTTTACCGCTAAAATGCATTGTCGCTTAACTGTCGAATAATCTTATGTAAATCAAAACAGCGCTGTGTCTGGGAAAAACAATTTAGTACAATAACAGCGCAAAAAATACGAAAATGGTATTATCATAGACTAAGAGTAGGTTGGAAAAATGT
>NC_051419.1:24145464-24145581 GCF_015228065.2 Penaeus monodon | reverse complement strand
GCTACAATTAGCAAGAAAGGAAAGAGATATGGTGTTTCATAATAGCTATAACTATAGCATTTGATTATCGCTCTTTTCGTCTTTTTGTCCTTGAGAAACGATAACAATACAGTAACC
>NC_051419.1:24144425-24144671 GCF_015228065.2 Penaeus monodon | reverse complement strand
GCTGCATTTGAATGTCCAATTAGGTTCGAAACAAACGGAATAAAGGAGGAGAGAGACAGAAGAAACAGGATGAGAGGAGGAAGGAGACAAATTTGGGGAGAAGAGATGCGAGAAGAATTAAGGAAGAAAGGAATGAGGTCACTTTCAGATGTTGCAGATTGCTTCGAGGAATCAACAGTCAACATTAAAGGGTGTAAATAATTATGGTAATCCCTTTGAAGTTGAAGTTAATGTTGACATTTTTTT
>NC_051419.1:24144093-24144326 GCF_015228065.2 Penaeus monodon | reverse complement strand
GCCGAAACATTTTGTTTTCATATTTAAAACAATACCATTTACCTTGTGTATTAACTTTGAGTATGTGAATAGTCATATAAATATTCTATTTTTTTCTAACAAAATACTTATTCTATAATTAGCATATAACGATTTATCAATCGACTCATATCTACTAATATAATATTACCTTCTTGTATCTCGTTTCCCGCAACCTTTTATCTAACTCACTAAATGAGTTATCTATCTATCTA
>NC_051419.1:24139109-24139826 GCF_015228065.2 Penaeus monodon | reverse complement strand
CCTGATCACATATGATTACACGCGATAGCAATGCAATGCCCTTACCTTGCACAGAACCCCAATACTCCCTACCTTTCTAAACCTCAATGAACATTCCTTTAAATAATATCCTTTTCATCCTCCATCATTTCAATTGATCCTCTAACTATAACATCAGATTCCATCACCATTCAACACCTTTCAACACCTTTCACATACCAACACCTTCATTCCAACACCAAGATAAACACTACAACCCACACACCAGGTCACGAGAGGGGAGTTCATGTTGAACTTATTTACGTAACAAACTAATCATAGGCTCTGAACAGGGCCTGGCGTGAACACGAAGCCCTTGATATGGAATACGATAAGCGATGAAATTAATGGTATCCTATTACAGGGTCTTATTAAAATGGTTAAAACGTTTTCTCAATTTGAACGTTGGTGTGTTATGTTTATCTTGTTGCTATAAACGTTTTGGCGTTTGGTTTTATTTGCTTATGGGCATCAAGAAGATGAATTGATTGTTTATTTAAGGGCATAGTGTTTACAAATATATTTTCAACGGTTATGTGTACAAGACATTGTATTTTTATCATGCATTGACAAAGATATTCTTTTATTTCTCTATCCCTTCATATATAAACGTATTACATACTTATCACTGTTACTTAACATTTTTCCATTAATAAAATCAGCTGATTTTTTCCCTTCAAGAGTTACTTCCGGAATATC
>NC_051419.1:24138671-24138923 GCF_015228065.2 Penaeus monodon | reverse complement strand
CTATGTATGTATATTTAACCATACATACACTAATTTCCGCGTTTTGAGTAGAATAAGGGTGAAATATACTTGTATGGACACATTCAGATATACTTCCAGAGGCACCACGTTTATTCGATAAATAACTTTTTTTTATCGGCAAATTTCAAAACTTAACTGTTCACGGTAACCTAATATAACCGAATTAATTCTTAAATACAAAGGCTATATCATAATTTAGTTCATAATTTTGTTTTCAAAATAGCAGTCATG
>NC_051419.1:24138074-24138529 GCF_015228065.2 Penaeus monodon | reverse complement strand
TTTACCACGAATACGAATTTATTTTTCATTTTCTCGACTTTGATTCATTTCTTCCTTTCTTACTCATTCCTTCTATCCATATATCTTTGTTATTATGATAGATGGATCAAATACGCATATGTGTACACTTTGTTCTGTGTACACGTATGTGCACACACCGCTCGGGATCTGAGAGAGAGAGAGATAGAACAAAAATGTGATAAATGAAAGAATATGATAAATTAGGGAGGATAGTACTAATGGCGTACGTAAAGGTTAATTTACCTTGATATTAGAAGATACTGTAGGATTCTGAAAATTCTTTGTTGTTTTGGAGGCGTGTTCTTGAATTTTGTTTTGAGTTTTGCCTTCCTCTGCCTTTCGTTGCAAATGGTCAGCATTCGGGTCGACATGTGCATAATTTCCTTTTTTTTTTCATTATTCAGTGTAATTTCTGCTTTTATTTTGTGCAACCT
>NC_051419.1:24137502-24137967 GCF_015228065.2 Penaeus monodon | reverse complement strand
TACATTTGTTGCTAATAATGAATCACTTTCTTGATGGGAAATTTCTTACATATAAATCACTCCTTTTTTCCATTCTTTACCAAAAAAAAAAAAACCGCACACCACAGAGCGCATTTCTCATCACACAAAAAGGAATCACTCACGTCACCACTTCAACGCACACCTCAGCATGGCTCAGAAGGAAATGAACAAACCACATCTCATTCAGCGTTTCTGTGTGTCACTCCTCCGTATCGCTCGTAACACTATCGCTTCGTTCCAGGGCGCTTATTCTTGCTCTTCCCATCACCTTCTTCGCATCAGAGAGACGTAAAAGGTGTGTGGGAGAAGTGCGTCAGGCGAGCGAACCCAGCATGAGCAGAAATACATGTCACCGCGTTACATCGAAGTGAGTCACTCCCTCCCAAAAGGGGTTGGCTTCGGAGTCCTTCTCGAGCGCTCCCTCCGCGTGCCGTCCCACCCTCA
>NC_051419.1:24137227-24137451 GCF_015228065.2 Penaeus monodon | reverse complement strand
AGTGGCACCTTCGCTCCCCGGCCACGGGAGACGGGCCAGGCACTTCCTTAGTGTCCAAGCTGCACGGCTATGACTGAGATGCAGCATCCACCTCTAGCTAACATCATCACCGGCACAAATTACTCAAATAATCATAATTTCCTCAGTAATTTGGCCCCACCGATTGGGCGGTATTAGGTGGGCAGGGAGAGAGATTTTCTGAAATGTTTAGTTCATGGCCGGGC
>NC_051419.1:24136929-24137118 GCF_015228065.2 Penaeus monodon | reverse complement strand
ATTTACCTTTCCTTCCTCGACAGCTCCCCGTGCTCTCTGCTCCTTCCCCTTTCTTCCTCTTCCACTCCTTATTCTCCAAATGTTTCTCTGTTTACCGTCGCGTTTCCAGCCCCGCCTCCCGTGACCGAACAGAGGAATTGACGAATGCGTTTCTCCCAAGACGCCAGAGCGAAGACGTTCGGAACCGCA
>NC_051419.1:24136823-24136898 GCF_015228065.2 Penaeus monodon | reverse complement strand
GTGAGGAGAGAGAGTGTGTGTGTGTGTGTAAAGAAATGGGAAAATGCCAAACGGTACTGAAATAATATACACTCT
>NC_051419.1:24135959-24136168 GCF_015228065.2 Penaeus monodon | reverse complement strand
GACAGCTAAATCGGCCTGAAATCCTGGTCCACGTCACAGAATGCATCCCTGACCAATATTCTGTTATGTGTGTCCATCGTGTAGTTTTTCTTTCGTTTTTCTATTCTGTTTTTACTTTTTTTTTTTATTCTTCTCTTCATCCCTTCACTCCCTCCTCCCTTTTATTTTCTCACATTGTTTCGTTCGGCATCGTTCGTCCGGTAGGCTGA
>NC_051419.1:24135566-24135680 GCF_015228065.2 Penaeus monodon | reverse complement strand
TTCCAGTTCGAGCTGACTTTTCGTGCGAAATAAAATAAAACGATTCGATACACAAGTGACAAAATTACACACACGTTTAGGAAAAAAAAGAAAAGAAAATGATATACTATGTAT
>NC_051419.1:24134981-24135397 GCF_015228065.2 Penaeus monodon | reverse complement strand
GCATCTAAAGAGAAACTGAAGAAAGGTGTTGCCAGATGACGAAGAATTCTTGGAGGCGAAATCGGACTTCACCCCCATCCCTGCCCCCCCTCCTCCCCCTCTCCTCTTTCTCCCTCCTTCCTCCTTCCCTCTCCCCCTCCTCCCTCTTCTCCCTCCTTCCCTCTCCCCCTCCCCCTCCCTCTCCCCCTTCTCCCCCCTTCCCTCTCCCCCTCCTCCCCCTCTCCCCCTTCTCCCTCCTTCCCTCTCCCCCTCCTCCCCCTCCTTCCCTCTCCCCCCTCCCCCTCCCTCCAACCCTCTCGCTGTATACGTACGTCAAAAAGGCAAAAGTTATTTTACAAAATGTCAAAAGTTTTTGGCCAAAGTATCTCGCCAAGAACAGCCAGAAAGAAGAGAAAGAGGGGGAGAAAAAAAAGTTA
>NC_051419.1:24133807-24133933 GCF_015228065.2 Penaeus monodon | reverse complement strand
TTGAAAATAAGAATGCGCAGAAACCACCATGTAACATCCCCCCCTCCCCTCCTACCCCCTCCTCTCCGACCCCCTCGCCCTCCTCCCTCCCCCCCTCCCCGATAAGGCCACGCCAAGACAATTTGG
>NC_051419.1:24132805-24133106 GCF_015228065.2 Penaeus monodon | reverse complement strand
TCAGCGCATGAGACGAGCGGTGGGATCGGGGTGGGTTCGGGGTGGGTCGGGGTGGGTTCGGGGTGGGTTCGGGGTGGGTCGGGGTGGGTTGTGTTCGCCGAGCCGGAGGACGGGTAAAGGGGGGGGGTCAGGGGAATGGGGAGGGAGCCAGGGTTGGGGAAAAGGGGCGCGGGGTGATGGGAGGGAGCCAGGGGTGGGGGGGGAAGGGGGGAGGGGGTGGGTTTAGGTAAAGACGGGGCAATTTGGCTTCAAATGAATATGATTAGGAGACATTCTCTTCAGCGTGTGGCTCGCGGACCGA
>NC_051419.1:24131757-24132329 GCF_015228065.2 Penaeus monodon | reverse complement strand
CAGATTCTCGTTCGCCGGTCATTCGTTACGAAGCAAAGACCTGTGTTGGTCTCGCTGCCGTACAGTGACTTGGTAACACTGTAGCTCAAGGTATGGTGACGTGATGAGTACTGACGGTTCGATGCTGGCTTGATAGGGTATGGTGAATATGGTGACTTGATGAGGATGGCTTGCTTTTTGGGTGAGGGGAGGGAGTGTATAGGTATGGTGACGATATGTGCGTGTTCCTTTTCGATGTATGGTGACTTGATAATCGAATAGACCATTGTATGGTGATCTACAGACAACAGGGATGGTGTTTGGTTTTTGTGGTAAGGGAGAGTGACGTAGCAATAGTTAGCGTTGTTACAGTCTGGCGGTATGGTGACTTGGTAGCACCAAGGGCATGGTGATTTGGTGAATATGCAAGGTTCATTGCTGGAATACTTAATTTATTTGTTTATATAGTGATTTCTTTTGATATGCTGATCAGTTCCCGTCGAATAACAAAGGTCGACGTTAGGGAAATATTAGGCTATAGTGATATGCTGGTATCTTTGAAATAATATTGGTTTCCGTTGTAATGATGACAA
>NC_051419.1:24130669-24130790 GCF_015228065.2 Penaeus monodon | reverse complement strand
ATTCGAAGAACGTGGGAAACCAGATGCTAGCGTTAGTTGAGGGGAAACTAAAGTATTTCCAAACCGTGATAGAAAATGGAGGCTTAAACTCTCTGTAAACGGATTTTTCGTATCATACGTT
>NC_051419.1:24125188-24125348 GCF_015228065.2 Penaeus monodon | reverse complement strand
TTCTCTTCATCTGTTGCACGTACTCGCAACTTCTTCCAATGCCTTCACATCAATGTTACACAATTAGATCATTATTAACCAACCGGAGAAATTCAAACGATTCGGAGATGAGAGAGGAAACCAACCTCACCCTTACCCTCCCCCTCCCTCCCTCCTTAGT
>NC_051419.1:24124607-24125159 GCF_015228065.2 Penaeus monodon | reverse complement strand
GCGAGCGCCAAACCGCCAGCGAAATATTACCGCCTGCAAATTCTTTGATGGCAAGCGCTGCGACAATTTATTACGTACCAAATGGATTGTAATGAGAACCAGAGATTGCTAGAGTCTCTTTTCAAAAAGGTTCGTTTGGTGCTAATGGGGGCAGGATTCGTGACAGATTGCAAACAGTCGCGAGTTAATGAGACCCTAATTTTTTTTTATTTTGATTTTTATTTCCCTCTTTTTTTGTGTTAGCTCTCCGGAAGACGGGTGTCAGGTAAGTGATCATTCTCCGGGTAGTTTATTCTTCGGCCCTCCTTTGTTAAGTATCAAAGGACATTCGACTCTTTGATGGGGATGAATTAAGGTGATAAACGCTTGTCATTCCTTCTGTCGTTTAGTTTATTGCTTTGAAGAGACGCAATTTGACAAATTCATTTACTTTAGCACAAATGACCGGCGCGGAGTCAGTGTGTGTGCGCATGCGTGTGTGGGGTCGGCTGGCGGGCTCCTGGCGGCGGTTCTCTATCAGCGCGGCCGTCACTCGCCGGGTTTTTAAACGCC
>NC_051419.1:24123582-24123813 GCF_015228065.2 Penaeus monodon | reverse complement strand
AATCCCCGTTACTGTTTAAAAAAAAAAAACTCGCACAAAGAGTAGAAAGAGCTGTAAATAAGGAGAGAAAAACTGCCGGAGATAAGAGCCCGATATTGGAGGCACGCGGCCTGCGCGCAGTAATCAGCGACGCACTAAAATATCTGGCAACTTCGACGCCGCGATGTCGCCGCAGCGGTAAGCGACACTTACGGGGAGGACATTCGTCTTGCGGGGATTTGTCACTTATGC
>NC_051419.1:24122324-24123086 GCF_015228065.2 Penaeus monodon | reverse complement strand
AAATCCTTTCTTAAAGTCTTATTCTCTAGTTTTACATTATTTCCGTTCTCTTGTCGATCCTCACAATTCAAAATTCTTCGCGCGCGGGAAAATCGTAGAGACCGCGGGGTCATGAGAACGAAAAAAGAAAATGGAATCCGATGATCACAAGAACTCGGGTTGATGGATGGAGAGGCGAGGGGAGACTTATATTTATATGTATATATAACTGGTTGAGCACGTTGGCACCGAATAATTGCTCTCCGGGGCACTACTAAGTGTCAGGAGTGGGGCATCTGGCTTGTGTCATCCCCACCAATTAGTAAGGGAGGAAACCCGTGCGAAAATTTTGGCCCATTTAACAGTCTGACTCTAAGGGTTATATTATTTTTAGGAAGCTTTTGAGTCTCCTCGCAGCGCTCAATTTAAGCCCGAGAGTGTCTTGCTGATATCCAAATTGGCCTGAATTATTATTGCATATTATATCGAGCAGGGGAGGAGGATAATAATTCAGGAGATAATCCCTATCTGTCAACCGTCGGGGACATAGGTGCCAACTAGTGGCTCGTAAAACCTTTGCAAAATAGTTTCTTATAGCCTCGTTGCTAATTTCATGTCTCGCTTTTAACTTCCTCGCTTCACAGGGTAATATATTTGTATAAATAGAAAGAGCGGTATAGGAGGAATATAGAAGTATCGAGGAAACGTAAAGCGAGTTTTGACAGCCGACCAGAAACCTGATTCAACGCAAGTTTGAAATTTAATAAACCGAATGATCTTTGG
>NC_051419.1:24122043-24122182 GCF_015228065.2 Penaeus monodon | reverse complement strand
TATTTTTAAATATAATCATGACCGGTAAGTGATAGGAATAAGACCCCAAATACCAAATGTTTACTAAGATGCCATCTACCGGACGCAACAACAACTAAACAGACAAACACACAAGGCCACATCTCGCCACAGTAAAAGT
>NC_051419.1:24121413-24121576 GCF_015228065.2 Penaeus monodon | reverse complement strand
CGTAACACCTCTTCCTGTTACACGGGGCGTGCCTCTCCCTAACTGTAATTTGAGGCACATTGTAAGGCTTTTGGGTGCCACCTTCACTGCCCCCCCCTTGGCCCCCCCCCCTGGTGATCCTGTTAAACGTAGGGGTTGGTTAAAGAAGCTGGGGGGGGGGGGG
>NC_051419.1:24120920-24121001 GCF_015228065.2 Penaeus monodon | reverse complement strand
AAGGCGGCTGTATTTCGGCTTTTTCTCTTCACAAACATGAAAAGATGAAAAGATAAAGTCCTGAGTCTACACTGGAATGAA
>NC_051419.1:24120301-24120495 GCF_015228065.2 Penaeus monodon | reverse complement strand
TAATATCAAGAGTATATTCATACCAAAGTAAGTAGTTAACTATGCTCAAAATAGTTTTTGCCTACATGTTTCCTAGTTTAATTTGCTGCATCTAGAATAACTGTGAAGTGTGTGTTTGTCCACCAAAATTCAGTGTCTGGAGATGCTCTGGGATCCGAATATTTCATCGACCACACGAAGACCTTTTTTCATCA
>NC_051419.1:24119745-24120264 GCF_015228065.2 Penaeus monodon | reverse complement strand
GGTCAAGATAGTTTTACATTGTCAGAAATAACTTTTGGGGCAGAGAAATGATACTTAGAGGTCACAGCGACACAGCCAAATGGCAATTTGGTGTGGAAGAGAAAAGGGTCAAAAGATTTTCTCTTCTCACGGTCTTCGTTCGGTATCTTTAGCTGTCAGTCCATTATGTATGACTATACGTACATACATAAAAACGTCCCATTATTAGGGGTTGGGACATATAGATATCCATTATATTGTGCATCACTGTAACTCTAAACTGTGCTTGGAATATTGATTCATTTCACAGTGACTTGATTTCAACTTTACTGGTGGAGATTCGGTAACCATGCACAATATGGATAATTTTCGTAAATATTCTGTTTATGAGGAAGGGTTCAAGTTCAGACAAAGGGAAATCTTTATTGCCAAGTGCACAAGAAGAAAAATAACGGGTAAATGGTGTTTAGTGAGCGACATCATCTAACTTATCTTGGAGTGTGTGACATCGCGTTACTTTCTTTTTCTATACCGTTTTTT
>NC_051419.1:24119105-24119689 GCF_015228065.2 Penaeus monodon | reverse complement strand
TGTGCCGTCTCACCGCAGGTTAATTACCTGCCAACCATGATATCTAATTTGCAAGCTATTTACATATATACTGTGAAAAAGTAGACTTGAATACATATTCAAAATATATTCAAATAATGGTGACATTAAAATACTGTAAAAAATGTTTATGACATTTTCTATGATTCTTACAAATGTTCTTTTTAAGTGCCAAGTTTGGTGATAAACGGCAGTCATTTAACTAAGCTTCACACTAATGAATAAACAATCCTACTAACTTGGCTTAGCATTGATAAACAAAAAATCAATCATCTCACAGTAGAAGCGAGTAAGCAAACTAATTAATTATCATAAACAAACGAAGTCACTAAACCAGGGTATATCTTAACTATTTTATTGCCCCAACGAGGATGCACTACAAGAAACAAGAAACTAACCAGACTACAACATATTGATAAACAAACTATTATACTATGTAAACAGTGAAAAAAATAAAAGAAAATTGTATAGGTGACACATTTACGTAAACAAATGCACCATCGCGCATAAGGATATTGAGAAAAATATCAGTAACCCAATAGAACAGGTATTCGTTTTTTTATTGA
>NC_051419.1:24118610-24119057 GCF_015228065.2 Penaeus monodon | reverse complement strand
CTGAATCTCTCCATCTTTACCTCTCACAGCTTCTGAAATATCGTCACGGCCATTACCACTATAAACATTAGTTCAAAACATATCAAAACTTTATCTTCACGCCCTGGAAGGATATGTGCCGAAGATGTACACACTCTGGGTAGCAGTTCAAGACAGAAGGAACAGCACCGGGTTTCAAAATCTGACGCTGCCGTCTCTGTTTTCTTGGGGGTTTCTTGCAAGAAATCCTCCGACAGAAAATATAGCTGACACTCGCCGCTTTGGTCTGAGTTCACTCCTGGATCATAGCGCCTTAGAACAGTGATCCACCTCGTCTGCATTTCTACTTGTCGGCATCAACAAAAGCGAAGAGGGGCGCATCCGCCATCATCAGCAAGGGCCTTTTCAGCCCTGGTAGGTCTGTGTCGTATGAACTGCAGTTGATTTAGGCATGAAAGGGTACATTAT
>NC_051419.1:24117623-24117798 GCF_015228065.2 Penaeus monodon | reverse complement strand
GGAGACGCTGACACACAGCCAGTCCCTCACGCAACACATGTAACACCTTTCCCCAACATGTAACACTCCCTCTGCGGCCCCCGTGAAATGTAACACCCTCGCCTGTACGTCGACCGGTAACATATGTACACGCCATATCCTCCTCCTCCTTTTCCCGGTTCAGGGGAAGAGGCGC
>NC_051419.1:24117184-24117306 GCF_015228065.2 Penaeus monodon | reverse complement strand
ACATTATATCTTCCGACAGTATCTCTTCTGTTTTTTAATTCTCTATTTCATTTTCAGCATTCCACTCTCATTATCATGGCTATTAAAGTCATAGAAGGCTCTATACTTCTATCAACACCTTC
>NC_051419.1:24116841-24116985 GCF_015228065.2 Penaeus monodon | reverse complement strand
TTCCCAATGGATTCCCCCCCCCCATTTCAACTTCCTTTCAACCCATAATCTCCCCTGCAACACGTTTTTTACCCCCAATATACACCCTCTTACCCCCTTCTCTGACCCCAACACACTCTCACCCCCCAACTTCCAACGCACCGT
>NC_051419.1:24116262-24116488 GCF_015228065.2 Penaeus monodon | reverse complement strand
ACGCGGTAACGAGCGCAGAGCAATTTCCTCGCTTAATTACTTCAGTTTGTGTTGGCATTTACAAGCGGCGTCGGGTAAACACGCATCTTATCTCCCGCCCGGAGAGAAAACAGCTTCTAATTATCCGTTAAAGACAAATGTGGGCACTGACACCACTGACAACATGTCTACGAGGCGGTCACTGCCAAGTTCCTGCGTCACAGTCGTTATGGCCCTCACCGGGGGG
>NC_051419.1:24113101-24113395 GCF_015228065.2 Penaeus monodon | reverse complement strand
AATCAACCATATAAGTTTTGTCAGCCGAATATACATAATTTTCCCTATCACTTCATAAATAAAATTCGTTAAAGCGAGTGAAGGAGATCTAATGTCTTTCAGTCTTGATATAGATCCTTAGGCAAATGTAAGAGCAGTTGAATAATTTACATGCACGAACGTTACAGAAAAAAGTTGCTTCGAGACACATGCAATTATATTATAAGCGAGCTTATACAGAATCTCTATACTGGTTATACTCATAGATACGTAAATACACACTCATCCACGCACACACAACCCCACGTGTGGAAT
>NC_051419.1:24112478-24112859 GCF_015228065.2 Penaeus monodon | reverse complement strand
TAGATAATCCCCCAACACACACACACATACCCCCCTCCCCCCACACTCAAAGCCCCCTCCCCTCACAAACACATAACCCCCTCCCCCCACACACATAATCCCTCCCCCCATAAACACAACCCCCTCCCCCACAAACACACAACCCCCTCCCCCACAAACCCATAACCTCTCCCCCACCCCCACCCCCTCACACACACGCACGTGGAGGAAGTCAAGCGGCGGGTGACAGCAAACAGGTCCCCAGCCCCGCGTGTAACACAATGGATGGTCCAATTAGAATTCTTGTTGAGCAATTGGGAGGTTTTGATTGGTCGCTTAGACAGATGGCGCGATAAGCGAGGTATTTTTCGTCAGATAAAATTCAGGGTATATTAATCTTCG
>NC_051419.1:24112031-24112291 GCF_015228065.2 Penaeus monodon | reverse complement strand
ATAACGAGACAAAAACAAACCAACAAAAACAGTAAGAACACCACAAGGCACAGAATCACCCCGAAGATACACCGCAAACACGGGTTTCCTTGTGACGAATTGGCTCTCGCGCGGCAATAAATTAGAGAAATAAATGAGGAAGAAAGAAACGAAGGAAATGTAAATGAGGAGCCAAGGAAAAACATAGTTCAGTTAAGTGCAAAATCTGGCTAACGTCTGGAGGCTTGAGCACTTCATCTTCCTGCCGCGAGATGGCAGCA
>NC_051419.1:24110542-24110645 GCF_015228065.2 Penaeus monodon | reverse complement strand
AAAAGGGAAAAAAAAAGGGGGGGAAAAAGTCTTTTACCCCCCCCGCTTGTAAACCCAAACACAAACGGTAAAAAAGGCGAGGAAATTGGGTGACCGCCCCCCT
>NC_051419.1:24109756-24109851 GCF_015228065.2 Penaeus monodon | reverse complement strand
TGAGAGTGTTTGGGGGTAGAGAAGGGGAAAGAGGGTGTATATTGGGGAAAAAAACGTGTTGCAGGGGAGATTAGGGGTTGAAAGGAATTTGAAAT
>NC_051419.1:24109386-24109525 GCF_015228065.2 Penaeus monodon | reverse complement strand
AAGGGTGTTGTAGAAGTTGAGCCTTCTAATTTTAAAGCCTGTAATGAGAGTGGAATGCTAAAAAATGAAATAGAGAATTTAAAAAAACAGAAGGATATTTCGGAAGATATAATGGAAAAAGTGGATTATACACACATGC
>NC_051419.1:24109179-24109297 GCF_015228065.2 Penaeus monodon | reverse complement strand
ATTAATAATATATTGCTTATATATATGTAATTTTTTAATGTATATAATACAAATACATACACACACACAAAATCTCACACGTAATATTTACAGAGCTAAAAAACGAGAGAAAAACCTT
>NC_051419.1:24108903-24109054 GCF_015228065.2 Penaeus monodon | reverse complement strand
GAACCGGGAAAAGGGGGGAGGGGGTATGGCGTGTACATAGTCCCGGTCGACGTACAGGCGAGGGGTTAATTTCAGGGGGGCCGCGGGGGAGTTTTTACATTTTGGGGGAAAGGTTTTACTGTGTTGCGTGAGGGAGGGGCTGTGTGTCAGG
>NC_051419.1:24108770-24108865 GCF_015228065.2 Penaeus monodon | reverse complement strand
GGGGTCGTTTGCGTGGGTTTGTTTTATTATCATGAATTCAAGTAACTGGGTTTCTTATTTTTTTTCTCTCTCTGTCGCTTTTTATGATGTTTTTA
>NC_051419.1:24106625-24108228 GCF_015228065.2 Penaeus monodon | reverse complement strand
TGTGGGTGTGTGTGTCGTGTGTAAATCCCCCCCTTTTTCATGCCTAAATAAACGCTTTCAACGACACAGATCCCAGGCTAAAAAAGGCCCTTTGCTGATGATGCGGATGCGCCCCTTTCCTTTTGGTTGAGCGACAAGTAGAAATGCGACGAGGTGATATTTTCAAAGGCGCTATGACCAGGAGTAAACCAGCCAAAAAGCGGCAGGTCAGCTTATTTTTGTGGAGGATTTCTTGCAAAAAACCCCCCAAGAAAAAGAGACGGCAGCGTAGTTTTTGAAACCCGGTGCTTTTCCCTTCTGTTTTGAACTGCACCAGGTTTTTACATCTTCGGCACATACCCTTCCGGGGCGTGAAAAAAAATTTTTTGATTTTTTTGAACTAAGTTATAGTGGTAAGGGGGGGGGCCGTGACGATTTTTCAGAAGCTGTGAGAGGAAAGATGGAGAATTCAGGTTCTGTTCTCTATTATGATTATTTTTTATATTTTTTTGTTTTTTCAAAAAAAAAACAAATACCTGTTTATTGGGTTACTATATTTTTTTCAATCCTTATGGCGATGTGGGATTTTTTTCGTAAAGTTCACCCATAAAATTTTTTTTATTTTTTACTGTTTTCATGTTTTAAAAAAATTTTTTTTATCAATATGTTGTAGTCTGGGGAGTTTTTTGTTCTTGAGGCATCCCCGTTGGGGCAATAAAAAGTTTAAAATATACCTGGTTTAGGACTTTTGTTTGTTTAGATAAAAAAATAGTTTTCTTTTCCGCTTTACTGTGAGAGATTTATTTTTGTTTATCAATGCTAAGCCAAGTAGTAGGTTTTTTATTCATTAGTGTGAAGCTTAGTTAAATGACTGCCCTTTATACCCAAAATGGCACTTAAAAAGAACATTTGTAAGAATCATAGAAAAAACATTAAAAATTTTTTTCAGTATTTTAAAGCACCATTATTTTAAAATATTTTTAATATTATCAAGTCACTTTTCACAGTATAATGTAAAAAGCTTGCAAATTAGAATCATGGTTGGCAGGTAATTAACCTGCGGGAGACGGGGACAAAGTGATGATGTCTCCACACACAACAACACCAAAAAACACACGCATAAACAACAAAAAAAAAGGTATAGAAAAAAAGTAAGCGATGTCACACACTCCAAGATAAGTTAGATGATTCGTCACAAAAACCATTTACCGTTTTTTTTCTTTTTGTGCATTGGGGAAAAAAGTTTCCCTTTGTCTGAAAATTTAACCTTCCCCATAAACAGAATATTTACAAAATTATCCATATTTTGGGATGGTTTCCGAATCTCCCCATAAAGTTTTAAATCAAGTCACTGTGAAAAGAATAAATATTCCAAGCCAGTTTGAGTTACAGTGTGCACAATAAATGGATATCTAATTCCCAACCCCTAATAATGGGGGTTTTATGTATGAGTATAGTCATACATAATGGGCTGCAGTAAGATACCGAACGAAGACCCGGGGAAGAGAAAATCTTTTTACCCCTTTTTTTTTCCACACCCAAAAGCCCTTTGGTGTTCCCCTGGACCTCTAAGATCATTTCTCTGCCCCAAAAATATTTTTGACAATGTAAAAAAAATCTGACC
>NC_051419.1:24106353-24106587 GCF_015228065.2 Penaeus monodon | reverse complement strand
TGAGAAAAAAGGTCTTCGGTGGTCATGAAATATTCGGATCCCAGAGATCTCCAGACACGAATTTTTGGGGGAAAACACACTTCACAGTTTTTCTAGATGCAGCAAATTAAATGGAAAAATGTAGGCAAAAAAAATATTTGGCTAGTTAAAATACTTTCTTTGGGGTGAAATTTCTCTGATTTTATTTCACAATACATACGCACACATCTGAATATGTTTAAAAATTTTATTAAT
>NC_051419.1:24103786-24105940 GCF_015228065.2 Penaeus monodon | reverse complement strand
ACTTTATCTTTCATCTTTTTAGTTGTGAAGAGAAAAACCCAAAACAGCCCCCTTACGATAAAAAAAAACAACAAGGTAATGAGATAATTATAATACAAAAAACGAAAAAACAGAAAAAATGATAAAATGATAATGAAAAAATAATGATGAAATAAAATGGTTCTTAGTCAAAATGAAAAAATAAATGAAAAGTAACATGATAAGTTTTGAATAAAAAATGATGGTAAAAAATAATTATAAAATATAACGATAAAAACAATAACAAAAAATAATAACAAAACGATAATAAAAAATAGAAAAACAAAAATAACTATAAAAATTAAAAAAACTAAAAAAAGATAAAAAAAATAAAAAAATGATGCAATAACATCAAAAATGATAAAATTAATGAAACGATGCATAAAAAAAAGAAAAAAAAACAAAAAAAAATATTTTTAATACCCCCCCCCCCCCCGCTTCTTTTAAACCAACCCCCACGTTTAAAGGATCACCAGGGGGGGGGCCCCAAGGGGGGGGGAGTGAAGGTGGCACCCAAAAACCAAATGTGCCCCAAATTACAGTTGGGGGAGGGACGCCCCCTGTAACAGGAAGAGGGTTTTCGGGAGAGAGAGAGGGACGGTGACGGGGGGGAAGGAGGGGAGAGAAAAAGGGGTGGAAGGAGGAAAAGGAAGGAAAGAGGAGGGGGGGGGTGGAAGGAGAGAGAAGAGGAGGGGAAGGGGGAGGAGAAGAGGAGGAGGGGGAGAAGAGGAGAAGAGGGGGGGGGGGGAAGAGGGGGAGGGGGGGGGAGGTGGGGAAAGGGGGAGGGGGGAAAGAGGGAGGGGGGGAGAGGGAAAAGAGGAGGGGGGGGGATGAAGCGGAGGAGGGGGGGGTAAGGAGGGACGTTTTTTTTTTTTAGTTGTTAATTGTTTTTATTATTATATGTTCCTATTACCATTGTTAAAATTACGTTTTCATATTATAGCAGTTACGATTTAAATCATCTTATATAAGGGGTACCATAACATTTTTTGTTACGCCTAAAAACTTTTTATCTTATAATTAACTTTTATGTGGCGAATGTGGCCTTGGTTTTGTCTTTTGTTGTTGTTGCGTCCGGGGATGGCTTTAGTAAACATTGGATTTTGGGGGGTTTTTTTTTCCACACTTTCCGGGCATGATTATATTTAAAAAAATTTCTCTTTCGCTCTTGTCGTTCTTCTTTTTCGTCGTAAGGGTTTTTTTTTGTTGTTTTTTTCTTTCTTTTCAAACTTCCCCTTTTCCTTTACTTTTCGAATTCCTCTTTTTTTTTTTTTTTTCCCTCCCAAAATCATTTGGTTTTTTTAAATTTCAAACTTTCGTTGAAACGGTTTTTGGTCGGCTTCAAAACTGCTTTACGTTTCCCCGATATTCAATTTCCCCCTAACCGCTCTTCTATTTTACAAATAATTACCCTGTGAAGCGAGGAAGTAAAAGCGAGACATGAAATAGCAAGAGGGATAAGAAACTATTTTTCAAAGGTTTTTTGAGCCCCAGTTGGGACCCAGTCCCCGACGGTTGACAGATAGGGATTACTCCGAATATTATCCTCCTCCCTGTCGATATAATATGCAATAATAATTTAGGCCAATTTTTGGGTATCAGCAAAAACACTTCCCGGGTAAATTTGGGGGCGCGAGGAGACCAAAAGCTTCCCAAAAATAATATAACCCTTGAGTCGACTGTTAAATGGGCCCAAAAATTTTCCCCGGGTTTCCCCTATAATTGGGGGGGATGACACAACCAGAGCCCCACTCCCGACACTTTGTAGGGGCCCCCGGGGAGCAATATTCGGTGCCAAAGTGCCAACCCGTTAATATAAAATATAAAAATAAGTTTTCCCTCGCCTTCCCTCCACAAAACCCCAGTTCTTGTGATCATCGGTTCATTTTTTTTTTTCGTTTCAGACCCGCGGCTTACGATTTTCCCCCGCGCGAAGAAATTTTAAATTTTGGGACGACAAAGAGACGGAAAAAAATGTAAAACAGAGAATAAAAACTTTTAAAAAAGGTTGAGGGATGAGGGGGAGAGAGAAATGTGCGATGATAAATAGAAATGAAAGTAGATAAACAGAAGATAGAATAAAATTTATTATTAATAAAAATAATATATATAATATATATAAAATAATATATAATA
>NC_051419.1:24103224-24103432 GCF_015228065.2 Penaeus monodon | reverse complement strand
CAAATCCCCCCAAACGAATGTCCTCCCGTAAGTCGCTTTCCGCGCGGGACATCGCGGCGCGAAATGCCCGATATTTTATGCGTCGCGATTACTGCGCGCAGGGGCCCCCCGTGCCTCCAATATGGGGCCTTTTCCGGCAGTTTTTCTCCTTATTTACAGTCTTTCTACCTTTGTGCGAGTTTTTTTTTTAAACAGTAACGGGGATTAT
>NC_051419.1:24101951-24102515 GCF_015228065.2 Penaeus monodon | reverse complement strand
AAAGATGCGGCGTTTAAAAAACCCGGCGAGTGACGGCCGCGCTGATGGAGAACCGCCGCCAGGAGCCCGCCAGCCGACCCCACACACGCATGCGCACACACACACTGACTCCGCGCCGGTCATTTGTGCTAAAGTAAATGAATTTGTCAAATTGCGTCTCTTCAAAAACAATAAAAATAAACGACAGAAGGAATGACAAGCGTTTATCACCTTAATTCATCCCCATCAAAGAGTCGAATGTCCTTTGATACTTAACAAAGGAGGGCCGAAGAATAAACTACCCGGAGAATGATCACTTACCTGACACCCGTCTTCCGGAGAGCTAACACAAAAAAAGAGGGAAATAAAAATCAAAATAAAAAAAAATTAGGGTCTCATTAACTCGCGACTGTTTGCAATCTGTCACGAATCCTGCCCCCATTAGCACCAAACGAACCTTTTTGAAAAGAGACTCTAGCAATCTCTGGTTCTCATTACAATCCATTTGGTACGTAATAAATTGTCGCAGCGCTTGCCATCAAAGAATTTGCAGGCGGTAATATTTCGCTGGCGGTTTGGCGCTCG
>NC_051419.1:24101359-24101896 GCF_015228065.2 Penaeus monodon | reverse complement strand
TAAGGGTGAGGTTGGTTTCCTCTCTCATCTCCGAATCGTTTGAATTTCTCCGGTTGGTTAATAATGATCTAATTGTGTAACATTGATGTGAAGGCATTGGAAGAAGTTGCGAGTACGTGCAACAGATGAAGAGAAAATTGAACAAAAGTGGAATTAACGCATTGTTAAAAAAAATAGCATAGTCCCTCCTTTCCGCCGGAGAAAAATAAAAATAAAGTGGAAAAAAGAAAACGAGGGCCAATGCCAAAACACGAGAAGTGCGAGATGCGTGTGTTTGTTAGCGCTGTGAAATATAATTGTGTTTGTCCCGTTCCGTCACTTGGCCAATTTGTCAGCTAAATTCGAGCCAGCGCCATCTCTTGTCAGCGGTTGGGAAACTTAAGTGCCCACAGCCGTGAAATAAGACCGAATACCCTTGTGCCTTTTATGACATTCCTAACCACGAGAGTGTCGCCAATATGGCCGACCGTGTAGCAACATTTTGCTTAGTGTTTAGGAGTTCCAAGTGTGTTTGTCACCGAGGAGATAATTAATGCA
>NC_051419.1:24100939-24101119 GCF_015228065.2 Penaeus monodon | reverse complement strand
ACGAGTAAATTTAATTATACACAAGATGCTGACATCTGTTTATTTATACGCCAAAAGAGGTCGATCTCTCTCTGTCGAGTTTAATATCAAGATTTATATAAACACAACATCAAGAGTCTCGTATGATTAGGCAAGGAATCTTATCTGAGATGTGCATATCATAGCGATTAATTATCTTTT
>NC_051419.1:24099594-24099904 GCF_015228065.2 Penaeus monodon | reverse complement strand
GTCATATGTCTATTTCTTATAAAAAATAAAAAAAAACACCCTCAACAAACACAAAGATAATGGTAATATAAAAGAGTAGGGGCTACGAACAGACACCGATATTCAATTCCGAGTGAAAAAATTTTGCGCCCGTTGTCCCCCTGATCGGGTTAGCGGCGGCCCCCTCGTAGTGGCCACTCAAGGGCTCAGCCGGATCTTAAGCGCTCTCCTTATGGCGTTTCTGGTCAGATGGAAAATGTAGCGCTTTTTTTTCTTCTTCTTTTTGAGTGGGGGATGGGGGGGGTTGGGGGGGGGGTTGGGGGGTTAGATA
>NC_051419.1:24098746-24099114 GCF_015228065.2 Penaeus monodon | reverse complement strand
TAAGAAAAAAGATATGGAAAAACAGAAATGGGAGAGAGAGTGGAATAGCATAGGATAGGGATATGGAAGAGAGATATAGTATGAGATAAGCTGAAGTTATGGAAGAGAGAGAGAGAGAAAAGGAAAATAAAGATGAAAGGGTAAAGAAAGAATGACGTAGAGTGAGTGAGAAAAGAAGGGAAAGAAAATGAATGAATGCGAAGGAAGATAAAGGAGAAAATAGAAAAAAAGAAAGAAAAAAAATTAGAAGGGAGAAAAAGAGGAGATAAGAAAAAGGCCAAGAAAAAGAAAAAAAAGGAAGTAAGGGAAAGGAGAAAAGGAGGAGAAACAGAGAGGAATAAATGGGGAAGTAATAAAGACCAGTGGAA
>NC_051419.1:24098599-24098720 GCF_015228065.2 Penaeus monodon | reverse complement strand
TAAGTGCATGCATGTGTTTTATAATGGTATCGTGTGTGTTATGCCGTTGGTATATTTCCATTAGGAGATGGCCATGGAAGGACAGACACGGGGGGGGAGGGGGAGGTAGGGAAAGAGAGAG
>NC_051419.1:24097416-24097951 GCF_015228065.2 Penaeus monodon | reverse complement strand
CAGAAGCAGCAAAAACATTAATCGCAACTTCGGTGATTAAGGAAACAGCAGCGCGGCTTCCGAGGTCAAAGGTCAAACAGAGACGCGAGGTCACTCAAAGAAGGAAAAGGAATGGCACAGAGGGTCATCCAGTACACTTAGACCTCTCGTTGGCAATGCTCAACCCACAATTGGCACCCGCATACCCACACCTGGCACTTCAATATCCACAGTTGGCACTCCGCTACCCGCAGCTGGCATTTCAATACCCACAGCTGGTAACGGCCAAGCCAAAGCGGCTACTTCCTTACCCGCAGCCTGCATAGCAATAGATGGAACTTCCCTACCCACTGCTGGCACTTCTGTATCACAGATGGCACTCCCAAATTCACAGATGGCACTCAGGAAGACATCATTTCGTCATAACCTGTACGTACTTCCCGTGACATGACACAGACAGTGACTAGGTCATCGGGGGAGTCAATAGGTCACAGAAGGGTCAGGGGTCACCGAACATCCGCTACTTCCCGTGTCTGTTTCCTTGGCACTGTGCACC
>NC_051419.1:24097188-24097316 GCF_015228065.2 Penaeus monodon | reverse complement strand
GTTTCATTTTACTTATTTTTTTCTCTCTTTTGATTTTTATTTCTCGACACTGTGATCTGGCTGCCTATGATAACTTTGCCTCCTTAAAGTAATAACGATAATGCTCATAACATAATTGAAGAAGAGGA
>NC_051419.1:24096546-24096628 GCF_015228065.2 Penaeus monodon | reverse complement strand
GAAGATCCTAAACCGTACATTCTACAGCCCTAATTAAGACCAAATCAAAATCATCATTAGTCTTTGGTATGCGCGCGCGCCC
>NC_051419.1:24096178-24096394 GCF_015228065.2 Penaeus monodon | reverse complement strand
AACAAAAATATGTATAAGGATATACGATAAATTATTAATATTATGTTAACGAAAATATTACAAGCTAATTTTTTAGACCAAATAGATTGCGTTTTCCTCCATAAATTAGATTTCTAACCGCCATATTCATTTTATTTATTCAAATCAGATGAAAACACATAATCATTTGACATTAATAAAATAAGTTATGTAGTTAAGAGAAAATTATTTGAAGAC
>NC_051419.1:24095798-24096084 GCF_015228065.2 Penaeus monodon | reverse complement strand
CTAAGATAGACAGAGTACAAAAGAAAAGTAGAAATACGAGATACTTAAGTCGTGAATTATTCATGAACTCATTTGGAAGCGAAATGCCCCATTGACAAGCGGTTTTGCTGACCCCCCCCACCCCCCACCCCTACCCCTCTACATCTGCAACATTGACAGGAAATAAGACCGGAATTTTTCATTTCCGGAATCTGGGACTCAAAATTCTTTGTCTTGGTGTATGTAGGTGTAAAAATAGATACGCAGATGCATTGGTTGATAAATGAATACATGAATTAATTCATTA
>NC_051419.1:24093910-24094012 GCF_015228065.2 Penaeus monodon | reverse complement strand
GTATGTTTGAAACCTTGCTGACTCAAAGGCACACATACCGTAAACAACCTCCTTAAAGCAGTAATGACAGTACTCTTCGTATTCTTCATTTCAGGCCACGAA
>NC_051419.1:24092751-24093007 GCF_015228065.2 Penaeus monodon | reverse complement strand
CCGCCCATAAATCCCGCGAAAAACAAACAAGATAATTAAAAACGAGAAAAAACAGCATTGCCATATCATCCCATTCAGAGTCATACCCCAAGACACTTAACATTCGTCACACGCTCTTTGCTCGCGGCTGAGGTGTGATCTGGCAACATCTTCTCCGTCATCCGAAACTGTGCAAACAGAATGTCACTTTCACATGTGTTCGAATCCCCGGCTCAGTGGCATCGTGTTGCCGCGACCCCATTAATATGAACTGATA
>NC_051419.1:24092609-24092700 GCF_015228065.2 Penaeus monodon | reverse complement strand
TACCCGTAAAAGTTTTCGAATCATATCTCCAATTCTTATTAATAAGGAAAGGAAATTCATTACGCATTCCTGAAAGCGGGTTATATTAGAA
>NC_051419.1:24092311-24092564 GCF_015228065.2 Penaeus monodon | reverse complement strand
CCACATGCGGTGACAGCCACTGAGTGGAGATGAAGGAATGGAGAAAGAGAGGAAAAGAGGAATCGGTAAAGATGGAGAGAATATATTGCTATCCAAAATAGAGAGAGGAATGAAGATAGATAAATAGAGAGAAGAGAAGAAAAAAAAATAAACAGGAAAGGAGAAATCACAATAAAAGGAAACAGACACAGAGACAAGGAGGGAGGACGGGGGACAAAACACACTCGCAGACACCCACAACCCCCAACCCTGC
>NC_051419.1:24092188-24092266 GCF_015228065.2 Penaeus monodon | reverse complement strand
GTATCATTAGCAGCAGCCCTTTGTGCGAGACGCTTGACGGAGAAAGAATAAAGGCAGACCGTTTACCGCATCTAGTGA
>NC_051419.1:24091964-24092134 GCF_015228065.2 Penaeus monodon | reverse complement strand
TTCGGTGCCGCCTCGTCCATCATGGCACTGAGTGCCGGCACCCCGCAGCGACCCCGGGCTCCACGTGATCACTAATTGCCTTCTTTATGTCATCTGATCTCTAAGAGGGCGGGAGGGAAGGAGGAGGAAGAGGAGGAGGAGGAGATGCGAGGAAGAGATAAGCTGGGGTA
>NC_051419.1:24090862-24091925 GCF_015228065.2 Penaeus monodon | reverse complement strand
ACGAGAGGAAGAGATAAGCTGGGATGAAGGAGGAGGAGGAGGAGATGGAGTAGGAGGAGATATGAGGAAGAAATAGGATGGGGGAAAGGGGAAGGTGAAGAAGAAGGAGGAAATGAGAGGAAAAGATAGGATGGGGTGGAGGAAAAGAAGAAATGAGAGGAAGGTATCGAATGAGGAGAAGGAGATGTGAGGAAAAGAAGAAATGATAAAGGCGAGTAGAAAGAGGAAATGAGAGAAATATATAGGATAAGGTGGAGGAAGAGGAGGAAAAAGATAAGACGGAGAAGAAGGAGCTGGAGGGAGAAAGCGGGAGAAAGAAATACGACGAGAATGAAGATGAGGAAGGAGAGAATGAGAGGAAAGAGGAAAAAGAAGACTGGAAATGGAGGGGGAAAGAGTGGAAAGAGGAAAAGGAAGTGGGGAATAAAAGAAGAAGTAGGAAATAGTTACAAAGAAAGGAAAGAAAGGAAGGAGAAGGGAGTGAAGAGAAGAAAGTAAAAGAAAAAGGGGAAGAGGGATAACGAGCGAGAAAGCAAGAGAAAGTTGAACTTATTTTCTCCAAGTTTCTGGCTGTTTCTTTATCTTATCATGTTTAATATTGTCTTTCCTTTAAAATAACACAAAATACAGATGCCACGAGAGAAAATCAATGATTTCACATTAATTGTTTTTATTCAAACAAATCACATTCGAAATAGTTTTCATTAAAAAATATATATATATTTGAGTATAGAAAAAATTTCGTCAAATATATGAAAGGAAAACAGTCACATTATAAAGGAAATCTAGGCACGTTACCCCTAAATAATCTGAAGTTGAAATAAAGATAAGATCTTAATGGTCACAAACACGTAGTAAAGAACTGTAATTTGGTCCTTCGTTGCAGTGGTATGCGACGGTATCATTAACTACATAGCTGAATCGTCTGGCCGTAAGGTGATACCTTGCAATCGGGACAAGTTGATACCATTTGAAGCAAATTATGATAAAGTAATTTGGTTTTCATTTCCTAATGTGTAACTGTAGGTATTTGTTAGATGGTTAATTAATTCTAACTGCTAGA
>NC_051419.1:24089425-24090027 GCF_015228065.2 Penaeus monodon | reverse complement strand
CAGACCTCAAAGAGACAATAATTCGCGCACGCTCTTGCCATCAACATTTTAAACCTAGAAATACGAAAAAAAATAATAACCCTCAAAAAAGAAAAAGAATTACCCCCGCAGTCTCTCCTTAACAACAAAAGACTGTTAGAATCCGCAATCACAAATTTCATTACCGTCAAGGCACGTGAGAAGATGATTACAGGATGTTAACGGCGCCTTAAAACATTTAAACACCGTAATTAAGTTTCATAAAAACAAAAAAGACTGTTAATTATCTCAAGATATTACGATCCAACAGTGATATTGATAATGATAGCAATGATACTAAATCCGTGGCCCTTATCCATTTGCAATATTTACGTGCACTTGCGTATATCAAAGATACAATAGTATGGCGTATAATTTAAGCTTTAATTGAGTATATTTTACGAATGATTATACCGCTGGCTTCATATTCATAGATTACGCTTAAGTTGCAGGTCGGCTAAACGCATGTGACAACATATGTTGGTTTGATTATGTGCTGCTTGTTCTTTATCCTCCACTAGAACAAGTGTAACCAAGTGCTGTTGGTGTCATTTTAGAGATGTTCTGACTCGTGATATGAGGAA
>NC_051419.1:24089119-24089301 GCF_015228065.2 Penaeus monodon | reverse complement strand
GGCTGGAATTTATGCGATTGACGAAGTTGTTGTTGTTCGGGAATACTGTGGCGCGCGGGCCGTGATTCGCGCTGCGGCTTCCTCGCCTTCTGTCTTTCTTTCTGTTAAGGACTCGCTTGTTTGTTTGTTTGTCTCCTTGCCTCCCTTGTCTTTCCTTTCTACGTTGTTTTGTTTCACTTGTT
>NC_051419.1:24088073-24088172 GCF_015228065.2 Penaeus monodon | reverse complement strand
CTCACACGACACCCTACTTTACACTATCTATTATTTATGTTCCAAGCTAAAGTGTTATCTCCTTATGCCTATTACACACATACCAGCAGTCACACCCAA
>NC_051419.1:24086180-24086358 GCF_015228065.2 Penaeus monodon | reverse complement strand
TCACATCCTCTCAAAATAAAAACAAAAAATAAACTCGAATCCAATATGGCGCCTCCTAAGATACAACCTCGCACTTATTATTAGGAGAGTTAATATGCTAGTTGGCAACCGTCACCCTTCCTCCGACAGGGTACTGTAAATATTCATACACTAACGCCTAATAAATTTTAATTACCGA
>NC_051419.1:24083920-24084028 GCF_015228065.2 Penaeus monodon | reverse complement strand
GTTCGCAGCTGCTTGCTTTGGGGATAAATGGGGCTTCTGCAGGCGTCCGGCCTTCAGGAAAAAATCCCTTTGGTGACTTTGTTTACTTCAGATAAAGGGTCTACAACG
>NC_051419.1:24082895-24083849 GCF_015228065.2 Penaeus monodon | reverse complement strand
ACAATACATACTTATTGTACCGTGTGTTTGGCGAATCACGATTTTGTTATTTTATGTATGAGACTGTTGTAGCACTGGAGACTCATTTACTTGACCTACTTCAGTTTGGATGAAGACCTTATCTATGTACTATAATGCACTTCAGTTGTGCTGTGCAATTATATTATACTGTATTTTATGGCAGTTTGATTTAGTGTTATTGCGTGAAACGGAATACCCGAGATGCGCAAAGCGTCTTTCGTTTGTTCGAGACTCGTGCACTGCACTGTTTACGTTGAGGTTCCTGCGGAGCGCGAGTCGGTGGGCCGGCAACTTTGTGTTTGTGGAGATTCAGGGAGCTTGTGTTTGGGTACTCGGTGTGTCAGTGCTAGACTCCAGCAAACTTCGAGTGATGCTAATCTTTGTCTTGATCAAGGAAAATATTTAGTAAACCTTCCAGAAGTATTCAGATAAGTTGTGTTTAGATTTTATGACAGTGCCACATGAGGTTGTTAGCAGTTAGCAGGTTATTTTTTCATGGGTTTCAGTGTTTGTACCTGTGACGACAATGCAGTTGGGTGGAGTCTCTGTGAGTTTACATCTGTTTTGTTAATCCAGCAATACACATTTCTTGTGTCATTACTGTTTTTTTCCATGTGTCCGTATTGTATGATATACAATATTTGTATTATTTGCTATTTTATCATATTTGTATTATTTACTGTTGGTTTTCTTTTCACATGTTCATGTTATGTACACCAAGTGTATTATTTTGCTGAACTATTTCAACGATGGTCTGAGATACAAACTTTTATATGTGAATAGTGTTTATCTCTTCTTTGTTCCTCTTAATTATTGCACGAATAGTTACATGATTAAGAATTCCAGGTTACGCCAAATAAAGTTTAAATGCTGCCACGAGAATTTTATTCACCGGGTCACCCAGACTGCAAGCATCTGTAGCCTTACAGAACA
>NC_051419.1:24080659-24081740 GCF_015228065.2 Penaeus monodon | reverse complement strand
GAGGAGAAAAAAGAATGCATTATTGAGGAGGAAAGAAACAGGAAAAGAAAGAAAAGGAAAAAGGAACAGAAAACAAAGCAGAAAGGGAATAAAAGAAGACAAAAAGGAAGCAAGGAGATAAATAACACAGGGAATAAGGAAAAGGAAAGAGGAAGAAAGGAGAAAATCAACACAGAAAAGGGGAGAAAAATCACATGGAGGAAAAAAAAGATAGGAGAAAATTAACATAAAGAAAAAAAGGAGAAAAAGATAGAAAAAAAAAGAAGAAAAGGGAAAAATAACACAAAGAAAAAAAAAGAAGAAAGGAAAAAAAACAGGAAAAGGAAAAAGGAGAAAAAGAAAGAACAGGAGAAAAACAGAAAAAAAGAACTGGAAACCAAACCTCCACTGTAAGCGTGGACACATGACCTCCGTCGGTGACCTTGTATGGACACATTCCTTGAGGTCATTCGGGGTCACGAGTCAGTAAGTTCAAAAGAGGGGGAGGAGGGTGGAGAAGGGAAGGAGGAGAGGAGAGGGAGGGGAAAGAGAAGAAGGAGAGGGAGGAGGAGGAGAGAGAGGGGAAGGAAGAGAGGGAGAGGAAGGAGGAGGAGAGGGAATTAGAGAAGAAATAGGGAGAAAAAAGAAAGAAGGAAGAGGAGGAAAGAGAGCACGTAAGAATGAAAAAGGAAGAGGAAGAGAAATGGAGTAAAAGGGAAGAGAGGAACAAGAATAATAAAGCGCAAAAAATAAGATCAGCGAACGAATAAGAAGAAGAAAAAAAAGAGAAGAGGACGAGAAAAGACCATGGAGGAGAAGTGGAAAGAAAGAGAATAGAGAAGAGGGGAAGGAAAGAGGTGTAAAAAGGAGAAGAGAAGAAAGAAAAATCAAAAGCGCGAAAGAAAGGACAGATGAAAATAGACACAGTGAAAAGGGAAGAAGATGAGATGAGAAAAGAGAAAAAAAAATCAGAAGAAAGCAAGAAAAAACAGATAAGCATAGAAAAAGCGAAAAAAAGGAAAATGAGAAGAGAAAAGAAAAAAAGATATCAGAAAGAAAAGAGAAAGAAAATTAGATAAAACAAGAGAAAGCGAAAGAAGAC
>NC_051419.1:24080490-24080574 GCF_015228065.2 Penaeus monodon | reverse complement strand
TTACTCAGTCAAACTTGACAGGCTCGACGTAATTGTCTCTTAATGGGCCAGTTACTTGTCGTGGCAGTCGTTAGCTTGGCGCCA
>NC_051419.1:24078699-24079100 GCF_015228065.2 Penaeus monodon | reverse complement strand
CTGTGATTCATAACAAACATCATCTATTAATAAAAACACAACGAATTTTATATGTAATCACAAATTTAAACATAAACTAAAAACACATGTAAATTAAAAACAAAAATTCACACATAATTAACATTTAAAAACACAATAAAAATAAAAATAACAGAGAATGACACAAAATTAACACTTAAAAACACAAATACAAGAGAAAAAAAATTACAGAAAATCCCAGACTTAAAACACAAGTAAAAAGAAGAAAAAAAACAGAGATTCACACAGATTTAACACACAAACATACGCACACGACCAGGTCACGTGACATACCAAAACTGACCACTTATCACTCACTCATTCCCCCTCCTCTGCCCCCCCCCCCTTAAACCCCCATACTGAAAGCGGAAGTTTATGGAGCT
>NC_051419.1:24078318-24078458 GCF_015228065.2 Penaeus monodon | reverse complement strand
TTTCTCTAAGTACATGACGACAGAATGACCTGACCTCTTGACAGAACGGAGGTCATGGGAGGTGAATTATGACCTATGACCAGTTCCGGAATGTTGGCAGAGGGCGGTCGCGCTAAATTGGCCCGGTTTCCCTTCTGACT
>NC_051419.1:24077077-24077182 GCF_015228065.2 Penaeus monodon | reverse complement strand
GGAAGAGGGGTGAGGGAGAAATAGCGAGGGGGGGGGGTGCTGAATAAGAGCTAATAAATTCATCTTGAAATTAATGGCGGTTTTATTCATTGTCTTTAGAGCTTA
>NC_051419.1:24076226-24076337 GCF_015228065.2 Penaeus monodon | reverse complement strand
GCAAATTGAACAAAACACAACATTTACTCAGTATTTATCGAACACTTAGGTAGCTCTCCACAAAGAAAAAAATCACCCCCCACCTACTTTGGCTCTAATCAAAGCGAACTA
>NC_051419.1:24076050-24076141 GCF_015228065.2 Penaeus monodon | reverse complement strand
GAAGAAGAAGGAAAAAAAAACAAAGTAAATGTGTCTCAAGCTATTACCAGGCCAATCTCGACTTCAAACAAGCGGTTAAGTATTGTTACAG
>NC_051419.1:24074833-24075817 GCF_015228065.2 Penaeus monodon | reverse complement strand
GCAACTCCCCCTCATCCCCAAGGCTTCCTTCTCCCCCTTCCCCTTATCCCTTCCCATTTCGCCTTCCCCTCCCCCCGATTCCCCTCTCTTCACCCCCTTTCCTTATGCCATACCCCTTTTTCGTCTCCCTTCACCACCTACTTCCCCCTACCCCATTCCCGTTCTTCCCCTCTTTTCATCCCCATCACTCCTACCTCTCCCCTCCCTGCATCCTATATACTCCCTCCTCTTTCCCCTTCTCCTCTCTCCCATTTCTTCCTTTTCCCATACCCCATCACCCACTCCTCTCCATCTTCTCCCTCCTTCCCTTTCCTTCTATCACCCCCTCCTCTTCCTCTCCCCAACCCCTCTCACCTCCCATTCCCCACCCCCACCCTAACCCCTCCCCAACCCCCTTCCTTTCCCCTTCTCCTTTCTCTTCCCCACCCCTCCCCTCCCCCATATCCCACACCCTTCCCTAACCTCCTCCCCTTCCCCTTTCCTTTCCCCCCTCCCGTACCCTCACCCTTTCCCCTCTCCCTTGACCCCCTACCCCCATCCCCACCACCCCTCTTACCCCCTCCCCCTTTTAACCCCCTCCCCCCTTTTAACTCCCCCTCCTCCCTTATAACCACTCTTACTCCCTCCCCCCTTTTAACCCCCTCCCCCCTTTTAACTCCCCCTTTCTACCCCCCTATCCCCTCTTACCCCCCTCCCCCCGCCATCGACGCCCGAACTAACGACTCCAGGTGTTTGTGATCTTCTGCGCCCGCGTCGTTAGGGCAATTAGGCGCTCCATCCGTCACGCCCACAGCGACATCCGTGGGCGGGGGAGGGAAGGGGGGAGGGGGCCAGAGGAGCGAGGGGGGGAGGGAAGGAGGGAGGGGAGGGAAGGGGGAGGGGGAGGGAAGGGGGAGGGGGCGAAAGGAGCTAGGGCGGGAGGAGGAGGGAAGGGGGGAGGGGGAGGGAAAAGGGGACTGGGTGGGGGGGATGTCTGAGAGTTTC
>NC_051419.1:24074571-24074655 GCF_015228065.2 Penaeus monodon | reverse complement strand
ATTCATCTTTATCTTACGTACGGATTCTCCTTTTTTCAATCATCTTCTGTTACTGTCTCCTCATTCTTATGTACATATTTGCTC
>NC_051419.1:24072675-24072770 GCF_015228065.2 Penaeus monodon | reverse complement strand
GAATTCCTTGTTCTATTCAACCGCAGTCGGTGGAGATTGCCAACCCCCCAGTAACGCCCCCCCCCTCTCCCCTCCTCCCTTTCTCTTTCCCTCCC
>NC_051419.1:24071938-24072013 GCF_015228065.2 Penaeus monodon | reverse complement strand
TTTTTTTTTCTTATGGGCCGTTTTTTTATTATTATTATTCATCGGAGTTATGTATATTAATGAGTTTATCGTAAA
>NC_051419.1:24070941-24071556 GCF_015228065.2 Penaeus monodon | reverse complement strand
GGAAGCAATAGTGTACATGGGGAAGAGGGAGAGAGGTGGGCGGGAAGTTATTCGTCTCTGGCCATTATATCCTTCAATTTGTCTCTATATTCACTCTTTCTCCTTTCTTTTCTTGTTTCTCCTCTTCTTGGTCGTATCATCGTCATTACTACTGACAAACATCGATATTGCCATTGCTAATAAATTCCATACAAAGATTTCATTACTATATCATATTGTCCTGCTAAAGTTTACTAAAACTACATTTCTTTATCCATCGTCACAATTATGAGTATTATCGTTGTTGTTCTTATCGTGTTGCCATTTACATTATCTTCCTTATCGTTATCAATATTTCTGGTATCATCATGAACACGTAATTATCAATAATTACGTGTTTTTGTCTGTTGCTTTAATACTTTCTAAAGTTGGGCTGTCTTGGAACGTCACATTCGGTTCTGCAACATAGAGCAATTGCTCTATGTTGCAGAAATATAGATTGCATCCTCCTATCCATTGCACAAATTGCTCTATTATCCTTGCAATTTATACATACAGGGAGGATGGAATAATACAGTACGGAATACACATGTATTTCTACGCGCGTGATGGAAATGGATTATTGTCATCTTGGAT
>NC_051419.1:24070776-24070853 GCF_015228065.2 Penaeus monodon | reverse complement strand
GTTTGCTTTTGTTGCTGATTAGGATATGATGAGTGATTATGTGGATTTCTGTCCTTTGGGATTTAGGATTTGCTTTT
>NC_051419.1:24070348-24070476 GCF_015228065.2 Penaeus monodon | reverse complement strand
AGAAAAAAAATCCGCACCTTGAAGTTAATCAGGCACATGCAACAATTTATTTCTGCAAAATCTGCAACATTCAGGATGTTAACTGAACTTTTGCAATCTATAATTTCTAAGATCAAAAATGCAGCATA
>NC_051419.1:24069552-24069931 GCF_015228065.2 Penaeus monodon | reverse complement strand
AAAACGTAATATAAAAAAATATACCAAATATATAACATCTCCCCCCCAAAATACAAAAATACAATCAATCATTCCCGCAGACGCCACGCGATCTTCAGCTGACACGGCCTGGTGATGGACGCCATGACAGTCACGTGACACCTCGCTCGGGCTGACCATCTTTAAAAAGGCGCGGCTTCTGATTCATCTTTTGGATATCTGATATTTTTTTTTTTTTTTGTCTCTCTCTCGGTCCCTCGCATTCAAGGATTGTTATTATTATATCTATGGATTTTTTTTTTCATGGGTTTTGGTGACTGTTTGGTGTTTGAGCCTAACGATTGTTTGATGGCCCGGTTTTAATGAGTAATTTTAGATACGGACCCACGTTTGTAGGGAA
>NC_051419.1:24068354-24068545 GCF_015228065.2 Penaeus monodon | reverse complement strand
TACAGTTACAAAGCGAGTCCAGCCCGCCAGCCTTCCCCCGGCCCTGCTCGGTGTCCGGCGCGACCGCCGATTGGCTTTAGGCGTCCTGGACGCGGCGGCTGCTTCGACTGGGACACGGAGCTCAGCTGAGAGAATCTTCTAGAACGATTTTCCAGGAAGTTTCATTGGGTCTTGGGGAGGTCTGTGTACAA
>NC_051419.1:24066574-24068167 GCF_015228065.2 Penaeus monodon | reverse complement strand
GTAATGACAGTGTTTTAACCTGGCCCCTCCCTTTTTTCAACAGCCCTCCTTCCCCGCGCGCGGCAGATGTCTCAATCCGCCGGCTCCCAAAGGCTCGACGGGTTTCGAACTCAAAGAAGCGGCTCCGTTCACCTGTGAGGGCGACCTGGCTCTCCACACCCACCGCTCGATTAGCTGTGGCCTCTGCTCGCCGCCGAACACCTCCCGGCGTCTGGCCCTCGCTCCTTCTGATCCCCGGCGCGAAGGGCGTGTGCTCGTCCTCCTCGGTCCCCAGCCTTTGGTGAGCTCAAGCCGAGGTCGTTGGGAGTGAAGTCGTGGCAGCGCAGGTTCGCCAAGGCGGTGCAGATTTGCCTCATGGCGGAGTATTTTTGCTTCAGGTTGTCTGCGGGAAAGAGCGGTCTGAGCCAATGCCTGGGTGTCCCCGGAAGGCAGTCAAGCAGATCTTGGTTGTCCTCGTCCCTGGCACTCCACGTCAAGAAAGGGGCCATTTCACGCTCGGAGAATTTCCGCACAGTGGGTTTCAGTTACTTCACTGAATGGCCTCTATAAGAATAGTGTCCAGGGGAACTTCTTGTCTTGTATCGACGTCATTGTGTCAGATTCAATTAGGATTAATGACATATACAGTGTATACCAGTTACGTTGCAATCAAAGCGTTTTACTTTAAATGTAAAGTGTATGATTATAATTGTTTCACCAGCGTTGGTCCAACATATCTGATGACGAATGACAATTGCTCAGGACAGACACCTACAATTCGCTAGGCATGGAAACCCTTTCAAGCAACATCAAAACTCACTCCATCAAGGATGCTTGGCCCACCGGATGCCTCACTGACCTCCAAAGAACCCCTCAGGAACCCTTCCTGCCACGGACGGCACCTTCCTGCAGGTCAAGATGATCAAGCCGCCAGTAGGTCCAGTTACCGCTGAGCGTGGATCCTTCCCCTCAATCTCCTCCTCATCGGACTTTTCCAGCTGCTCGAACTGCTCTTTCAGATCGCTGAGGACGATGTCTCAATAATCAACCTATGCCTTTATCTTTCCCACAGACGGAGGCTTTTCCAGATCGAGAGGACAAGGCAGTATCCTATCCTGAACAAGCCTGCCTCAACGCTATTTAAGTGCAGCTGAAACTGCAGTTCTTGGACTAATCTGACATGTTTTTATATGGCATTTCAAATACACATCGAGAATTTAGCGACAAGGATATATATAAAAAAAAAACACTGTACAAACACTGGATATGCTTCAAGAAAAACCAACAAAAGGAACAAAGAAAAGAAACGACCAAACTACCAGGCTCTTCGTAGGTTCCTCGCGCCGACAGAACAGTAGAGTGAAACCCGCCATAGAACTTTGGAACTGTAAAAGTGTGGGATATTTTTGAAATAGATATTTAGAAGTTGGAAAACATACCTTACGTAAATTAATATTTCATTAGTGGGTTGATATTACTTGTGTGTATACAGGTTGATTACA
Organism: Penaeus monodon; assembly: GCF_015228065.2. Taxonomy (NCBI): domain Eukaryota; kingdom Metazoa; phylum Arthropoda; class Malacostraca; order Decapoda; family Penaeidae; genus Penaeus; species Penaeus monodon. Next base: position 24,066,686 of record NC_051419.1, on the reverse strand, counting down.
TTAAGATAGGTCACAGTTAGGTTATATTCTTCAGGCAGTAAAATGTAAGGCTAATTATAAGCGAAAATCATCACAGGCTTACGTAAAATGTATAAGGAAGAATGCATAGTGT
>NC_051419.1:24065139-24066070 GCF_015228065.2 Penaeus monodon | reverse complement strand
GCAATTCCTTTATCAGATTTTGATCTGATTTTTGTGTGATACAAAACTAAAGTGTACAAAGAAATCTCGTTGCTGAATAACATCTTGAACTTCTACACACAAACAATAGTACCATACAGGCGTCCGTATATTAAAAAAAAAAAGGTAATAAAAAACTTTCAAACTCAACATGCTAATCTAATTAGTCAGCCAACGTTCCCTCGGCCTTTGTAAGGCTACCAGGCCGTCTCACTGCCTCATTGTATGACACATCTGTCTTCATGAAAACAATGTCACAACATCTTAATTACATACAAAGTGTCACTTATAAATGAGCTGGCAGAGTAAGTGGGAGGGGCGTCGGCTCGTACGTCTGGCAACTTTGCGTGCGCGTTTTTATTACATCGAGGGTTGCGGGTTGACGTTGGTGTGGTTGTCGTACCGCGCCGAGTCACAGGAGGCTCGGTCACGTGATCTCGTTTCGTTGTGATCGTATGACGTCACAATGGTGATCATGTATCAGAGTCATTATCTTCAGTCGTCTTCGTGTCTGTTATGCATGTGGCCTGGTCTGTAAATTCTCGTGGCCCTTAAATGACCCGGAAATGAGTCCTCGTGTTTCATTTAAGATTACTAATCATACTTCTTTTCGCATTAGAAAGGGAAAATAAAAAGGAAATTAATTTTACTCGAGATAACTGGAATTTCTATTTATAAAAAATAATAATAATTTAAAAAAATATATCCAATTCATCTGCAAAACTATCAATTCTGATTTGATTCTAACAAATCTGTTTAATTGTTTCTAGCGATTTCTTAAAACTTGACAACGCGTTTCAAAACCATTTAAAATACACACAAGAGTGATATTTCCATTTTACAATATTACAGTATCATATTCTCCTTCTTCAAACGCTTAAAATATCCCCCATTTGATCTAACTACCCAATTC
>NC_051419.1:24060224-24060348 GCF_015228065.2 Penaeus monodon | reverse complement strand
CTCCTGTAGCAGCATCTATCGAAAACAATAAGTGTCCATACGCATATCTGCTTCTTCGTACATGGCGCCAAATTCCCCGATATGGTCATCCGAATAACTCCATCAAAACGCAATTGCTATCACC
>NC_051419.1:24059069-24059810 GCF_015228065.2 Penaeus monodon | reverse complement strand
AAATAATAAAAAAGATGGAAAAAAGGGGGATATATAAGTGTTCATAAAGATATGTTATGCGTGTCTGTCGAAGAGGGGAGGAGGAAGGGAGGGGAGAGGGTGGAGGAGGAGAGAAGAGGGGAAAAAGAAGAAAGTGGGCGTGGCTTCGTGGCCGTACGCTCCTCCCGTTGGTCGGTTTTCCCGCGCGGAGATTTGTTCTGCATGCCCGGTTGGGCGTGGCTGAGTGGTTGCCAAGAAGGCATTTGATTCCCTTGTTCTTTAAATAATGAATGCACTATTGTTTCAAAAATTCCAAAATACAGATAAGGGAGATAAAGCTGTTTCCTAGCAATACGACTTTTCCCATGGTATAAAAATGTATCTGGAATAAAAACAAAGGAAATGTATAAAAAAAAAAAAGTCGGGGCAGCAAGATGGCAAGATTGGCTCAAGCCCGTGAAAATGCCACAATGCCCTGGCACCTTCAGGCACTCAGTACACACACCCCGAGTGCCACCGCCGTCTTGGCTCTCCCTCGTTCAGTGCCAGTGTGACAACAGACCGCGACAAAGGACGACATAGCTTGAAATCGTCCATTAACTTTGTACCGATTGTTTAAATTTTTAAAAAAGAAAAATCTGAAACACGAAAAAGTGGCGGGAAAAATCTGGGTGATTCCTAAAAAAAGAAAAAAAAAGGCTTAACTGGATTATTTAATCTTCATTATCACTACCGTCTGACCATGACCCGATGATATAAAAA
>NC_051419.1:24058815-24059021 GCF_015228065.2 Penaeus monodon | reverse complement strand
AATTTAACCGCCGCGGAAGTGAACGCCAACCAAACCGATCTCTGGATAAAGTGACCCGACGACCCTTCACCTTTGACCTCTCGTGGCTACCGTCTTGACCTGGATCGGACGGTAATGTGACCTGTCTTATCAGCTCCATCAGTGTCCGGGTCCATCGCATGCCGAGCTACAGATAAGGAAAGAAGCTTCATGCCTAAATCCAGATA
>NC_051419.1:24058464-24058698 GCF_015228065.2 Penaeus monodon | reverse complement strand
TCATGGAAAGTTAAACGATCGCCATTCGACTCATTTTATTGACTGAACTTGATTGATTTTTTTTTCTGTGGCTTTCTTACCTTGGCGGAAAAAGGAGAGAAGCGAAGGAGGTCAAGATGTCGTCCTCGCCCCCCCGCCTCTCCCTCCCCAGCGACTCCTTCTCCATCGAGTCCCTCTTGTCCTGCCGGCGACCCGAGTCCCAGGCCCCGCATCAGGTCGTCTCCCAGGTGCTGT
>NC_051419.1:24057917-24058353 GCF_015228065.2 Penaeus monodon | reverse complement strand
GAGCCTCAGACACGACCCCCAAGGACGACCGACGAAGCTCCCCGACCTCTGCCGGAGGACGACTTCGCCCCAGCCCTCCGACCTGACCCCGGCCTCGCTCTACTTCGCGAGCTTGAGGGCGAGCTCCGAGCCGCCGCCTCCTCCTCCTTCCAAGCGCCTGCCCCAGCCGCCGCGTGTCGAGGGGGACATCACCAGTTCGAGAGACGGCGTCGAGGAGGAGGTCGAAGGGGAGGAGGGCGACCTAGACGACGAGGAGATGCGCGAGTGTGACCCCGGCGTCGAGGATGAGGTGGAGGACGACGACGAGGAGGACGTGGTCGTCGACGATGGCGGGAGCTCGCACTCGACCGAGGGGGACGTCGGAGTGTCGACCTCCTCGCCCTCGGAGCCGCACCAGAGTGACACTGGTGAGGAGAGCGAAAAGGAAGCATGGCGC
>NC_051419.1:24056179-24056952 GCF_015228065.2 Penaeus monodon | reverse complement strand
GGAGGTTATCAGTAATTGTATATAACATCAGGTACTGCAATTATAACATAGAGTGTCGGATATTGTAATTGTTATATTATCCAGTGTCACAAGTTGTGATTTGAATACGAACACTGCAAGTTGTGATTTGAACACTGCAAGTTGTGATTTGAACACTGCAAGCACACTGTGATTAAGGTTGTTATGTATTTGTCTCTTGATCTCTCATCCTCCAACTCTGTATGTGTATTCAGTATTTATGTACTTACATTATGGACTGACTTTATCTGCCTCTCTTTCATCTCTGTTTGTTAATTTCATTTTAATCATTATGATATACACTTTTTGGATTCAGTATCAAATCAATATTTTTTTTTTACACCGAATCACAATGGCATGATTGATAATGTCTACCTGTCTGTTTGTTTTATTATCATGCACTGCAGCGTTTGTCTATCAACCAATCTATCTATGTTTCCGGCTATCCAAATACCATGGTATCTTTCCGCTTATTAATATTAATTATCTTCTTGCATGCGTGATTTAGAGTTTTTAAAATTATATATTAGGTATATCGCAAAACATTTAAAACCAAAACTTGCATATGGAAAAAATATAAAGAAGAAAGAGTGTACATATAAAGTGTATAATCTTTTTATTCACTCGTTAAAATAGCTAGAAAAATATATTATCAAGTCAAAATGTATCGCATATATTTTTTATATGTTGGAAAACATCTGACATGCAGTTTGCAATATCATGTAAATTACCAATATTATTCATCAGTAAGTAAA
>NC_051419.1:24055302-24055432 GCF_015228065.2 Penaeus monodon | reverse complement strand
CCAACCAGTTAGCGTGTTATATCCTTGTTTCAGCAATGAAATAAAATTCAGCTCTACCTTGCATTTTCTGATCACATTTGCCGATATGAGAGTCATCAATGGTGCGCGAGAGACGAGGCAGAAGATTCTA
>NC_051419.1:24052742-24053801 GCF_015228065.2 Penaeus monodon | reverse complement strand
TAATAACATTCAATCCATAATTAACAATATAATTAAAGCTACATTCATGGATAAACTTTTTAATTTCTCATTGTACTGATTTTAAAGAGTAGATCGATTAATATGAAATGAGAAGTAAAATCTGCGTGATATTAGCGTTTTAAAACTGAGAAATTCTTGTTGCACTTTCCTAATTGGAGTCAAATAGCAGCATTGCAATAATTGTCAACAAAGCTCTTACGCCAAGCCCCGTGATCTTGCGCACCGTTCACCCGTTTGCAATGTTGATTTTAGCCAGCGTTTGAGACCGTAGAAAAGGACTTTTACGGTGCAATAAAAAATCAGCGCGGAGTGTGTGAGCCGAGATCGGACAGAGCAACTTAACGCTAATTTACCGCTCGTTTTTCGCCTTGTTGGTTCGGTTTTGTGTCTTCTTTAGATATGGAAGGACTAGCTGTTGTTTCGAAAGGCTAATGAAAGGTTTATGAACGATAATATAGCATGAGATGAAGTGTATATGCGGGATTGGTATTGCGACTTTTGGAGAAAGTTCTCGCTATGCGTTTCATGGGTCGATTTTAACCTGTTCTGAACATTTTTTTAAAGATATTACAGTACAGTTAAGTGCGAAGATTAAGTAAAATATGTGAAATAAATGGAATACAATACTCGTAGCAGAAAAACACGCTTAGCGACTTTCTACTAACTTCCCGCTCGCTTCATCCTAAACGCATTTGGCTTTGTGATTATCAACACATTATCAAAAATAAAGATAAAGTAATAATGATACAATAGACAAATTCAGCGTGACATATAACTAAACGTAGAACAGGCATAGCGCTTTCTCGCTAAATTCCCGCTCGTTCCATACTCTGCAAATATATATTCGATCTCTCAATCATCACTTTTGAAAATTATGGAGTAAATAAGATATACGGAGATTTCGCGGCAAATAAGATATTTATCGGAAGCTCCAATGTGCATGTTCAGTCAGCGACAGGTAGATATAAAAATGTAAATTTTCATCATCTGATTAACTTATTTTTCGGAATTTTTTCGTTTTCTCCATCTTTTTTGCGC
>NC_051419.1:24047003-24047084 GCF_015228065.2 Penaeus monodon | reverse complement strand
TTTGTTGATATCATTTTATCTTATTTCTCGAGGAAACATAATACTGCAAAACTTTCGACTTCTCTTCAAAGAAATTCAACC
>NC_051419.1:24044964-24045955 GCF_015228065.2 Penaeus monodon | reverse complement strand
TAACACCTCAAAATTTAACAAGCAATGCTAATATCACAAAGTGGCTTTTAGCTTCTAACTTTTAACTGGTGGCAAAATTTTACACACTTGGTTACGTGTATTTTCGCGAGCCGAAGAACTCACCTTTAATGTTAGATAATAATACATTTCTTCATAAATCCCAATCAAACCCAGGATCAACCTGCACAAACCTAGTATTAGAAAAAAAAAGCAAATTATTTATCTTCTCCAAACAACCGGAACCCAAATTTTGGCTCCCGTTTTCTTTGCGAAGTAACATGACGCGCGTTTTCTTTGCGAGGTCACGTGACACGCGCTTCGGCCATGAGGCCATTCCCGCAGAATTCGGAATCGTTATCATACCTTCTGGTCTATTTAAGTCTTTGGGAAAGGTTGTTAGGTCGAAGATACGAGAGGGGTAAAGGAGACAGAGGAGGAGGGAAGAAGGGAGAGAAAGAATTCGAGGGGAGAGGAAGAAGGGGAGGAAAAAGGATGGAAGAGAATAAGCAAGTTGAATAAAAGTTACAGAAAATTAGAGAAAGGTAAGCAAACACACAAAATAACAGACAGACAAAAACATTACACTATAGAAAAAGAGCAAATGAGATAAGTTAGGAGGAATTGAAAAGAAAACAAAGAGGGGATACAGAAGAAATTGAAGAAAGAGGAGATAGGAGACAGGAGGAAGAGGTCACCGAGAAGCCAGGGTCACGGATAAGGTCACGCCGCGTTGACCTCCCGGCTCGGATAGCGGCGCCAGCTTGACACAAAGGTTATTAATTACGACCTAACAAGGCTATTAGCAGTCGAGCGAGAGGGCGGCGCTGCTTGGGTTGGGGGGGGGGGAGAAGGCGGGAGATGGGAGGGGAGAGGAGGAGGGGAGGGGGGTGGAGGGAATAGGGAGATGGGGAGGGGGAGGAAAGGGAGGGGAGTGAGAAAGCGGGTGGGGAGGGGGAGAGGGTTGATTTCTTCGAGGCGGGGGTCTGAATTT
>NC_051419.1:24043969-24044535 GCF_015228065.2 Penaeus monodon | reverse complement strand
TCCACCCCCTACAGACACACACATAAAAGATAAATCAACAAAAAAAACACTGAATAAAGAGAAATAAACAGACACACAGCCCCCTCCCCCCCCCACCTCGCAGATCGCCATGCCATCACGCATATTGGCCCGCCATCTGTTGGCTCGTAAATCATCCTCTTTCTCCAGCATCCGACACAGCTGACCCGCGGACGCCTCTTGTTAATGCGGTTTATTTTGTGCATCAGCCGCGTCCGAGGCGTGCGAATTTTGGGGAGAATAATTCTTGGCTTTTGTTTATTTTTTTATTGTTTTTTTTTTTAAGGCGTTCCTTATTGTGTGTAGTTTTTTTTTTTTTTTTCTTCCTTGTGGGTTATTGTTGTTGTTGTTTTTTCATGTGGTTTGTTTTCGTTGTGTTATTTATTTTTTACATTTTTTTGGTCTCTTTCGTTATCCATTGTTTTTAATCTTATTAATTTCCCTTATTTTTGTTTTCTTTTTTTTGCCGTGTGGCTAATGGTGTAGCGAAATTTGTTTATTATATCACGCGTTTGTGCTCTCTCGGAAAAGGGGGGAGGGGGTGAAGG
>NC_051419.1:24043013-24043536 GCF_015228065.2 Penaeus monodon | reverse complement strand
CTCGCCCATCTCACTCCCCTCACTTCTCCCTCTCTCTTCACAGAAGACTCAAGAACAACGGAAGAACGGAAGAAGCGGCCGAGAACAGCCTTCACCGCCTCGCAGATCAAAGCTCTAGAACAAGAATTTGAGAAGAACAAGTACCTGTCAGTGAGCAAGAGGCTCCAGCTCTCCAAGCAGCTCAAGCTCACGGAGACGCAGGTGAGAAGGGGGAGGGGAAAGAGAGGGGAGAGTGGGAGAGGATAAGAGGTGAGGAGAAAAGAGGGGAAAGGGTGGGAGAAGAAAAGAGAGGAAAGAGGGAGAAGAAAATATGTGAAGAGAAAAGAGGGGAGAGGTGGGAGAAGAAAAGAGGGGAGGAGAAAAGAGGGGATGAGAAATGGGAGGAAAAGAGGGGAAAGAGGAGAGAAGAAAAGAGGTGAGGAAAAGTGAGGGGAAAGGGGGGAGAAGAAACAGGAATATTACAAAAACAAAAAGAGTAAAAGATCAGGAGAATTAAATCCTCTAATAAGATTTTTAAAAAAGC
>NC_051419.1:24042860-24042983 GCF_015228065.2 Penaeus monodon | reverse complement strand
TTCTTACCTGAGTATGTCAAGAACTTGATGAATAGGTAAATTAGGTGACTATAGAATATGAAATATACAAATATAAATAACATGCAAATAAGTTGCCAAATATATACACCAAATATATACACC
>NC_051419.1:24042410-24042605 GCF_015228065.2 Penaeus monodon | reverse complement strand
GCGTAAACAGAACCGCAATCCTCTCTCTCCCCGTAGATCAAAATCTGGTTCCAGAACCGCCGGACGAAGTGGAAACGCAAGTACACGAACGACCTGGAACTGATGGCTCAACAGTACTATTCCGCCCTTGGCATTCTCAGCCCCCGGCCCATGGTAGTTGGGGACAGATTATGGTAGGTTGTGGTAGGTGCTGCT
>NC_051419.1:24040980-24042161 GCF_015228065.2 Penaeus monodon | reverse complement strand
GCAGATAAGTTATATGATTAAGATTGTGTGTGTAGGGCGATGTATGCTCCACGATCATGAGGGTATCATGTGTCTTGTCATGCAGCTGTGTGGTATGTTGGTGGACTGATGAAAGGGCGAATTGCATAGCATTTTCAATAAAAGAAAAGAAAATTCAGCGGTTTCATTTAGCATATAATCGTTTTCATAAGTAACCAGTACAATAAATGTTTTTCTTCTTCTTTGTACTTTCTTGACTCCAGCCATTTCCCTCTTCTTCAGGTTGTTCAGCTACCCGATGGGCCACCCGAACCAGCACACTGTCGGTCACCATGGCAACGGCCTGCCTCCTTTACCCTCGCCGCTCCCCTCGCCCGGCCTCCCTCACCTGTCACCACACTGCCTCCCTTCACTCCCACTCCCTTCCTCATTGGTCGCTCCGTCTGGGGAACGACCAATCGTACAACCGAGTCCCATTAACCCTCTCATAGACCGGCATATGATTGGTGGATCCCACAGTTTGCCGCCGAGTTCCCTGTCTCCTATTGGTTCAGGGTCACTGCCCACTCTGACGTCACCAATGTTTACACACGGCTCGACCAATCACCTCTCGGCGTTGAGCTCGCTGCACAACACGGTGAACAGTCTCGGGCATCCGAATCAGCACGAGAACAGATCTGGCGTTTAGAACAAGGAAAGACTCGCAGCTTTTCCTAAATACGCTTCCCTGACAAAAAATGGAGTTCCTACACATACTTTAAAATGTCTAATCAAGTCTGAAAAGACTCGTTACTCGCAAGTCATCTTATGTGAGCCTATAAGAGAGATGACTAAGCAGATTTTCTTTGTTACCGAAGATAGACTAAAAGTGACGAATGCCACTCCTTCCTCTATTAACTTATTATGACGATATTAACTTAATGTACCACGTGGTATGACTTTCTATTGTAAGTCATTTTATTTTTAATAAAGAATAGAACGTAGAAATAATGAAAATGTTTAATACCCTTGTTAGGAAACTGTAAAAATTATATTTAAGACATGCTAGTTATAAGAACGACAGGATTTATATGAAACGACTGCAAGTGTATTATTTTGCAATGAGCAAGACGATGTATAAATGAATCAACCATTTACTTTTTAGGCGCGAGTGCCAGCGAAAATGGCTCTCCTAGATGTATCACATCCTGTAATTAAATAGA
>NC_051419.1:24036672-24037296 GCF_015228065.2 Penaeus monodon | reverse complement strand
TTCCCGTAAAACAACTGCACAGTGTGTAAGGTGTACTGCGTTTCTTGGGGAAACAGCAACAGGCAGACCTCAACAGCTGGCTGGCAAAATGCCGTAGCTTTGTTCTTACTGTAACTGAGAACTCATTTTCTTAATCAATTGCTCAAGAGTAATAAATCAGAGAAGGTAAAAGAGGAAAATCGAGAAAAAAGTGAAAAATATTGAATGAAACTGCATGGTGCAGATAGCCACTACGAAGGTAAATCATAATGTGTACATAAGGATAATTTTGTTAAAGGATAAATTGTAGCGATCAGTTTGTTAATACTACATTCAGCAGATAAAAAACAAACTGTATTGTCTGCCTTTAGTAACCATTTCATAAATATCACTCTCATTCGTAGAATTTTGAAATTACTATATGGTCTTTTTACCTGGAAAAGTGTAACATTCTTCAAATTATGTCAAGCAAGTTATCAGTGCGTATCTGAATTTAGTTTCCCGGCCTGCATACAGTGTACAAGGTCTATATAGTTATAAAGACCATGACGTGTAGGATTACGCCTGATAAATCCCCCCCCCCCCCGCTCGCCTGAGAAAAGGAATTGGAAACCCTGATCTAATGGAATCAGAGCAAGCTTGGTT
>NC_051419.1:24036245-24036403 GCF_015228065.2 Penaeus monodon | reverse complement strand
TATATTGTTGCAATGAGTATATTGCAAGCCATCTTGCAATATACGCTGTTGTTTCTTATTTAGGTTGTTTTCATTATGGGGAAAAAAATGAAACCGTCTGCATAGGTATATGTTGCCTTTCTCATATTGATTCTTTTCCAGCATTCCGTTTTAGCTAA
>NC_051419.1:24033850-24036132 GCF_015228065.2 Penaeus monodon | reverse complement strand
AAGTGAAAATTATAATAAAATGAACGGATGTACGAAAAACAATGATCGATTTTTTCTTCTTTACTTGTAAGATTCTTCCGATTTCTTTCTTTTTACGGAATATACTTCATCGGGGCTTTTCTTTTATTGACATTTAATGAAAGCCCATGCAAACTTTACAAGTACAAATAGAGAAACAAATAGTAAGCTTCTTTAGAAAATAAAAGGCAGTCGAAATTTGATACATTAGATTCGCGCTCAGAGTATCAGTCTTGAGTGCTTATTTTTATGCGCTCAGAAAGACGATTTTTCGTCTTTTCGTGTTTTTTCGTCCACGGTGGCTGCATTGGTCGAAGAAAACGTCAGTTTCCCCACAATACACTCACAGGAGCCTCGCTTTCTCCCTTTTCCCATCACAGAGCCCAAGGCGCCCCATCGTCGTCGAGTTTTGGATACGGACGTCGACCCCAATACTGAGTGGTTAACAGTGGTTGAGCTCGACTATTGTTCTGGGTCTCTGCATTTCGGGCTCTTTTGGCTGCTCGACGATCACAACTCTCGGCTCGGGCTTGCCTCCCTCTGTATGGGCAGCCCAAGAGGATTCAGTTTACATGGAAGGTCTCCACTGTACGATCAGGATTCCCCCAGAACCGATACAGAGTAACAGAAGTCCTCCGCCCCTGCTGGGTACGTGAGGAATGGAGATGGAGAGCTCATCCTCTATGGAGGTAAATTATCTCATTCTCTATGAACCCTCCCTTCGCCGCTGTGTCTTGGCCCAATTACACGATAGCTACTGTGCTGTCGAAGCCACCAAACGACGAGCAATACAGATCAATGTCAAGCGCAACCACTACGACCAATCAGTATTGGGATCGACGTGTGTATCGAGAACCCGAGGACGAAATGATAGAACGACCTGGGCACCGTGAGGGGAAAATGAGGATCACGAGACTCTTAATGTTAATAAACCTCTGTGGAAAGTCATGCAGATTATCAGATATCTGTGCCAATAAATTGTTTTGATTCACATACATTAGCATTACTGACTCCAAAAATGACGTGGGTAATGAATGGTTAGCTGCTGCAGTGCCGCCTGTAACTGCCATACCTGTGCCATACGTATATACTTCATGATCCGGCCGACTGGTTTCCTCGAATCCCTCAGGCCAACAGTCGCCGCCTGTCCGGATGCACGAAATAAAGTATTCTACATAGACTGTGACCGCTGATTCCTGTAAAAAGGGAAAAGTGGGCTAGATATTCTAACTGGTTCTAGTGTAGTTGGTTTGAAAGAACCGCAGTTTGAGAAGTAGCTCGTAGAAGTGAAACGTGATGAGAAAAAAAGCATTCTGTAAAGATTGCAAAAAAGCAAAGCCGAACTCGGAGCTTACAGAGGTGATTTAAAAAATCATAGTGAAAACGAGAAGCACAGGCAAAATATGAAGAAAATTCTTAGTGGCAAGCAAATTAGTGTGAAAAGTCACTTTCAGGAAGTTGTCACAAATAAGAAATCTGAAATTAAGTTATCAGTTTACGCTGCTTGTCATTTTCAATTCAGTCAGTTGACCATTTAAATGAGTTATATAATAATCTGCCGTATACTTCAAATACTGAAAAGTTGCGGGTGCGCAGAATAGAATGTAGTGTCCTTATAAAAAAAAAAAAAGTCATCTCATCAGCAGAGCAAATTAGTCATCTGAAAAAAAAATCTCCTTTTACACTTCTATTGGATGAATCTACTGGTATGGCATGCGTAAAACATCTGTGCGCATGTGTCAGGTACTATAGTGCAAGGCTTAACAAGGTTGTCGCAATTCCTATGGCTCATACCAGTTACATGCACAACAGCCGAAGCATTATCTCAGCATGATGAAATTGGAGTCAATTTAGATCACTGTTTTGTTTGCTATTGGGAGTTAATGGAGCGTCCAACCTCACTCTACACACTTTCTATAAAAAAAATATTCCAGATTCACAGTTAGTCAAATGTGTCTGCCATCATCTTCATCTTGTATATTGCTGTGTTTCAAAGGAAATGCCATTAAATATAGATTATATGCTAAGAGAAACATAGAGCTAATTTCCTTGATCAGTGATCAGACGTGAAGCATACATTGACATCTACAAACTGTTAATGATGTTGAGCCTACAGTTGATAACTCTTTCTGCCACTAGGTGGCTGCTAGAAGCAACAATGAAAAGAGTTCTGAATCAACGTTTTCACAAATAGTTTCTACATTGCGTGGTAAATATCTAGCCAGACAACTTCATACAGTGTAAGTTAACCATGCAAATGAACT
>NC_051419.1:24032385-24032649 GCF_015228065.2 Penaeus monodon | reverse complement strand
ATTTCACTCTATTGAAACCTTTTCTAAATTAGGTTGAAATTATTAACTTTCTTTTGCAAAAATGTAAGAATTAGTAACAATATTGTGTACCTTTCAAAGGCGCGTTTTCTTCAATCAATGTCGTTTTCTAACACATTTCTGAAATAGTTTTAGGGGTGGACTATTCTACAATCATTTACTCCAAAAATCGAAATAGAGAAAAAACATTACCCAGATGATAGTGGATTTTTTTTAAGTACATATAAATATATGTCTGTTTGTGTG
>NC_051419.1:24029451-24031815 GCF_015228065.2 Penaeus monodon | reverse complement strand
ATTAGCACGTGCAACTGCTTACAAATAATCATATTAACTTAGTGTAAAATTCAAAATCAGACAAAATAAATGAAATGCTTGAGTTTCCCCTTTTAAAGGTGACTTTACCAAAGAAAACTTGCTATCAGATAATAATCATAAAGATAAACCAACTTGTGCCTATGCTTTGTCATTTAATCATCTAGATATTGATATATCAGTATTAGGGTTATTAATTGCAATCAGTAAGTAATATGAACAAAATATATGAATCAGAACTTGTTCAATATCTATAAGACATGCTTTTATTAGAAATATAAAAGCATACTATAAAAAATACTGGAGAAAAATATTATGATCAATATTTTAGCTTGTAAAACGTCTCTATGAAGCAGAAAATTGTATAATTGAATTAGGAATTAGAGAGACACGGGAAATGGCACCTTTACCTGCAATATATCCGAATCACCAGCCGAGATTGAGACATTTCCCCAGAAAACCCATCAAATGTTTAATAATCCATGAGAAAAGCACTATAATACTAATCTCAAAATTACCTAACAATAAAAAGAGGAAAATATACACTCAGAAGATCAAGACCGGAATGAAATGAAAAAAAATATATAATAGGGGAAAAATAAAGTAGCTCAGCGATTCGGACAGTTGTTGTGGTTCTGCAGACGACGCATCGGATCGAAGACCAATTTCTCAGATTCCTTTTTTCTTTCACAAATTTCTATGTAAATAAGGAAGGTTAGTCAATCTTTTTAATTCTGAGAGATAGATGAGATCATTTGACTCCACTCTGATCAATATTTATCTGTTGATTTTAAGTGACAGGTGCGTGTAATGAGAGAACAGTGTGAATCTCAGGCAAATGTTTTGGTTTGATTGACATGTAAACAAAGGAAGGTGTTATCATTGTGTTTTTTGTTGGTTTGTTACGAAATATGGTGTTTATGGGTGTGATTTTGATTAGAAATAAGCTTTAGTGCAGAGGAAGTTGCAGTTATTACTCTAATATCCGTATTGATGTTACTAATCAAACTGGATTATTGAGAGTCGCTTGTTTTCTTCAGTATAAACCTTAGTATTAACCTCTATGTTAGCGGGACAAGGTAATTGTCGTATAAAACGGGAAGGAAACAAAGAAAAAAAGATAATTTGAATGATTAATAACGCCAAACATACATGCAGTAGCAAGTAAGGTCCTCTACCCATGGATGTTTACAAACATTTCTCATGTTATGTTCTTTCAAGGCTACTCACTCTTATATTAGTGGACAAAATTTAGGCTATGCTGTCTATAAACACTCAAAGGAGATGCATTTAACATCTGGATGTAGATATGCATTGCTTTTATGTGGGTGATTCTAAGGTGACGATAGGCCTGGACTACAGGCAAGTTTGGGATGTCATTGTTGATAGGAATTTTTGCAAGGCATCATTAGTTCTTTCTTGAGGCATCTCAAATTTTATTGTTTACATATTTTCCTGCTTCTGCATACTTATAGAGCAATGCTGATACTAGTAGTCAAGTAATGAAGCTCTGAAGAGTAAAAGTATAGGACATATCAAGATGACAAAATTATGTGTAAATACAAAGTAACATTTTATAATAAGAAATAACCTTTGTTAGGCCAATATTATCTTGTGTAGGTGTGAACTTCATAATTTAACTATATAATTAACTTGTTTACTAATAATATTTACTATTATTCCATTCTTGCTGAGTGGTGTCCTATCACATCATAATGAAAAGTTACTAATGTCACGTGGTGGGCAGGATGATACTTCACATGCTCATGCACCATGGCACTGTCAAACCTTGCCTAAGATTTGACATGTCATGAATGGGTTAATGTGCATGGTATTGCATTAAGTCCAGAATTGTTGCTGTGTTATATGAGACAACACACAAAACAAAATGACTGAATAACCAACCCCCTTACCTGATTTTCAGAGATGGTATCATTCGCCAAATACAGCTTGGTGCCCACAGAGGAACCGAAGGAAAATGTTGCCCCGCCTCCCCCACCCCAGAGCTCAGGGGCCTTCGACTACAACTCGGCATTCAGTTACAAATCAGCGTTTGACTACGGTAGCAAAACCACCAGTCAGTACCAGTCTGCATTCGACTATGGCTATGGTCAGAGGGGACATTCAGTTTCCCTCAGTCTGGGGGAGAAGGGTTTGTAGAGGCATTGATTCACCTTGAGTGTTCTTCTTATTGCATTTTTAAAACTTGCATCGCTAGACTCAGAGTTGGGCAGATGAAAGATAAATTTTATAAAAGGACCAATGGGTAGCTTGTTGGTTAATTAAGATGGAGTATTGTCTTTAGTTTGTGTTCTGTGCCCTTTCACTGGTTGGATCCTTAGCCTC
>NC_051419.1:24028966-24029402 GCF_015228065.2 Penaeus monodon | reverse complement strand
CCCTTTAGTGGTGAGACCTTTCAAAAGAATCACTCATGCCACTTTTACAGGGCTGTCTGAAGCTCAATATCCTGTACAGCACACTTTCAGTAAAAGTTTCAAGCAGCACCCTTAGTAGTTAGTCTGCCCAACGAGCAGTTTAGAATGTCAAAGTTTTAAGGATCTGGTACTTAGTCTCTGTGATAGCTTAACTCTTCCGTCAATATCTCCACTCTCTCTGGTAGGTCCCTAACCTACTCATCTCTTGCAGTTAGTGCTAATTTTTACGAGTCATTTTCTGTTTTCTTTTAAGCATGGTGTTGATATCAGAGTACCTTTTAAAGATGTATTTGAAGGTGATTTTGGTTTTCCATGCTGAGGTTAAGTTTCTTGCTTTGATGTGCAGCTGATCTCTTTGGTTTAGATAATTTGTATGGCTATCAATTAAACTGAGTTC
>NC_051419.1:24028059-24028870 GCF_015228065.2 Penaeus monodon | reverse complement strand
CACTATGAATGCAATAACTGAAGAATTGATTTAAGGCATTGTAAAGAACATTGACAAAGAATGATAAAGGTGTAATAAATCTTCAGTATGATTCCTTAAAAAATTGATATTGGTACATCTAAACCTAAGTGTATGACAGCACAGATTTACTTCTGTCAATGCAAATAATATCTTCTCAGTTCAGTCTTAAAATCAGATTTTAAGGGGAATCACTGGTTGCCACTTGATGATTTAAGTGTTTGGAAAAGGCAGCGAGATTTGGAGACTTGTAGCTTCTGGATAGTTCGAACTCTGCCTCTGCAAATCCAGAAATCCGAGACATAGTGGATGGCTTCTTGTCATTACTTTACATTTTCTGTTTTATTGATTTGATCATATCATTTTCGGTTGTCTGAAGCAGCATCTTAATGAAGTTTAAGATTTAGTCTTAAAGATTGATTTAGGAAAAATAATTGATTTTCCATGCTTTTGACTTTTAACTTTTCATATAGTTGGAAAAACAAAAAGGTTTGCTTTATTTTCTATTAATTTTCATGGTAATGATAGTAATATAGATAGTACCTGATATTCATAATTTTTAAGTTGATGATGCTAGCATTGGAAATTACACTAAGAGTAAAAATAATTATACTGTTTCCTCATATTGTAATTATAATTTTTTTAAAATGGTGATAATGTGATCTTAAACTTCAGTAACAGCAATAGATATTCTCAAAATCAATTCATGTAACAACATGTGTTTGTTTCTCTGTTCATCTTTTGGTAAGTTTGGAAATTAATGAACATGTTTATGCATGTGTGTGAAAGTAAC
>NC_051419.1:24026686-24027658 GCF_015228065.2 Penaeus monodon | reverse complement strand
AAATTTGTTTGCTTTACAATTTTCATCCAGTTATTTTGTCTAAAGATTTCTGTTTTGTAAGCTTTGGTCAATATTTGTATTGTATGTACTGTATACTTTAAACAGATTTATTTGTTTATATTTATGCTATTCCAGTTTACTCCATTTTTCCCTTTTTTGTTACAGTCATGTATCCTTATTTTTTCTTTGTATTTACTTAGGTTAGAAATTCCTGTGCATGTCTTTTATGATTGTTCAAATGTATGTTGTCCATTTGTTGTGTTTGTGACATGAATTAAATGTAGGAGCTTTATAGATTTGAGTATAGTTATGCAATGTGTAACGTCTGTACAGAAACGGGAAGTCTTAAAGGTATTTAGTTGTAATACGTAGAATAGTTTCCGACTTGATAGTTATTAAGAAGTTAATTTATATGTGACAATCTCTTGAATATCTTTCTTGATGATGCTGTATTTTGCAATAATATCTGATAACTTGATGTGAGAAAACATTAGAATTATGTGTAAATTTTGGAAGAAATTCAGAGGGGATTATCCGTCTTGCATCTCATTAATGTGAGAGAAACAAGGGAAATAGTGATCCATAGGATGAATTCAAAGTCACAAAGCCACCCCCCCTTTGACGGCAGACAAGGGCAAGAAGGATCGGTTCAAGGACTGGAGCCTGATGACCTGCCTGGCATCAGTCGTCACTGGCCTGAGCTACTTCTTCATCTGCATCACCTTCCCTGTCACCCTCTGGTTCTGCTTCAAGAAGATTGCACAATGGGAGCGGCTCATTGTGTTTCGTTTGGGGAGGCTGCGTGGTGCTCTTGGCCCTGGCATTGTGTTCATCATCCCCTGGCTGGACCGGCACAATCGCGTTGACATGAGGACCAAGGCTTTCTCAGTGCCTCCACAACAGGTGAGTCATTGTATAAGGCCATTGGAGTGGGTGATAGTTACACTGGGAATGAGTGATACAGGAAGAGGA
>NC_051419.1:24026236-24026666 GCF_015228065.2 Penaeus monodon | reverse complement strand
AAAGGGATTATTTTTCACTTCAGAAAGTGAGGCTTATGATATTACAGTATAATAGTAACATAGATTTATAGTTCTTGATATTTGTTAAAGTTGCTGTCATAATCTGTATCATGACATACAATTATAACACATCCAGGATGTAATATATGTATAACTTGACCCTCTTAATGCCTGTTCCTCCATCACACCTCAAAAAAACAAATCAAAACAAATAGCTCATCACATCGGATAACGGAATCATAGAAATGGGCTGCGAAGTTAAATACAGGATCAGTGATGTCCAGCGGCTCACCACCTCAGTCACTTCTCCTGAGCATGGCCTGCGCTCCTTTGGCAAGACAGTGATGCTCAACGTGCTCACCAAACACACTGTGAGGTGAGGACTATTGACATGGGAGAGTGGTAGGATATGTAGAATGACATTGGGAAA
>NC_051419.1:24025493-24025871 GCF_015228065.2 Penaeus monodon | reverse complement strand
ATGTATGATGTCTCCTGTATATATGTGCGGTTTTGCTGGAAACTGAAAATCTTTGTAAATGAATAACTTATAAATTCATGGTTTTAATTCTTGTGCTTCAGAGAGACAGAGAGAGACCGGCCAATCATTGCATCGCAAATCCAGAAGGAGCTCAACCTAAGAGTGTTGGAATGGGGAATCGAAATTGGTGATGTGTCACTGTAAGTAACATGGATGTGCAGGCCTAAATCCTGTCATTGTGAATGCTTCATTTCATATTGGAGATTCAAAGTATATGAATTTTGATGGAGTGATGTAGGTGTTTTAAACTAAATAGTATTTATTGACAAAAGAAAGAAATGAGGGAAAACAGGCACATGTGTGAGTTATCAACACAAA
>NC_051419.1:24023830-24025463 GCF_015228065.2 Penaeus monodon | reverse complement strand
ATTTACTTCTCACCCCGATCTCACTCATCCTTTACAGGAGTAACGTAAACATCCTAAAGGAGGCTGAACCCCACAACCCTCTGAAGCCCCTCATGAACTGCTTCGGGGGCAAGGGGGGTGAGATCGTGGCTCCTCCTGGAGCAACAGCCGCAGCCGCCTCTTCAATACTGAACATGCCAGGTTTCCCGGGCATGGGAGACTTCTCCTTTGTCAACACCGGGCCCTCCAAGAAGAAATCAGAGGCAATCGGTCAGTGCTGAGGTCTAAGTGGTGCTTTTCTCCCACAAGAGCTTTCTGTGCGCGTGTCTGCAGGTCCAAGTACAAGGAGGGAGGGAGGAAAATGATGATGACGATTGATGTAACTAAACGGTTGCTTTTTCTTGGGGTTGGAGGTTATGTTTGTTGATGAACATCGGGTTGAATAGAAGATTGGCAATTCACATTTTGTTTGTCCATTTATGGGCCACGGCAAGGCACCTGCAGTAACGTGTCTAAGTCTTGTGTGTTTTCCTTTTTACGTCTCCATTATCATTTCCTTCCTGTCTCCTCTTTCATCTTTCAGTGTTGTGTTGTGGTGGTCCTTGTTTCTGCTCTTGGATGTTAGTGTAGATTTTGCACAAATCTTAATTCAGAAGGAAACTCAGTAAGAAGACAGTTAGTTGCAGAGAAATTACAGCTTCAGATTGAGCTGTTTAAATCAGATTTTCTTTCTTTCTTTCTTTTATATTCTTATTAATATCTTTTTTATTTTTTTATGGTGATATTCTTGGCTGTACTCCAGTTTATTTTTCTTTCTTTTCTTTCCCTTGTTTTGTCATATGTGGATGAGTGTGAAATGAAGTATTGATATTCCTGATTCTATTATGAATAATGGAAAAAGTTTGGCATATGTCAAGAAGATATCTGGCTTTCACATCAAATGAAATCAATGGTCACATTATGAATGCATATCACACAGATATTTACATGAAATTAAATATGAGATTGATAGGTATGACTGTTCACAACTCGTGAGGAATGAGAATAAGAATAATTATAAAACACATAAATTTGATGATCCATTGCCTTCAATATTTTTCATTGCAGATTTTTTCCTTGAAAGAATTCATTATTTTTATTTTATTCATATCAAACATAAACAACTAACAAAAGAATATTCAGTTCCAAATACACTGAAAATTTTATTTAGACCTTTGCTTTCTCTTCCTCTGTTGTTATTAAATGATTGGCATTGTTTATGTACAAATTTATTCTTTATCTGATTTCTATTTGTCTTTGCTGATTTAGTAATTGTGTTTTCCAAAATACTACCATAGATTTCCTTTTACAAATATCAAATGCTTCTTCTGATTGTTTTTACTTTTTCCAGGTTTAACACTGTTTTAAGTTTAATTTAAAGAAAAAGAATATGTGCACACTCTTTTGTTATTGTAGTTTGGTTGATTAAATATTTGATTTGCTTCTTATTTGTCATTTTTTTTATTTGTGTTGACCAACCTGATTGTTTTACTTCCAGTCACAGAGGATGAACCATACATGGGTCGTATCCAGCAGTACTTGACAGGTACAAAGCCTTGACCTCTTTTGACAGACTAACCTGGGTTTGTAGAATGGATTACATTTGTAATGATTC
>NC_051419.1:24022459-24023073 GCF_015228065.2 Penaeus monodon | reverse complement strand
TTTAACTTGTCATCACAGCATATCTAATTTACATGAATATAACAATTGAGTATAACTAACAAAATATTTGGTCATATACTACCTTTTTATTCTTCTTTTTTTATGATATGAGATACAGTAAGTAAAATCTAATTTGCAAAGAAGACCTACAAATACTTGGTTCCTCCTCCAAATAATGCATTTCCATCTTTCTGTTAAAAGCAATAAGGGAGATTTTCCTAATTTGAATATCATTTCCTTCGAAGCTGATGATTTCATTTGCTCTCATAGTTTCTGATGAGATAAGATGCTTCTCTTACTGTGAATTGACGGTCCTTCTGAAATTGGTTGTTATAATTCTGTTTTCTGTTTTCCTAGATTTATTAGGTTTTTGCATTCAAGTACCATTGTTAGTTAGCGAGTTAGAATATTGATTGCACCATAAAGAAAGGGAAGTGAAAGTGATGGGTATGATTTTTGCATTGATATTGCATGATTATGTTTTTTTAACGTCCATACGAGGCGTTAGTTAATTTATTGTATATTTTTTTGATACAGCAGCTCTTTTTCCATATCTTAATTTGCTGAGAAACATGTTTAATTACCTCATGTTTTATTTGTTTAGCAAGTTATTT
>NC_051419.1:24021012-24022427 GCF_015228065.2 Penaeus monodon | reverse complement strand
TCCCGCATAGATGAAAGAGACGGAATCTGGAGAGTAACAAGGTCTCGTCTCTCATATTCTCCTCCATGTTCTCCACCTCACAGATCTTCTGGGTTTCTCTGACGAGATTAGTGAGCCGCCAAAGCAACCAAATATACAAGGTATTCCCAACACACTGACTCAGTGAGATCGTGTTTGTTTTTTGCAATTTTTTTTTTCTGTCTTTTGTTTTTGGGATCTTTTGTTTGTTTTTTTTCTGTAGCTTGGTTGTGTGCAGCCAATCATGAGGCTTGGAAATGGATCTTGGAGCCTCCTGATTGGTCAGGCCAACCAACCAATCAGAGAATTCAGGAACCAAAGCCAATCAGGTGGTTCAGAAAAGACTTATAATGAATGTCTTGCAGCCTTCTGATTGGTGGAGCTACCTGACCAATCAAGGACCTTTAAACCTCAAGGTCACACACTATAAACATGTACATGTACCCCCAAATTGTTCTTTAAGTGTCTATAATGTAATAATTTAATATAATGAAAGGATAGTGTTCTATAATACTGATTCATGATGCATATTCCTTTTTTGTTATCAGTGTAGTGAGAAATTGCATTTTCAGATCTGTTGAAGTGAGAATACCAGTAATGTAAATTTATTGGTAAATCCTGTTCTTATGAGCATGTGCCTCACATTACTGTGGAGGCATTGATACCATACTCGGCATAAGGAGTTTGATAAATTAGTAGATATCTAGTTGTGCAATTTATTGGTAGTCTCCCATGCAGCACACATTATACATGGTATTTCACTGTCATATATCTTCTTGTGGGAATCATTTACTCTATATTTTTTAGAATTATGTGCAATTTTACTATGGATCTTTAAGTCTGAAGCACAGTTTGAACTTTGAATATGTATTATCTCTGTAAGTTGTCATCTCATGCAGTAACTTATGTTACTTAAACATGTTACTTATTATTTGATTTTTTTTCTGGGTACATGTGTGATCAAGTCTAATGAAAATGTTTTATCAGCCTTCTCCTTTATATACATAACTTTCTTTTTCAGAATATGGTTCCAATGACCCAGATACTGGTAAATATTCTCCGCAGCACGAGATGTGGAGCAAAATTTGGGCACATTACACACAAAAAAAAAAAGAGAAATAAAAATCACATTTGTATTTTTCACAAGTAACACACTTTAGGATTTTTTCAAAGACAACTTGCATTCTTGATCTGAAAAATGGAAAGATGTTGTATGTTGCAGATTTTATAGTGTCATTTATTTCACCATTTTCACAGGATAGAAATATCACTTAGCAAATTTCTCTCTTCATCTTTATATTTTCATATCCTGATTTACACTTGTATGTTGCACAGTTTCAGATTATTTCAGGTTTTGCAAGTCTGTAAAGCAGGAAGCACAGCAAAGTAAACTACTA
>NC_051419.1:24019993-24020284 GCF_015228065.2 Penaeus monodon | reverse complement strand
AAATGCAACCCATTGCATAATAAGCTTGCTGTCACATTACCTTTCTTCCTCACCCAAACAGTGACGAGCAGCCGATCACCAGACACCAAACTGGGCAAATACCTCCAGGGCCTGATCTCTGGGCCCAGTGGCAATGACCTCACCCACGGTATTTACAGGCTACAGATCGAGGGCAAAGAAGGTGGGGTCTTCATTATCTTCATAGGCAATGGTGAGTCAGATGTTGATATGTATTTTTGGTTGTATTATTAATGTTTGTATCTTAGTCTTTTGATATCATAGGGTTTTGTT
>NC_051419.1:24019420-24019952 GCF_015228065.2 Penaeus monodon | reverse complement strand
CTGAAGGGAAGGGAGTGTTATTTGGGAAAAGGCCAGATCATTATTTGGTAAATTTTGGCTATGTTATGTCTGCTCTGTCTTTTATTCTGGTTTCTATTTCACATCATATTGACTTAATCCCATAAACTAATCTCACCCCTCTCCACCCCCAGGAGTGCGTCAGGTGGTGGAGGGTGACTTGCCTAAGGTAACTCCAGATGTAGCAGTGGTTATCAGCAAGGAGGACCTGATGGCCATCTTTGAGGGCACCCTGGCCCCCTTGCAAGCCTACCTCTCGGGCCACTTGACTGTCCAGGGCAACATCCAGATGCTGATGGGCCTTGAGACACTGAGACAGACCACCAAAGACAAAGACAAAGAGGACATCTTCGTGGTCTGATGTTAAATGAAACGGTGGCACTTCCTTTCCTCCTGTCTGTAGAGAGGGGTGTCATGGAGTTGGTGGAGGTAGATTTTTGTTTTGTATTTGTTTTGTGGTTTTAAAGTCAGAATTGCAAGTGTGGATAGGTTTCCACATATGGTAATTTGCACA
>NC_051419.1:24018751-24019372 GCF_015228065.2 Penaeus monodon | reverse complement strand
AGGTTGTGATTTCTGTGGCTAATGTTTTATTTGCATCTGAAATGGCACGAAGGATAATAGGAGCATATTTCAAAGCAAGACTTTTATGTGTAGTTGATAACACATATTATTTCCTCCAAAACTATAAAAGAATGTGCCATTTTTGTACAAATTGATTACCTTATTATTAAGTTTTCCATTATTGATTTTCATTCTTTCTCATATTACCAAATATATGCAACTTTCCCAAGTATTTATTTTACGATTACAATCTCTCAAAGAGAGTGATCTCTAGACAGACAATGCAAAATCCTTTTCACAAAGGAAGTATAATGTATGACAGTGGCTGTCTCCATTTGCCTGCTTTCACGGCATATAAGCAAAACATGCTCTCTCTAGGAACATAAGTCTTGTCATGAGTGGCTGGTTTATATGTATAAAGAAAATTGTCTTTGCATTTTATGCGACATGAAACAAAAGCAAAAACTATATCATTTATCTTTTTAACATGACCTCGTACTTTGATATTATAGCAACTGTCATTTACTTATCTATAATTTTATTAGTGGTGCATATTGTATTCAAAGCAGAGCAGCTGTTTGTTATGTTAGTGCAGAATTACCTAATTGTTGGTCACTTGAA
>NC_051419.1:24017566-24018425 GCF_015228065.2 Penaeus monodon | reverse complement strand
GAATTAATTTTGCACTTTCTCATAGTCTTTGCTTATATTTGCAGTATTCCTGTTGTGGGCATTATTTAATTAATACCAAAAATTCTTAATAGTCGTTCATATGTATTTGTTATCATTTAAGGGTTTTAATTACTCCAGTTTTCCCTTTTCTAATTTTATATCTTATGCTTTTTTAATTCTTGACTCATAGAATAAGGCTAGAAAAAGCATTCCTGAATATTTATGTGTATATATATATCCTTTTTTTTCCAGGAGAGGGAATTATGATCACTTTTTTATTGCTATATTTTCTCAGGTTTATAGAAATAGAAAATATATATTATGCAAAGATGTGATACACTCACTAATGATTTTCTTTATGTAGCAAATCTCTAAATCACTTACTTAGCCACGTTTCTATGACCTAAATTTGTCTAACAAGAAAGCATTTGCATTTTGATATAAAAGAAAAATCCCATTTTGTAATAAGACTTGATATGCTTGTTGGTACTGATGTAAGGCAAAGAAATAATAATATTTTCTTTTTTAGTTTATTATGACACTGAATGGCAAAAACACAACCATGCTAATATCATGGTTATGAATATACCACAAAGAAAACAGGTTTAATAGAAAAAGTCTCGTTCTTCTAATAAACAAGCTTTGATTTTTTTTCCACCGTTCTGTTTAAATTTTCAAGAATATAATTCTTAATCAACATTTTTGAGTCCATGCATGCCGACAGATTTATTTGATTGTTGTAAGCATTACCCATATATCAGTGTCTATATTTTGAATAGGATGAAATATAGAGAATTTTTACATGGTAGTACAAGTTGTCTCTGAGGAATTTGTTGTGGAGTTATAAAAATGGGAGAAT
>NC_051419.1:24016523-24017346 GCF_015228065.2 Penaeus monodon | reverse complement strand
TAGTATGATAATCAAAACTAAAATAAAACTTAAAATATCCAAAGTCAATACTAATAACTTACTTTATTTTAAGGTAACTTTGATTCAGATATATAATAACCAAAGTAAAATATTTATTTTTTACAATTGTTTGTTTAATGCTATTACTGTCAATCTTGATCTCTGTTTTTTCCATAACATTTGAGCTAATCTTTAAGTTTTAATTTCATGTGTTGTGCTTGTGGAGAGTTTTTTATTGTTAACTATTTTTGCACATTAGGACTGTAAGGAAAAAAATTAAGGTTATTCAGATTTTTTTCTTTTCTTTCATATGATATACAAAAGAAAGTGATAGTTGATTAGTGTTTAAATGTTCAAAAGATATACACCTTTTCCTTCTTTTGAAAGCAGTTTTAGAAATTTGAGAGTTTTAGTAATGATAATAGTATTATATTTTAGGGATAAAATCAGTAAAGCTTTATATATATGTATAGTGGTTGTTGCATATGATATGCAAATGTTTGAATGTTGATAGGATTGCTATCGATGTTTTATTGCTACACTTTTCATTCAAGCTTTTATGGTTAGTCTTCCGAATAGATGATGCTAATGCTTTTTGCACATGTAAATAGATGGATTAAATTGAACGACATTAATTGAGTCGAGCAGATTTTGGCAAGCATCTCCTCCGCCAAGGGTTTTCTTTGCCTCAGACCTAAGCAGTGTTTGTGCTTTCGGATTTTTTTGTAAAGCAATAAGAGCAATATGTCTTGATGAATGTCATGTGCTTGTGTGTTTTAGATTTCACAAAAAGATCTCGTTGAGGTTTGCTTGCCAGAATGTA
>NC_051419.1:24016262-24016452 GCF_015228065.2 Penaeus monodon | reverse complement strand
AGGCTGTTTTGCCATGTTCAGCAAGAAGTCAAAAAGATTTATACATTTTTTGAATGGAAATTGAAAAAAAGTGAATAGGAATTGGATGCACAACTATCATTTATGATGCACTAATGTCTTTGCTAAAATAGGCTCATTTTTTGCACTGTGACAAATAAGGTATTGCTCATTTCATGGAAAAAAAAATTAT
>NC_051419.1:24016037-24016177 GCF_015228065.2 Penaeus monodon | reverse complement strand
AAGCCACACTTTAATAGTGAACTATTAATCTATAATGACATTATTTTAAATATTATCTATCTTCAGCACAAAATTTATACATTTTCTAACTGAACTCGTATTAAGTATCCTTTCTATGGAAGTAGTATGCAGTTACAAAG
>NC_051419.1:24014679-24015801 GCF_015228065.2 Penaeus monodon | reverse complement strand
CACAAAATTTGGTTGTTTATTATTAAGTTTTCTGTATATAAGATTTTTATTGTGTATGTACTAGTCCACTTAATTTCAGGTTTTATTGTTAGTCATGTGTTTGTACATGAGAATAATACATTTATACAGATATGCCTTGTTTCTCAGTGCCTGTTGGCGTTTGAAGCAGATCCTTAAGCAGGACATAGGATGCTCTCTGCTCAAGGCTAATCAAACATCTAGCAGGCTCGGAAACAAAGCATGGCATATCTCTGTCAAAAAGTTACCTCAGAAACAGTGTGTCCACTTGTCTTTTGTCAAGAAAATGACAAGGAAAACAAATCAAAAGCATCGCCATTTGCTTCAGCTGGGCAGTGGTGAGAGCTACCATGTATGATAATATAATTATGAACTGGTATTGATGGTTTCCAAAAATGATAGTGATATGATTAGAGAAGAGATACAGTATATAGCAATAACCTTGATTCCTTTTTTTGTATGATGTAGACTGTGATTTGTACTGGAGTTACATAGAGGTAAATTTAAATCTAACAAAAGGTAATATATGTTATAGAGTTAGTAAAGGGGAGAAACAGACATGGTTTGACAGGCAGCAGTGTTTTATTAATCATCAGTTTTTTAACTTATAGAATCAGTGTAGGGCTTGACTAAATATGATTTTCTGTTTTCAAAGTGTTATTGCCAGCTAGTGGTTTTCAGTAATATATTGTGGACATGTCTTTCTTGGAGCAACAGAAGAATTGGTGAGGTTTGTTATTCAAAAAGTTCCTTTGGAAATCTCACAGGCAATATATGTATTGCATTTTTTTTTTTTTTCTGTGGTAATGGGAAATCATCTGAAAATGTATTTTTCCAATTCTTTTACTTTTCCTTCAGATTCTCAATTACGTACTTGCTGATTATTCTTAAAATATAATAATCTTAAAAATGTACTTATGATTCTCTTTCCGCATTTTGGGAATTCAGGCTTTCCCCAAAAGCGATGAGACAATGGAATGAAACTGTTTTGCACAAAGTTAGACATATCACAACAATATCTATGAATACATAAACATTGTACAAATGTAGCAGTCTTGAAAATAAAAGTTCACAGTGCACAAGTTTATTTTATTAACATCATGA
>NC_051419.1:24011143-24011368 GCF_015228065.2 Penaeus monodon | reverse complement strand
GAATGAATTGAGATTTGTCTGCTGAAGCATAAGAAAAGGTGAATGATTTTATGCATTCTTTTCTTATTATTATTTTTCTTTATCTCTTTTCATTTTGCAAACATTAATAATAGGAAATTCAACAAGGAGAATAGGAAAATTTACATAAAAATCGAGTTTTTTTGATGTTCAAAAATTAATTAAATTATACTTGAAACTTGGACTTCAAAGTCCAATTTGGCGGTA
>NC_051419.1:24009936-24010043 GCF_015228065.2 Penaeus monodon | reverse complement strand
AATTTGTGTGTGGGTGCATCGCATTTTGCTATTTGCTTTCAGAAAAGAAAATAATGAAGATGAGAAAAAGACAGAAATAGAAAAGATGGACGGAAAGCCAATCATTC
>NC_051419.1:24009671-24009834 GCF_015228065.2 Penaeus monodon | reverse complement strand
AAAACAATCTTAACGTTAAAGAATAATTCTAGTTATGAGAAGGGATGAAAGCAGAATAGTCTAGGTTTATATTTTTAATGTCTAAATTCTCTTAGCGAATGCATTTATCACTTAATTATTAAGAAATATATGTATGAAATAACATTAGCAAAAAGGCAAAGTG
>NC_051419.1:24008747-24009424 GCF_015228065.2 Penaeus monodon | reverse complement strand
GAGGATATTTTGTATTTTAGCATAATTTGAGCAAAACCATATTTTACATTAAAGACTAAAAGATTTATATATGTTTCTGCATATCATAGGGGAGAGAGAGAGACAGCTTGATCATAAGGACAAGTTGAACCGTGGGGTTAACTTTCTTAATTGCATTTAATTCTCATAGATGTCTCTAGCGCCTTGCACCTGTTGGCCAGTGTTGAAAGCCCCATGCTGGTGAAATAATGTTTGGTAGTTAGGGTTTCTTCCCATAAGGAAATGTGTTTTCACTTGTCTAATGTAAATTTATTTAGATGATATATATTTTGTTTCAAGATCTTCAGATCCTGTTAAATAGTTTATTTTTTGCAACAAATACTCATAGATGTTATGTTAAGCAAAATAAAGTAGTATCGTGATGGAATTCAGCCAAAAGTTATGAGTAAACCATATTTTCTTAATTAAGAGGTCCTGTTGACGCACCTTGCACAACTCGCATTACTTTGGATAACAATGAGTGGCAAAAATGTTTTTTTAATATGGTAATGGTAAAGGCTTTATTTTAATCATGAGTTTCAATTATGGGAAACTGGTAATGAGCTCTTTAATAATCGAAAAATTCGTAACTCATAGAAATTCAGGAGATGGTTCGCAACTATCAGCCAAATGCTGATCGCGGAAAGTATAGATTTATT
>NC_051419.1:24008363-24008638 GCF_015228065.2 Penaeus monodon | reverse complement strand
ACTGTGCAATATTTAGGAGGAAAAGGCCATTGGCTTGAGCTTTGAAAGTAGTTTGTTATAATCTCATTGTCGTGTGAGACACAAGTACATTACAGGCCTAATGATACAGAAAAAATGACTTGTAGCGAGATGAAATGGCCAAGGTAAATTCGGGGGTCGCAGTTAAAATGCAGAAGCGATTCAGAAGGTTAGAACTGCTGTTAGAGATTAGGAGACCCTTGAATTCCAAGTTTATAGCGTAATATACTGTATGACTATAAAGTGTACCTCATGTT
>NC_051419.1:24007742-24008331 GCF_015228065.2 Penaeus monodon | reverse complement strand
TCCGTTAATGAAACATTACTTCATAGAAAGCGTATATTTGGGATAACTGAGATACGTCTCCTCTCTTAATAGGTTTGTCTCCCCTTGATTCATTTTCCTGAAACTGCTATGTCGTCTCAGAGGTCCAAATAGCACCAGTCTAATAGTGAGGGTATTTCTTATTGGGTGCAGTGTAGGATAGCGTGTGTTGCTCGATTCGCACCGGTTCATTTGTTCGAAGTGGTGGATGCAGTTCAAGTTGTCGCCACGCGGTTATCATGCACGTGAACACAATAATGATTTCCTTTCTTATACTATTCTTTAAGTATTTGGTGGAATCTTTTCATCTCTGAACATTCCTTTGTTAATATGTTCTGGTATTATAACAAATGCAAGTTGTTTAGGCCGTAACGCACTAAGCAAAATGAGGGTTAGCTTTTAACCCTTGAGTAGATCAAGATATTAGGGTGGTAACTTATATTTTGGTAGACTACAGACAAGTTTGAGTCTAAGAATAGAACAGTTCTGGGTACCTTGTTACATTAAATTTCTCCTTTCTAGCAACCCCTGCTACTGAATAACGTAATAGATATTAATAGCTGCTGCTATT
>NC_051419.1:24005982-24006367 GCF_015228065.2 Penaeus monodon | reverse complement strand
CCACAGACAAACCAAGGTTTACACCTCATACTTGAAGTAACCAAGTAGAAGACATTCTAATTGGAACTATATATCTTCTCATGCTTATAAATATTTGACAGAACTCGTGGGACAACTGCTTTAGGGAAAATGATAATAAAAATCCGTAATAACATGTCTGCATTTATTTACTTTGAATCAACATTCTTTTCTTAATCACAAGGCAACACACAATAAAGTTAACACTGGTGAAAATCAGATCTTACCTATATACAATGAAAATCATTCAGCAGAAATAAAAACACACTGAAAACAGCCTTTTGCATTTCTACGTTTTTATCATACAAAATACATTAAAAAGGAAGCTTACGGAACAAAAATATCATAGTATACTTGTATGCACTAC
>NC_051419.1:24005501-24005957 GCF_015228065.2 Penaeus monodon | reverse complement strand
CCAAGCATTCTGTGACATAATGATTTATACCATCTTGTTTACATTATGCATATAAAAGAAAAAAGAGGATTAAAATACAAAACAGATGATCTTCAATTCAAACCAGTGACTTTAAATTCAATAAATATGTCGGCCATGATCACAATTTTCATTACAAAGTTATCTTTTCTTCACAAACAATCTATGTGGCACCTCAATTACCTGTCCTTCTGTGCATTAAGTAACTGGCATCTCTTTCCACACAATAAAAAACCCTTTAAAGTGGCACCTACTCTGCAGTGTCAGAAACCACAAATAAATATCTCAATAACTTATGTCACTACTCAAAATTAAGTCACTGAGGCCTAGATCATCCCCTCCTAGGAGTACCTGGCACTGATCAAGAAATATTTTTATTTATCTGGGCTAACAAGCAAACATAAAAAATGGTATAAAAAAGGCCTCAAAAACTATTGG
>NC_051419.1:24004714-24005427 GCF_015228065.2 Penaeus monodon | reverse complement strand
GCAGCCAGTGTCTACTATACAGAACCATGAAAGTAAAGCTACATAATAGCTTCTGCACCACACAAGTTAATATAGAGTAACTATGGTCACACTGTACACCTGAACCAGTATACAAGCATGTGATGATGCTAATCGTGCATATGATACAGTACAGGGTGATTGTACCGAATACTAAAGCTGTTTTCGTTTCTCAGATGGCTTCCTAACCTGAGGTCAAAATCTGTCAAACTACTTCCGCTACTTCCTACCACAGCCTGGCAAGTTGACAGTATTCGAAAGCTGGAGTTAGAATCCAACCCTCTTTGAAACCAATGAACAGCCCTCGATGGGTACCCTAAATGCTAGAATATTCACCCTTCCAGAAAATGTATGATATATACACAAAGCATGCAAAACTTGAGGACTTGGGATTTTGGATGGGGCTTCACTGGAATTTTTGCCCAATGTTGATTTTATGTTTATATTAAAAAAAAAGTTTTTTTTCCCTATGCACTTACTGTAAAAAATATTTGAGGTATGCAACAAAAAACTTTGTATGACAAGCAATGCAAATTTTGGACTAAATGAGATGCAGAAAATTACATCTTTTTATTAGCCATTGAAATTATGACAAACAGATCCCTTTGGAATGTGCTGTAATTTAATTAAGTACAAGAAAATAAAACTGTATAAAAATAAACATATTAGTCTTGTTAATTAAAGTTATTGGCTGA
>NC_051419.1:24003794-24004515 GCF_015228065.2 Penaeus monodon | reverse complement strand
CCATAAACCAATGCATCCATCATTCTTCTCTCCTTCTGATATCAGGATAGTCTATGGAATCTTACAATATATGAACTATGCCATATGTTAAACTCTGAACATCTATACAATAAATAAATAACACTATTAACCATATATTACACTACAGTAATGTTCAACTAGAGGTCATGGAATGTGTTTAGAGTGCTACAGCATCAACTGTTTACAACACACTAGAACCAAAGTTAAAACAGTTATACACACAGTAACTGCTCTTTGCTGCTTCGTGCTGCACAAAGTAAATATACAATGGTGCTGTCTTAGGTACTGTGACTGGTCCTAAATACAGGAATGCTATTTATCACTGGAATATGCTCATGGAATGTATATATCATATAGTATTTCCTTTTAATCTTTCCTTGAGTCACCCAAAGTGGGGTGTCCATGCAATTCTTGTGAGGAGGTTTTTACCAGTTTAAAAATTACATGTATAAACAAAAATACTTTCTGTATTCTCTAAGGCTGCAGTAGGATATATATTTTTGGGGTGTTTAATACCAATATTTTCTTTTGATGGGGCAAGTTAATCCTGTTTCTGGACACAGAGAAAGAGAAATCTATATAATACAAACAAATGTCAAGCATCTGGAAAGCCCACCCCATACAACCGTCCATACTGCCAGATATGTCTCAACCAAAAGTCAAACTGATTATAAGCAAAGGTGTCGTAACAAGAACGAAT
>NC_051419.1:24002651-24003770 GCF_015228065.2 Penaeus monodon | reverse complement strand
CATTACATTACATGTACCAGCACAAGCACAGTACAAATGTAACCATTCTGAAAGCCATCAGGTTTAAGTACTGCAAGTAAATGCTATTGAGCTACAATCTGGTTTTTAAATTTTGGAAAATATCCCTGAAACTCTTAACAAGTTTCAAAATCCAGCCCTTGGGTGGCCCTGACTCAGCACAGATCTGGAAAAAGAGGCTGTCCCAGCCTGAGTTCCTTGCCTTTAAGCAGTCTCAGCCATCAAAACAGAACATGCAACAGGGCCAGACTCCATCCCACTGACTTCACACACTCACTGGGAAACCTTCGTTTTGTGTCTCCTCTCCCTACAACCTCAGCATCTCAAACAACCATGCTGGACTGACTTGGAAAGGACAAAGTAAAATCCTTTATTTTTCCATCAGGTTGTTTCATTCTCATGTGTGTGGAGTTGGTGACTGGGTGCTCTCTTAGACCTTCTTCAACATAATGAGGTTGAGAGACTCCGGAAGCTCAATATCTTCCAAGTGAATACTGGATGGGTTGAATGGGAACCGGACAGGGAAGGCAAATTTGGTGTTCATCAATAGTGTTGCCTGAAAAAGATGGAAGAAAAAAAATTAGTAGATATTACTCTCAGTAATGCGTGTTCATCTTCAAAACTAGGTGCTCTCTCCAGACAATATTGCAATTTTCACAAAATTTCCATACAGGTAGGCACTTCTGTTATGTATAGCTACAAACACTTCCACACCAGTGTTCCTTTACCTCTTGCAATCAAGTCAATAATCAATGACATATCTTTCTTACCAATCTCCATCTCCAGACCTATCAATGCACAGTCTCAAAATATACAAACTGCTACATGCAAAAGTCTCCATACAACTGCAAAACACACCCACCCTGACCCTTCGAATGAAACACAAAACTCACCTGCGCTTGTTCGCCCTCCGCTCGCTCCTGCAACTTGTTCTGGATCTTGTGGATGAAGGAGATGGGCACTCTCTCCTCAAATTCATCCGCCGGCGTGTAAAGGTTCAAAATTTTGATGATCTGTTGCAGGATGACAAAAGAAAATTGTTAGTGCCATAAATGTCAAGATGGAATTTGCAAGTTTCAAATTATATTTAAGCAAATAAGC
>NC_051419.1:24001910-24002329 GCF_015228065.2 Penaeus monodon | reverse complement strand
CGCGCGCACCTGCGAGACGGACAGCTTGTCGCACATGTCGCAGATGGAGTTGACGTCGTCGTCCGTCTTGCGCGCCTGCAGCAGCTGCGCCGCCTGGATGATGGGCGCCAGCGTGTCCGTGACGCCCGCCTCGTGCAGCCGCATGTCGCGCGTCCACTGCTCCAGGTGGCTCAGGTTGTAGCGGATCTGCATGCCCTTGGACCAGTGGCACATGTCCTTGCGCAGCAGCAGGTTGTTCAGGGACCCCGCGCAGATGAAGTAGAAGATCTGCAAGGTTCGGAGGCGCGGCTTGCTTTAGCTCTCGGGGTTCGCTATGAGTCACCACAAGCTATCTAAATGGACACTTTGTGCAACGCAACTAGTCATGTGAACGGCTTTAAACTTTCCCTCGTCTCTAAAATAAACATAAACATAAACAA
>NC_051419.1:24001380-24001885 GCF_015228065.2 Penaeus monodon | reverse complement strand
GAGTCCACTTCGCATATAGTCTTCCATCCTAGAAACCAGATCCTTCCATCTCCAGGACGAGAGCCTCCCTCCCTCCGGCCGCCCACGCCCACCCACGAGTCTTACCTGTCTGAACACCTGCGTGATGAGCTCGGGGTCGGTGCCGAACATCGCGAGCGTGCGGTAGAACTGCGTCATCTCCTTCAGGAGCAGATCGAGGGCCTTCTGGGGCTCCACGGGCGACTCCAGCTCGCGGGCCACGCTGCCTGCACGGCCTGGACATCGCAACATTGTCAATCAAACTTTGCACATTTACTTACAGCAACTCTAAATTTTATACATGCTAAAGCACAACTGCTTTACCATAAACTACATTTCATTTACTTGTAATATTCTGCATTCCATATTATCTTTATTTATTATTTTTTTCAAAACTCTTTGAAGTACGTGCACTAGGAGCTTACTACCCGATAACATTAAAATTAATCCGTAATCATCATGATCCGCCTCCTTGATATTTAGCACT
>NC_051419.1:24000705-24000966 GCF_015228065.2 Penaeus monodon | reverse complement strand
CCGACCTACCTCTCATCCCGCCCGGCTTGTTGCCCGAGAGACCCGCGATGGCTTCGTGTTCGAGTATTGACGGCACGATCAGCGGCTGGACCTTCTCCTCCATCAGTTTTATGACGCCCTGTAGGGGGGGGAAGATGGCCTAGGGCAATCAGCTTTAATCTGTGTATCTATCTGTTATCGCGGAGCTGGAGGGAAGAAGAGTGTGTACATGGTAAATATCATAATCAGAAACATGTCATATGGAGGAGATTGGGATGACAG
>NC_051419.1:23999735-24000189 GCF_015228065.2 Penaeus monodon | reverse complement strand
CCTCACGTTGTAGATCCAGACGGCGATATCGGAGAGCACCTGCCTGTACTCGGACAGGTCGAAGTTCTTGAGCGACTGCTCGTTTTGCTTGACGGTGTTCTCGGCCTGGAACGCCTTGTCACCCGAGTACTGCTTGAGGTTGTGCAGCAGGCGCAGCGTGTTGGACAGCCACAGCACGGTGGAGTCCAGGTCCTCGTGGCGCTTCTTGATCACGCGCTTCACGCCGTTCACGATGTTGTTGAGCAGCGAGCGCACCTTCTCGTCGTCGTTGATGTGGTCCGTGTGGCGGATGCACATGAACAGGATGTAGGCGGGCAGGCCGGGCAGGAAGGTCACCGCCACGCGCGGCTTCAGCTCTGCGGAGGGACGGGTTACCCATGGTCAAGGGATTCACGGGGCGTGCATGTATGCAGATACACAGGCGCAGGCACCATCGCGAAAATGCAACAGCGCG
>NC_051419.1:23998294-23999549 GCF_015228065.2 Penaeus monodon | reverse complement strand
CCAGGCACATACCGTAAATCAAGACCCGGATGATCTGCATCTCTTCCCGGCGGTCGTACTCGAACATGCCCATGTAGTCGCGCTCCTTCTTGCGGATGACGGGCATGGCCTCGCCCTCCGTCGTCGCCGCCACGTCCAGCAGGTCGGGGGGGTCGCCGCCTGCGCGAGGGGCAAGCCACGGATTAGTCTTTGATCACCATCATCTACGAGCACTACGAAGGGCCAACAGAAAACCAGACTTTGCTCATCAGTAATGAGTTCCGGGGAGGCGCTGCCCAGGGAAGTGGCGGGAAGATAACAGGACTTAACATTTGTCTTTTTAATCTTTGTTTTATTATTTTTGAGGGGGGGGCGCCTGCAGAAAGGGCCTTGAGATAATTTCTGGGGAGTTTTGCGACGAATTTATGAAAAGGATAATGGGAAAGATAAGAATGTTGCGCATTGCATGACTCAACAGGGAAATCATTCTCCTTGACTAAGATTAAAATCCTGTGGTTTAGCTCAAAGTTTCCTTCTCATGCGTAATCACACATAACTGCATGAAAGATACAATACTGTGATAAAAATCTACATTAAAGTCTATCTGCAGTGGAAAACGTGAAGGAAAAAAACACAGCAACACACCTGAAAAAAGATAAATATATGCCAAGCAAATGTACGAAACTCGCCAATTCATACAACAAATACAAAATTGCAATAAAGCCATCTGCGATTTTCTTAGGAAGCCAAACGGACGACCTCGCGAATCCATGCAGCGGCGTCGTCGCCAGCCGCCCGACTCGGCCCGGAATCAGGGAGCGCTGGAAGCCGAAAACAAACAAAAAATCTACCACGGTGAAACTCGCCCGAAACACAATTAGCCAGCACAAAAGGCTATCTAATCTTCAGGAACAGAAAATCTACATTACTTTCCGTCAAACAGCAAGACACACTTTAAAATCAACGCTAATAAAATCAACTTACCAACTGATCAAAAAAAAAAAACTACCAAGAAGTCATGCCAATAAAACTGCGAACAGATTTTTAAAATATATATAATTTCACGGTGCTCATTTGTGCATGCATTAAAAATATATATCTTTAGAAATATTATATTTTCTTCCAGCCCGAAAAGCAACTACATACCTTTCATCGCTAATTAATAATTCACTTATATCATCAAAGAAAATCTAGAAAGCAGCGTAATCGTACCAAGATAAAGTAAATACAAATCACATGCCAAAAATGTCACTTCTGTTCAGTTCTGAAACGGCTT
>NC_051419.1:23998184-23998257 GCF_015228065.2 Penaeus monodon | reverse complement strand
GTCAACTCCTCTTGAAGATCGCCATTCAGCGACACTCGACGACGACGAAGACAGTAACGAGGAAAGAGAGACG
>NC_051419.1:23997779-23998156 GCF_015228065.2 Penaeus monodon | reverse complement strand
CATCAACCCACATTATTTACACATGCATGTCTACAGGGTGTGCACGTGCCGCCGACGCCTTACCATAGGGACTGCCGTGTGTGGACGACCGCTTGCTCCCGGTGCCTGGCGCGGGGAACAAGGCTCAGTCAAAGTGCTCGGTAAAGGGGGTGGGGGGCACACTCAGTCGGGGGGGGGGGGGGGGCGAGACACAGGGGTGGTGAAAGTAAGGCATTTGCCTGGCCTTTTGGGTTTCGTCTACCACTATATATTTTGAATGTGGATCCTCAGGTGGTAA
Source organism: Penaeus monodon (assembly GCF_015228065.2). NCBI lineage: Eukaryota > Metazoa > Arthropoda > Malacostraca > Decapoda > Penaeidae > Penaeus > Penaeus monodon. Next base: position 23,997,879 of record NC_051419.1, on the reverse strand, counting down.
TATGGTATTTTATCAATTAATGCTTAAGATTTCTTAAAGTAACCAAATATAGTTCATAACTGATATCATATGCGGTTAATTTACGTAAATACAAACATAT
>NC_051419.1:23996897-23997654 GCF_015228065.2 Penaeus monodon | reverse complement strand
CCGCGCGCGCGCGTTTAACATATAATGTATAACACTCACTTATACAGAAACCCAAAAGTCCAGTCAAATACAAACTTCTCTCATACTATATGAAGTACATTGTCTTAAAGTGCAGGAAACTTAGAGAAATCCGAAGTGATACTGCCACAATATCATAAACCAGTAAGAAACACATACGTTTAATCTTAAACATCAACACAGAATGTTTATCAAACTATAAGTGAAGAACATTCATGAAATATCTGAAAAAAAAAATCGTAAGACCTGTACCAAGTCAACAAGACAGAAAATACTACAAAGATGTATAGTACTTGTACACCTGAAGAGAGTGCACTGATGTAAGAAATAGTGGTCGAAAAAAATAAACTTTCCAGTGTTATTTTATCTTGGGAAAGGAAAACGCATGCTATTTTCATCATCATATATTGTTTTAAATCTATTTCTACACTTCGGGTCTTTACGTAAACAAAAGACCGAGGGTGAGGACAGCTTAGGACATTTTAGTGACTCGTGTTGAAGGGTCTGTGGTGTGACTGCATTTTGCTAAAAGGATCGGAAACGGAGGATGATCAAGAATGAGAAAGACACAAAATACGTACAATATTTACGTAACCACACAACACGAGGAAAAAAAATGGTCTACCCATCACATAATCTGATCCAACACCACCAAACAAGTAATCAACACGCCAAACAAAACATCAAAACAAAATCAAGCGAACTCCCATTCAAGGGAAATTTAATCGAAACAAGGCGG
>NC_051419.1:23996776-23996872 GCF_015228065.2 Penaeus monodon | reverse complement strand
GGTCGTTTGGCCAACACTGCCCACTTTCCATACAAAAGAAAAAGAAAAAAAATACAAACGTATCTTGATAAAGGTAAATCCTTAAAAGAGATATTC
>NC_051419.1:23996314-23996458 GCF_015228065.2 Penaeus monodon | reverse complement strand
GGCTCCCCATGCAACACAGCAACAGCTCAGGGAAGGTCCACAAACGTCGGGAAATAATGCAGCTAATAGCAAGGCGGCCGGAGACGAGACGCCAAGAGTGCGTTGCTTTTCCCGATGGGAGCCGGGATGCAATTATTCACAAAG
>NC_051419.1:23995827-23995911 GCF_015228065.2 Penaeus monodon | reverse complement strand
ACCATGCTTTCCTTCAGCAATGCTTCCCCTCACCCCAGTTGCCACCGCCCACAAATATCGGGTTCAAGGAAAGGAAAAAACTCT
>NC_051419.1:23995105-23995338 GCF_015228065.2 Penaeus monodon | reverse complement strand
ACAAATAAAACACGAAACAAACGGAGAACAAAAAAAAAAGGTAAATAAGCAAGGAAAAAGTAGAAAACGTTAAATAAAAGAAAGAGAAAAAGAAGAAAAAGAGAAAAAAGAAAAAGGTAAAAAAAAGAAGAGTGATACGAGAAGGCCGCGAGGAGGACCACGATGCGAGGAGACGACGCGCCTGTCACACGCCACTCGGGGGGGGGGGGGCAGACCGAATTCAAGGGGTGAGT
>NC_051419.1:23994626-23994799 GCF_015228065.2 Penaeus monodon | reverse complement strand
AAATAATATGAAGATGGGGAAGAGAAAACATATCCACACACAAGCAAAGTCCCAAAATAGTGCCTCAAAAAGGGAGAGGGAGAGTGGCTCGGCACCGCTACACCGCCAGCCACGCGTCTTGCTGGCAGGGGAGTGCGTGCAGGTGAGAGGAAGAGAGATACAGAAAAAATGAA
>NC_051419.1:23994275-23994383 GCF_015228065.2 Penaeus monodon | reverse complement strand
GAGGATATCAAGAGAGAAAACAAGAAAAGGAGAAAAGGGAGAAAGACCAAACGCGAGAAAGGGCCTAAAAACCAACAGCCCAAAGAGCGCGAGCCGAATCCCGAATCC
>NC_051419.1:23993936-23994161 GCF_015228065.2 Penaeus monodon | reverse complement strand
ATACGTGGGAACAGCCACTGGGGTCCCGCTACCTTCCCGCCGCCCGTGACCCCAACTTCCGCCCACCGCGCTGGCTGTGCATGCCCTTCGTAGGCTCCCCGGCCGCCGCCGCCGCCTCACAACGCGCGGCCGAGCAAACAAACATAAACAAACAAGGACTTGCTTTCTTTGTCGCTCTTCACCCTTCTCTCGGTCTATGAGCGAGCGAGTCTCGCTTTCGCTCGC
>NC_051419.1:23993388-23993471 GCF_015228065.2 Penaeus monodon | reverse complement strand
CTATTCTGAGTGAAAGTTAGTAGTGATATTAAAAAGAGATGTGTAGGAGGTGTAAGCGACCACACACACATCATCATCGACAC
>NC_051419.1:23992959-23993210 GCF_015228065.2 Penaeus monodon | reverse complement strand
TACAATACACAAGAATCCACCCTACACCGCGACCTGCCCCGATACCCACGCCGGTGCCACACGCCCCGACACCCTCCTCCCGTTGGCCCAAAGCGAGACGCAATGAGGAAAGGGAGTGCGCGCCGCCCGCCCCATGTGCACAGCGAGCTTTGTTCACGCCCCCCCCCCCCCCGATGTGCACAATAATGTCGGTTCAGAGAAAAGGAAGGCCGGTGTCAAGTGCGGCTCCTACATCCGGGTTTCTTAGACAG
>NC_051419.1:23992184-23992341 GCF_015228065.2 Penaeus monodon | reverse complement strand
CCCGTCCCCCTCCAAACTGCAGTGGAGACACGCGAAAGTAAACTGCGACCTGGGAACACGTTCTCTCTCTCTCTCTGTGACCTTTTTCACCTTATCTTGAAAGACCAAGATCATCTCCAATCATACGGGTAAGGGGGGGGTGGGGGAAGGGAAAGAA
>NC_051419.1:23991840-23991920 GCF_015228065.2 Penaeus monodon | reverse complement strand
GGGAGTGGGGGGAGTGGGGGGAGTGGGGGTAAAGGTCACCGCTTCGCATAGAAAAGTGTCCAAATAAACAGCCCGGTTCC
>NC_051419.1:23991582-23991801 GCF_015228065.2 Penaeus monodon | reverse complement strand
ATGCACAGCTTCCGGGAATCCCCAATAAAGGTGTAGTGTGGAAGAGGGGGCGTACCTCGCGCATGCGCTTCGTAAATCGCCAACCCTCTCCCCCCTCTACTAATTCCCCTCCCCTTTCTCTCCCCCTCTCTACGAAAAAAAGAAAAGTAGAAAAAAGCTTACGGATTGCAGTGGGGAAATATCTTATAAAAGTAGTTTATTTATATCTATGTGTATATA
>NC_051419.1:23991327-23991419 GCF_015228065.2 Penaeus monodon | reverse complement strand
AGCCACGGCCGACCCGAAGCAACACACCCAAAACGACGGACCACAGCGACCCAGAACAGGCGATCGCAAAGCAAAAAACAAGAGGCCGGACC
>NC_051419.1:23990655-23990964 GCF_015228065.2 Penaeus monodon | reverse complement strand
CAGTAGTAGCGTAGCGGGTAGTAGTAGTAAGAAGTTTTGGAAGATGGAGCCGGCGGAAAGAATCGAGAAACGACTGCGAGAAAGCCGACCGCCAGAGGAGAGGCAAAAGCGGAAGAAGAGAGCGACAAGCGATCCTCGAAAGGATGAGAGGAGGGAAGAAAGGAAGCCGAGAAGAGGCGACCAAGAGGCAGCACACACGCGCGCGTGACAAGCACTCGCCGCCCGCCAGATAATCGACCCCATGACATCCCAGAAAGAGAACAAGGCATTACGAAGCACCTGCTGGAGAGGCGGACGATTGAACATGGC
>NC_051419.1:23990451-23990556 GCF_015228065.2 Penaeus monodon | reverse complement strand
TGGGAAGAAAGAGATACGGACTGAGACGGATATGGGGAGAAGAATAGACAGAGGAAGGCAAAGGGGAAGGGAGGAGGAGTGACAGATACAAAACGATCAGGAGAG
>NC_051419.1:23989738-23990279 GCF_015228065.2 Penaeus monodon | reverse complement strand
AAGGGGAAGGGAAGGAGGAGAGGCGGAGAGGCCGGCCCTAATCGCCGGCGGGGGAACGGCGCCGGCGAGAGCGCCACAGCCCTCGACTAGCGCAGAGGAGGTGCACGGCGCTGACGCAGGAGACGGACTCGCGGAAGAGGAGGAGCGCGCCCCTGGATCCACTTCCAACTCGCGAACGCCAGAGGCTCGTCCGAAAGAATCACGCTGCGGATGTGCTGGGATCGTCAGTTATCCGAAGTGCGTCTTAGGCGGCCGCACTGGGGAAGATCAGATATCCGAACTTCTTATTATTAATTATTACTGAGAACACCAGAAATCCGAAGCGAGTCCTTGCCGGACATAGTGGAAACAGTCAGTTGTCCGAATTAATTATTAGGCGGATGTACTGGAATTCCTCGTTATCCGAAGTGAACACAAGGCGGATGTACGAGAGATATGAGAGACACCAGGCAGCCGATTCGCCGCCGACGCACCTGCGAGAAGCGGCCGCAGGCACGAGAGGCAGCGGCAGAAAGGGCGAGCGAGGCAGCGAATAGTATAT
>NC_051419.1:23989219-23989680 GCF_015228065.2 Penaeus monodon | reverse complement strand
GAAGAGCTGTACGGGGAACAGACGGAGAAAATGTACAATAGGAGAGAGCAGAAAATAAAGGGAAAAGTGGGGGAGAAGGAGAGAAATGAGCAGCAGAAGAGAATAGTAAAACTATGCATGAAGGAAAAACGCTGAGAGCAAAAAGCAACAAAGACAAAGTCGGGCCTGAGGGCAGAGAACGGAGGGCGGCCAGAAGCATGTACAGGGGCGGCGCGGCGCCAGTTACCTCGGGCCGGGAGCTGAATGACGCCCGTCTTGATCGGGAACACAATGCCCGTTTTCCTGCGGCGGTCGCAGCTGCTCGCCTTGTTATTGGTCACGTTGTTGTTGTTGTTGCCGCGCGCTCTGTTGTCGTCGCCCGCCTCGGTCGCGGCGTGGGTGTCCGCGTCCACGCCCGCGTCCACGCCCGTGCCTGTGTCCGAGCCCTGCTCGTTGGCATTCACCTCCCCCGGCTCCAGCCG
>NC_051419.1:23988034-23989185 GCF_015228065.2 Penaeus monodon | reverse complement strand
CAGGCCGCGTTGATAGCATTCCTGTGGGCCTCGCTGCTTGTCGTGGTCGTCGAGTCGTTCAGGCGGTCCAGGCTGTCGTGGTCGGGGCGCCGCCTCCCGCTCCTCGCCGCGCCGCCCGCGCCGGTGGAGCGAGCCTCGAGGGGGCAGTCGGGGAGCTGGCCGCTGGGGGCCGGCATGGCGGGGGGGAGGGACGTGAAGAGGGGCGTCGCGGGCGAGCACGGGGAGGGGGAAGGCGAGGGGGAGGAATACAGGGGAGAGGGAGGTGGGCGCGGGCGAGAAGGTCCTGCAAGGGACGCCGGCGAAGGGCCTTCTACGGGAGGAAAGATGAACACGCCCTTGGAGGCAGGGGAGGACACGTCAGCCTGGGGGAGCCGTGCGGGCGCGGGCGTATTTCCCAGAGGCGGGCTCGCCGTGGAGATAGTGTAGATGGAGGGCGAGGGCGTGGGCGGCAGAACGCTGGGCGACGTGGCGGTGACGGTGGTGACGCTCACACTCTCCGCGACACTGAGGGCCAGCCCCGCGCGCGCGCGCTCGGGCGTCTCTTGCCGAACCTGCTAAACCTTGAAGCGGCGGGAGAGGAGGAGAGCGAGCGTGAATACCTCGGACTGCCTCCTCCTCCGCTCCCGCACGCTCACTATGCTTTTCAGAAACGTATCTACAAGCACAGCAGTCTCGGGCTTGCGATCCTCAGCAATCGCCTAGTCACGTATATACACACTAGCAATGTTCCCCCCGATTCCCCATGAAGAAAACACAACATATTTACACACCGTCCTACCTACACATAATGCGCAATACTGCTCAAAGCGGCGAGAAATAAACACAAAGCCCTTACGCAACCCGAGGGACAAGATGTGCCCAGGTACAGCAAGATGATGCTGATGGCAAAGCAGATCACATAGGCTCGATTTACATAACATATACAGACACGAAAATAGGGATGGTAAAAATAAGAGCCAATAATGATACCAATCAGTCAATACAAAGTAATACAAAAATGATAACAACGTTACGATTATGAATATTCACAATGATGGGAAATAATAAAAAATAGATCTAACGACAACATAATAACGACAAAATAATAATAAGCGTCACCTTGTAGTACTCTCCCCCTTCCCTCCCCCCAAAACGAGGCTCACTAACAAATT
>NC_051419.1:23987930-23988003 GCF_015228065.2 Penaeus monodon | reverse complement strand
AGACGCTGTCGTAACAAGCAGGTTCAGCTCACATTCCCGTTACCAAGTGAGGAAGCTAGACCTCCCTTCACAC
>NC_051419.1:23987620-23987717 GCF_015228065.2 Penaeus monodon | reverse complement strand
CCCTCGACCCCGGGGTCACGGCGCGGGTGGGAATTGTATGGGGAAACGAGTGCAAACAAGAGGGCAAAGACCCAGGTTTCTGTTTTTGTTTTTTACT
>NC_051419.1:23987048-23987113 GCF_015228065.2 Penaeus monodon | reverse complement strand
TTATTTCCAACACTATTTCTCACTTTTTTCTCTTTCGTCTCCCCCCTCCCAAAAAAAAAAAAACG
>NC_051419.1:23986668-23986958 GCF_015228065.2 Penaeus monodon | reverse complement strand
AATAAAACATCTCTGCAGATTAAACATTTCATCTGGTGTTTACGCGCCAATAGTTCGTTTCAATGGAGCACAACTAATCTGTCGGCAGAACGGCCAAACTTTGCGTTTACTTTTGTCGTGAAGTTGTTTTCAAAATTCTCTGTCATTTCGTTCCATTTCTGGCACTTTGTTCGCGACCAATTTCTAGACGAGCCGAGTTAGTAATTCGTAATCAAAATGTAAGATTTTTTCTCTCTCGTTATCTTCGTATTCTCAATATTTATACTCATCCATGTCTTTTTCCATTAATT
>NC_051419.1:23986372-23986635 GCF_015228065.2 Penaeus monodon | reverse complement strand
TTTATCCATTCTTCTCTACTCTCAACCACCAACAACCGCACACAGCCACGCCCTTATACTTCCCTTTCTTCACTCATGCCCCTCATCCCACCCCTCGCATTAGTGCCCCAATCTCTCGTTCTCTCGACCCCTCGGTCCCAGGTGACAGCGTGCCCAGCATCGGGACTAGGGCCAGGGCCAGCTGAACGACGTAATCAATGAATGCAATTAAGGGCCAGAGCAGGTGTGCTCCGATAGGGGACCTCACGCGGGGGTTGTTGCCG
>NC_051419.1:23986038-23986199 GCF_015228065.2 Penaeus monodon | reverse complement strand
GGTCAAGTCGCCACGCAAACCCCGCCTTTAAGATGACTCGCACTTTCATCCACGGGCAGGTGCAGGCTTGAGGGAGAAGGGGAAGTATAGGACGGGGGGGGAGGGGGAGAGAGGAAAAGGGAACAAGAATGAGAAGGGGGCCTGGGGGAAGGAGGGAGAAC
>NC_051419.1:23985642-23985871 GCF_015228065.2 Penaeus monodon | reverse complement strand
AACAGCCTTCCTGAGCTCACGCCAACACAGGATGTTCGCCTTCCCATCACGCGCACAGGATGCATGCAGATTATCACTTACACAGATACACTTACAGGATGTTTGCGACCTTCAATTCATTAGCAAGGGTTTTAAGAAATATTTCACTTTTTAACTATTTTCAAATATCCTATTTAAATTACCTTGTTATATCTCTCTCATTTTAGATAAAGGGAAAAAGGGATATCTT
>NC_051419.1:23984775-23985331 GCF_015228065.2 Penaeus monodon | reverse complement strand
GTGCTTTCCCCGTCGCTCACCCCCTCTTTCAAGACGGATATCTCAACAAACGTCGTAGGCCTTCCACCCCGGGATAACCAGCCTCCGAGTAACTCCCGAGCGACAGAGATTTCCTTGTCTCCTAATAGGCCTCCCTACTGCTCCCCGGCCGTAGCGATACCATCCATGCCCTTCCTGACGACGCCTTAAACAGGTCGTCAGCACCAAACGACCGCTCCCATTAACGACGTAGCTAGGTCGTCAGCACCAAACGACCGCTCCCATTAACGACGTAGCTAGGTCGTCAGCACCAAACGACCGCTCCCATTAACGACGTAGCTAGGTCGTCAGCACCAAACGACCGCTCCCATTAACGACGTAGCTAGGTCGTCAGCACTAAACGACCGCTCCCATTAACGACATAGCTAGGTCGTCAGCACCAAACGACCGCTCCCATTAACGACGTAGCTAGGTCGTCAGCACCAAACGACCGCTCCCATTAACGACATAGCTAGGTCGTCAGCACCAAACAAAACTGTCCGTCGGGGATGGCGTAACAGTAACTAGAACTAGCATT
>NC_051419.1:23984566-23984630 GCF_015228065.2 Penaeus monodon | reverse complement strand
TAAATCTACAAAGTAAAAAGTAAGGGAAAACATACATTATGCTTAATAAAATCGCCAATGTGTT
>NC_051419.1:23983450-23984495 GCF_015228065.2 Penaeus monodon | reverse complement strand
CCGAGAATAGAAGCAAGGTTGAAAACTGGAAGAGAGGACAACGATAACTGAGCAAACGAAAGACAAAAGACATTGAAAAATGAAAAGCAATTTATGACAAATCACCAATGTGGCTGAGTGGAGATAGGAGGAAGAGGAGGAAGAGAGGGAGGAAGATGAGGAAGAGAGGAAAGAGAGGGAAGAGAGGAAAGAGAGGGAAGAGGAGGAAGAGAGGGAAGAGGAGGAAGAGAGGGAAGAGGAGGAGGAGGAGAAAGAGAGGGAAGAGGAGGAAGAGGACGGGGAGGAGCAGGAGGAGGAGGAGGAGTTTTTAAAAATGAGGTAGGAAAGGAGAGATAACGGAATGAAGGAAGTTTTAAAAATCTGAGAAAGGAGAGAGAACGGAATTCAGGAGGAGTTAAGAGACGTATGACTAGAAGAAAGAAAATAACAAAAGGGAAGAAAATAGGAACTGGGGTGAAACTAAGAAAAGGGGGGGGGGGAGGATCTCGGCTTATTTTCCTCTTCTGTCGTCTCTTCGCTCTTCTCTCTTCTTTCCTTTGAGTCCTTCCTCCGCACTTTCTATCCTCTCCTTTCCCCTTCCCCTCCTCCTCCTTCCACCCTCCAACTCCTTTTCCACCCCCCCCCCTCTCTTTCCGCCTCCCCTCTCACTCTCCCTCTCCTTTCTTTATTTTACTTATTTCCCTCTGCACCCTCTACCCTTCCCTTCCCTTCTCCCCTCTTATCATCCTCTCCCCCTTCCTCTCTCCTGCCCAACCCTTCCCTTCCCCCTCTCTCCATCTTCTTTTTACCTTTCTTGCTTTCATGATCTTCCTCCCTCCCTCCTCCCCTCTCTCTATGCTCACCCTCCCTTCCCCCCTCTTTCTATCTTCACCCTCCCTTCCCCCCTCTTCCTATCATCTCCCCTCCTTCTCCCTCCTCCTCCTCCACCCTCTTCGCCAGAATTGACAAACGCAGAACTTGCAATAGTTGACACTACAAATTTAATTTCGCGGGTGACGCACGCCGGGCGCCTCATTCGCTCCGCCCGCGTCTCTGCTGCGCGAAC
>NC_051419.1:23983289-23983415 GCF_015228065.2 Penaeus monodon | reverse complement strand
CTCTAAAGACGGACAGATAAACAGAGAATCGGATAAGGGAACAGAAAAACACAGACAAGAGAAATTCGCAGACGAACAGACACGCACAGAGAAAAACACATTTATAAAGAAAAGGAAAAAAAAAAC
>NC_051419.1:23982894-23983222 GCF_015228065.2 Penaeus monodon | reverse complement strand
AAAACTTCACTCGATCTCTTGACACAAAATATAGAAAATATTGACAACGACGAACACATCTACGGGAGATAAACGTCAGCAAACAGTTAAAAGAAGCCTTGACAGCGGACTGGAAAAGCAAAAATGAAGAAAAGTATCAATGAAGAGAAATGGAACGACCCGAGAACAACGATAACCCGAGCATTAAAATAAAGTAAAAGTAAAACAAAAAATTTTTAACTCAGACAAAAAAAAGTAATGATTACTTTACGTATAAATAACACCCCTTTTCCACATTTCCACATTATACTGTACAATATTCTTATAACAACTCTGTAGTGACGTCAAT
>NC_051419.1:23982319-23982680 GCF_015228065.2 Penaeus monodon | reverse complement strand
ACGTGATAAAACAGCCAAAACAAGATTGCCAGCACAGAGCGACCGCGCCGGAGAGCGAGCCAGAGGAAGCGACAGCCGAGCGAGGGGAGAGACAGCCGAGCCTGGACAGGCAAGGGGGGGGGCGCTTGCCAAGAGGTTGCGCCAGCCCTTTGTTGCAGGCGACAGCGAGCCAAGGGTATATTGCAATGGCCGCCCGTCCTGCGACGTGCCGCCCGCTCCGATGGACCGCAAGTGCACACGGACGCCAAAACGCACATGGTTCACGTAACTCATTTGTGTTGTTCCTTTTTGTTTTTCTCTCTTATTCTCTTTGTGTGTATACTATATGTCGAGACTTTTGTAATTATACATACATACATAA
>NC_051419.1:23982042-23982172 GCF_015228065.2 Penaeus monodon | reverse complement strand
TTAAGTGTAATGACTGAAAGAAAATATTAATAAATAATGATACTACCGATAAGCGAAATAAATAATTAACTCATGGCTTACTACCAAATAAACTTGCGGTTTTTAAACTTCCTGAGCCTCCTTCCTTACA
>NC_051419.1:23981431-23981890 GCF_015228065.2 Penaeus monodon | reverse complement strand
ACTGACTGACTGACTGACCGGCCGGCCTTCCTCGGCCAGCCTTCCCCGGCCAGCCCTCCCCGGGAAGCCCTCCCCGGCCAGCCCTCCCCGGCCAGCCCTCCCCGGCCAGCCCTCCCCGGCCAGCCCTCCCCGGCCAGCCCTCCCCGGCCAGCCCTCCCCGGCCAGCCCTCCCCGGCCAGCCCTCCCCGGCCGGCCTCCACCACGTGTGGAATCCCAATTTCCTCTGGGCGCGATTCCGGCTTTTCTCGGTCGTTAAGAAGAGGAGGCGGAAAAGGGGCAGCCGGAAAAAACGCAGATAACACAGAGCTCCCGGAGTGAGAGATGAGCGGAAAGATAAAACACGTGATGGCATCAATTTACCATGCTGTGTAAAACACCACACGCTAGGTTAAACAGATGTGTGACACCGACACGACAGGGCAGACGAAAGAACAGCAAAAACAAGCGCGCGCGGTGTGA
>NC_051419.1:23981132-23981279 GCF_015228065.2 Penaeus monodon | reverse complement strand
TGTTAAAATTACAAACTTAACTCAATCCCACATCAAAATAATGTTCAGGGAAGCAGAAATAAAAAACATTAAAATCAAGAAAGTGAAAAAAAAAAGAATACAAATAGTATAATCAAATAACGACACGGTGCACCACGAAGCGAACAC
>NC_051419.1:23980947-23981074 GCF_015228065.2 Penaeus monodon | reverse complement strand
TACATATACATATACATTTCCAATTAACAACCATACACTTTCACAGCCTCCATCTCCCCGCAACCCACTCGCCCTCCTCTCAGCCAGCTAGCGAAGGATCTCCCAGCGCGTCCTTACGTATCCTTAC
>NC_051419.1:23980709-23980907 GCF_015228065.2 Penaeus monodon | reverse complement strand
TAACCACGTCAGGAAGCTTCTAGAAGTCGAGCTCGAAAAAAGAGAAGAAAAAAGTGGAAAAAATAATAATGAAATGAAATAAAAAAAGAGATAAGAAATGTGACAGCGTTATACAGATTTCCCTTGCTGTTGTCCGCACTTACGTAAGTATAAAAATAAATGCACAGAGAACCAAATATCACACATTATATATATATA
>NC_051419.1:23980245-23980452 GCF_015228065.2 Penaeus monodon | reverse complement strand
GCATGGAAAACAGACTCCGAAAGGAAGTGGTTACAGCAAGTGTGCGCCAATTACAAACACAAAGCAAAAACAAATAACAAGAAGCCCAAATGGAGCGGCGGAAGGAGGGCGGGGGAAAGAAGACGAAAGTTGCTCTTCTGATAATGGCTACCCAGCGGCCGCGGGGTCAGAGGTCGTGTACGCGCGATGCAGTTGCAGCGCTCGTCA
>NC_051419.1:23980038-23980156 GCF_015228065.2 Penaeus monodon | reverse complement strand
TCGGTGTCTGAATTTCGTCCCGTGTCGTGTATTTAGTACACAAATTTCGATATCCGGGGCAACGCAGTCTACGTGCTACTTCTTGGATTCCCGGGCAGTCGCTCCAACAAAACCGAAA
>NC_051419.1:23979720-23979945 GCF_015228065.2 Penaeus monodon | reverse complement strand
CTAAAGTCCCAATCCGTCCCCCAGCGACTCGACTTCGCCTTGACCTCGTCTTGACCCTCGACCTCGACTGACCTCTGCGTCCGTGGCGCTTGGACCGCCTCTTCCAGAAGGGGAACCACAGCGACGACGCTTTCCTACCGCACATCATCCTGCCGGGCTTGCGTGTGCGTGTGCGAGAGTGAACGCTGGTGTGTGCGTTGGGGTGCGCGCCTGGCCCTTTCCCCC
>NC_051419.1:23978761-23979675 GCF_015228065.2 Penaeus monodon | reverse complement strand
CACCTTCGGGTAGGAGGACAAGGGGGGCGTGCGGGAATGCAGGAGGAATGTCACCGCCCTCATCACAGCCCCACTGGCAGAAGTGCCTCGCCCTCCGCGGCACCTTCCCCCCGCGGTGCCGCCAGTCCGGTGGCACTAATGGCCTCTTCGGCTGATGGCGCTAATCAAATTTCGCGTCCAGTGTTCGGTGGAAAAAAATAGCGCAATATTCTCCCTTTTTTTAAGCAGACAAAAAATAGACTCGTTTCTGTCCTAAACGTCCGAGCATTGGAGGGGAATATGTCAAGGTCTCAGCTCTCAGAACTTCCCTCCGCTGAATTTGCCTCTGCTTTTTCTTGACTGAAAAAGCCTGGAACTTTGACGCCGGTAGGTTTTCGTTTCCAAAAGATGCTTACGTGCGCTGCCAACTTTAGAAAACTAAAGGTCGAGTTTTGTTCGCAGTTCAAAAGTAAACAAAAAGGTCACTGTGTTTATTCATAACGCACTAATTAACCTATAGCAAGCCTAATTACCGAGCTTACGCATTCACCAAGTCCATCTATTATTACCTGTTGATTGTGTGCGAGTCTTTCTCCGCGCCCACACAGCATCGTGATTGGAAATAGTTGGAAAATAACAATATTGCATCATCAAAAGTCAGCGTACACGAACATGACTGAACCGAGATGGAAATGTCCGCTAATACAAAGCTATAACTTATAACAGTAAGAAACAATACCTAAACAAACGCCGTCTCTCCTAAAGAAATACTTAACGCGATTTCCCCCTTTTTTGGACATGTAATAAAACAACCACGAAGTACAAATAAACACGACACAGCTGAGAATTACGCTTTAATCAGCCCTTTATCTGATCGACTTACTGCCACGTAAAAAAGGAAAAAAAAGAGAAAAAGGTCCCATAACTCCAAATGC
>NC_051419.1:23978519-23978688 GCF_015228065.2 Penaeus monodon | reverse complement strand
CCCCACTACAATGCAACCTAACCAACCCAATAGAGCTTGCAGTGCAATTGCATCCCTGGAGACGCGAGGTGTAATCACATTCAAAACGCCTCGTTAAACATTCTTTCCTCTGTCTCTCTTTCTCCCTTTTACCTTTTTTTTTACTTAATACCCGGAGGTCCATTAAACT
>NC_051419.1:23978100-23978461 GCF_015228065.2 Penaeus monodon | reverse complement strand
TGCTTTTCACTGTCCCCCTTGCTGCCTTCATCCCCCTCACCCCGTTCAATCCGTCCTTGCTCCCTGTCCCTTTACCTCCCCCCTCCCTCCATCATTCTCCTCCCTTCCCCAAACTCCTCCCCCACCGACCTTCTCTCTCCCACCCCCTCCCCCAATGCCCTCCAACTCCCCCTTTCCTTCTTCCCCCTCTCTTTCCACTCCTCCTCCCCCTCCCTCGATCTCTCAATCCCGAAACCTGTGCTAATTCCGAACTCCGTCCCCACTCGTTTGCATATATAATTTCCTGCCATCATGTCAGGGGATTTAAACTAAATAGCTTCTCTCAGGAGGGATGCTCTATACGACTTTCCTCTGCCTTCAC
>NC_051419.1:23977618-23977777 GCF_015228065.2 Penaeus monodon | reverse complement strand
CGCTTCCAATCTCTCAGTGGACGTAGCAACACTTAAAACCTATCGGCGATTGTAATGACATATATCAAATTATCAACACCATGAGGTTGTGAGTTGAGAAAGAAATAATGATCGAATTTCAGAGCGAGACCGGTCAATATTCTTTACAGAATCGTCCGT
>NC_051419.1:23977513-23977595 GCF_015228065.2 Penaeus monodon | reverse complement strand
TTCCATATCATATTGAAGGAAAAAAGTAAACAATCCAACCCGAAACCATTTTCCTCTTTTCTACACAGAAAAAAAAAAAAAA
>NC_051419.1:23977235-23977445 GCF_015228065.2 Penaeus monodon | reverse complement strand
GAATCACAACACGACAAGTTGCTAATAAACCAAAATCTCACAAGAAGCAGAACACGAGTGAAAACGCGAGAAAATGCGAACACGACGCGAGGGAAACGGCGTGGCTTCGGTGCCCGGGCGAGAGAGGCGAACGGACGTCCCTCTCCGACGGTGGCAGACGCGCTACTGACTCGCTTGCTAACTGTAGGGGAGGTCAAGACGCCACGCTGC
>NC_051419.1:23974792-23975797 GCF_015228065.2 Penaeus monodon | reverse complement strand
TGAGGGGTTAGAGGCCTAGTTACAGCTAGCTAAGGGGGGAGGGGGGAGAGAGAGCAACAGGGCAAGTCTTGGTTAATAATGGAAAGAAAGGGAATAAGTTATTGAATTAAAAAGAAAATGACTGGACTTGGATAAAAGAAAGATTGAAACTTTTCTTCCATTAAAAAGGACACAATGACTAGTGAAAAGAACACTATCAAAAGACAGATACAGGCATAGATAATCATTACACATCTCAGAAACAACAGTCTTTTCTTATTTAAACAGATAATTACCTAATTATATCATACGTTGTGGCTATTCAATATAAGATGACATGTATAATGCTGTGGAAATTTTTAGTGGTGGTGTCTTGCTGGTGTTTATTAAACAGAATTTGTTGCAAAATCAAAAAGAATGATGGGAGTATATATAAAGCAAAGAATTAAAATCACAGCTGCCTCTGAATCATTCTCAATCATTGCTACTAAAATTTCCACAGGATCACTTATAAACAGACAGACTAAAGTTAAGATAAGAAAAAGGAACTCGCAAATTTATATGTAACTAAAAGGTAACCACTAACATCAACACACAACAAATACAAACTAGCAATATACATACACAGCATTACATAAGTATGCATGAATTCAGTCTGTTAAGTGGTAATTAACACAGCAAAATCACTGTAGTTTTAGTATAATCTTTTCTTGAAAATGAAGACAGGACACACATGCTTCACAAAATTGAAGAGGAAAGTACAATTAAATGTAACATATGGCAACTGACAAAAATGAAACAAGTCCCTATCTTCTCCCCAATTTTGCTATTGCAATCTATCATCATAGTTACCATAAACAAACTTCACATATATCAAAAATTATCATTAACCATAGTTCCCCCCCTACCATTACTCTCATCACAACTGTCAGCATTATTTTACTAATTAGCAACCCAACCCTAATCAACATCCTAATAATAAAGAAAAAGTTATCCACCTGCAACAATTCTATTACTCTTAAACCT
>NC_051419.1:23974423-23974738 GCF_015228065.2 Penaeus monodon | reverse complement strand
ATTCTCGGAAGTGAGCCTCATGATCTCAGACTGAAGCAGAGTCTCGGGTTGGGATCCACCTCCCTTGGTGAGGTTCTGAGCCAGGAGTTTCTGCTGACGGTCATTGTCCCTGCGCAGCCTGTCCAGCTCTGACTTGTACTCAGTCTCAGCCTCTCGGTGACGCAGCTTCTCGCTCTTGAGCTCCTCCTCCAGTTGTCTGGGGGGAGGTGAGAAAGAGAATGGGGGATTATTTTTCATTCCTGGGATAAAGTGTAGGATGAATGAATGGGTGGATACTAAAAAAAAAAAAAAGTACACATACACACATACATTTAC
>NC_051419.1:23973129-23973761 GCF_015228065.2 Penaeus monodon | reverse complement strand
GAGGAGGAGGTGTAAAGGAGAGGAAGGATGGTTAAAGAAGTATTATGGAGGTGCGAGTGACATGTGTTGAAGGAGTTTTTCTCTTTAGTGATGGAAATGTGATTGTGGAGGGGAGGGAAGATATGAGCAAGAAGAAGTGAGAAAATAGGAAAAAGGAGAAGGAGGGGAAAAGGAGTTCAGGAAACAAATGAAAGAGGAGGAGGAGAGGAAACAACAGTAGAGGAAAGAAGACAATGGGAGAAGGAAAAAAAGAAAAATGGAGGAAGGAAAGAGAATAGAGCGAGAGTGAATGAGGAGGAGAGGAGGAGTTAGGAAGGAGGATCAGAGGAGGAGGAGTTCGGAGGAGAGGAGGAGGAGGAGAGGAGGAGGATTGCATAAGAAAAGGAGAAAGAGATAGGAGCCCAGGACGGTTTGGAACTAAGAAGAGGAGGATGGGAGAGAGGAGTCAAAAAAAGAGGATAGAAGTAAGAAGAAAGGAGGAGGAGTTAAGATGAAGGAGGAGGAGTAAGAAGAAGAGGAGTGCTAGAGTAATACAATAGGAAGGAGAAGGAGGAGTTTAGGAGAAGAAAAAGGAGGAGGGGAGATACAAAGAAGAAGAAGAAGGCAGGAGAGAGGAGAGAAGAAAAAAGAGA
>NC_051419.1:23972596-23972948 GCF_015228065.2 Penaeus monodon | reverse complement strand
AGAAAAAGAGAAAGTGGAAAGGGAGGAAAAAGGGAGGAAGAAGAAATAGCAGAAAGGAAAAAAGTGGCACACAACAAAAAATAAAAAAAATAAAAAAATAAGGAAAAGAACAAGATAAACTAAAGTAGCAGTTTCCCCTAATCCCGTAACCATTTCCCACACAGCCTTTCTTTCAAACCAAAGACACACCTAACTCTAAGAGAAACTAAACATAGGAGTCTTGAGCAAAAAATCTCCAGGAATCTGCCATATGAAACACTTACAAGGGACAAGACCTAATTCAAGCTTTCTATAGTTTGTGGAGGAGGAGGCAAAGGACAGAAGGGCAGAGGAGGAGGTGACGGAAAGTAGT
>NC_051419.1:23972176-23972499 GCF_015228065.2 Penaeus monodon | reverse complement strand
CTTTTAAGTTGTGTAAAAGAAAGAGTGTAGTAAGAAAAAATCTATACTTATTTCAATAATATCTGTTATGGATGGCACAAACACAGTACATCAAAAAAGACAAAAGAAAAAGAAAATAACGATATCCAACATCCTTAGCAACATTTAAGAAACTGTAAAACAAAATGAAATACAAATTCAATGACATCCCACACTAACACAACAATCATATCTAAGAACATTTAAACCACCCAGTACAATTATCTAATTCTTAATACACCATTAAAAAAATATATTCAACTGATGCTTACAGGACAAATGTCAAATGCTACCAATAATACCCG
>NC_051419.1:23971454-23971732 GCF_015228065.2 Penaeus monodon | reverse complement strand
TCAAAAGAACCTTCCTAGATTTCCAAGAACATCTTAAAACATCACAGATGACATTGGAGGAATCTCTTTCTCCATTTCTCTATCTTATTTATAATTTTCTCTATCAGTAACATTACAGCTATTTTTAAAATACATTTGCTGGACAAGCTATACAAGCATTAGCAACCCACAAACACATGCACAACATGAGTACATTCATCAGATGTAAAACATAAAACACAGGATTTGGTCAACAGTTTTCAAGATTGTTACATATGCTGCCGGATATTTTATCCCTA
>NC_051419.1:23971081-23971385 GCF_015228065.2 Penaeus monodon | reverse complement strand
TACTAGAACACTATTCCAATTTAATCTTTTACTGTATTTCTGTAAAATATATCTGATAGAAATAGTAACTATGGCCGAGTCTCCAATGGATCCTGTATTTTTCTGCAAATCAAGTCCGATGAATACAAAAAAATGTTTATAGCATCTACTAGTAAACTACAGGTTCCTCAGTACTTCTTTCCTTGTATTCCTTCATCTGTTGTATCAGCTGGAATATGCCTTAAATTTTTGTTTAAGCTACTGCGGTCTACCCTACTTCCAAACCTGCTCTTGATATACCCATGCATTCAGC
The DNA here is from genome assembly GCF_015228065.2 of Penaeus monodon. Lineage (NCBI taxonomy): Eukaryota > Metazoa > Arthropoda > Malacostraca > Decapoda > Penaeidae > Penaeus > Penaeus monodon. The sequence continues at coordinate 23,971,093 of NC_051419.1, read as the reverse complement.
AAATCTACAGTT
>NC_051419.1:23969556-23971013 GCF_015228065.2 Penaeus monodon | reverse complement strand
CGGTGGTCTGTGTTCAAAACAATGTAAGAACCAAATAAAATATCAAAATAAGAGTTCGCGCGAAAACCAATTTAGCCTTGCTCTTACCGTCTGTCGTTTGGGGGCACATCCAGAGGCAGTGTTTTTTTTTGTTGTTGTTTTTTTGAGAGGGGTACAGGGGGATTGTTTGTTAATGGAGGGTAAGCAAATTTTGCAAAAAAAGAAGTGTTTTTTTGCGCCTATGCTCGTTATGCTATTATGTTCACGTATAAAAATATTCACTAAACCCATGTCAAGATCCATATGGAAATGAATGAGTTCCTTTGGATGCAAAGTTGAGAGAGAAAGAGACAGCATGCCAATTTTTGATGCAGTTATCTAAGGTTTCACCTAAAATTATGTGTCATTTTAATCTGATATGTGCACCTAGAGGTCCTTAAGCCTATGATTAACCTATGCCTTAATGCTCCCAACTACTTTTAGCACTGCTGCATTTTGGTCTAAATAGTACCATGTTACTAGTCTATTCTACAAGCTCTTATGCTAAAAGGCCTTTGATTTAATTACCCATGTTGTTTTTGTTGTGGCTTTTGTTTTCGTACTATTGTTTCTTACTGTTCTTTTCTTTTTTATCATTCTATGCATTTAAGGCCTTAAACAAAATAAGAGCAATTAAATCTCATTAACTTTCCACAATACTTATTTGCTATGATGTGCTGTACACTGGCACTTTACTGTAATATACCTTACTTTTATCTACTATCAGAAGCACTAACAATAGTTTTTTTCATGGAATTAAATCTCATTGTCTACTTGTTTCTTATTCCCACATATTTACCTAATATATGTGTGCCTTGATATCTTAGGAAGCAGAGCAACTGAAAACCATATCTATCACAAAGCAATAATCTAATTAAAATCTTTGTAATTTTAATATCAAAATAAGTGCCCCCAACCCTCTAACAAATCACCTCACCCTCTAATAGCTTTAAGTAGGTATCTTATCAATCTAATATATTCCTCTCCTATCCAGTTCCCTCTCCCTACTCCTGCAGATACCTTTTATTCTTGAAAATCACAAGTTTTAACAGAGACAAGGACAGATCCTGGCAGTGAGAGAGAGAAGGAAAAGACCAGATCTCCAGTGCTTGCAGTTCTCCCTCCCATCAGCAAACTCAGATCCTCTCTCCTGACCCCCACGGCCTTTACTCAGCTCTTACCTGTTGACTTGTTTCTGTGTCTGGTACGCAATGGCCAGCTCTCCGTCCTCATTCACTATGTCCACATCCTTCCCATAGGAGACGGGTGAGGAACGCAAACGTGGCTCGGTTGGCCACAATGTCCTCAGCTGGATGCTCTTCACGCTAGCATCCAGTTTAAATCTGCGGCCTCGAATTGCTCTGTAAAAGAAGGGTATAAATCATAAACGAAACCTACGAGGTAAATCCCAACTCTTACAATTGAAGGAAGTATGCTTT
>NC_051419.1:23969142-23969504 GCF_015228065.2 Penaeus monodon | reverse complement strand
TGCCTCCAACCAATGTCCTAAGGTCCGTTTCTAATTAAACCCATTGGTCTAACAACAAGTTTATTAAATGTTCAGTATGTATATTTCTTCTAATGACAGCTCATTGGATATTAATCATATATCCAATCAATCTGATGCTGGACTCTAGCCATCCCTACTATTATAACTTTTAAATATTCCACAAACACAATATTATTTTGTTTCATAACTCTGCTGACAAAGGAAATAAGTGTATCCTCTTAAAAAAAAGAGAGAGAAGATAAATGGTCTCAAATTAATGTAACTCCTTATTGAGTTATGTATTTTTAATTTATTCATTACCTCTATATAAGTGTAAGTGATAATAATATCATAATTTTTAC
>NC_051419.1:23967745-23968800 GCF_015228065.2 Penaeus monodon | reverse complement strand
TGATCTGCCTCCCATAGCAACTATGCTCCAAATAAGGATCTCCATAAACCGAGCGGCCGAGAGCTGAGATAAAAAGTCAGATTCCCTCCAATCTCCTTCGAAGACCCTTCGGCACCCCGCAGAAGGGCCGCCTTCGCCTCCGTCAGCGCCAGTACCTCTGAGCATCGTCTGCAGATGGATGACCAGCCTCATCCTGGCCACCGTGCAGCAGAAGCGGTGCTCCTCCTCGCCCAGGTCGCCCCCGCCCACCCTGCCGTCCTCGCCCCAGCCCTCGCCGCTCTCCTCCTCCAGGGGCGTCTCCCAGCCGAGCGGGGGCTTGAGCAGCTCCTCCTCCGCCGGCGGGGCCTTCCGCGACGACGGCAGCGGCGCCGGCAGAGGGGAGAGGGCGGCGGGAGACGCGACGCCATTGCGGGCGCTCGGGGGAGTGGGCGGCGGCTGCTCCTGCCGCGGCGGAGGGAGAGGAAGGTGCCGCTGGGGCGTGGCCGGCCGGCTTATGATGGCACCCTGCTGGCCCGCCCGAACCACGCTGATTATGTCTGGCAGGACTCTCCTTGTGGGCGTGGGCGTAGCGTGCTGAGGCTGCTGGTGCGGATGGTGGGCGGGCTGTGCTCTGGGGCCAGGCGACAACGTCATGGCGGAAACCCCATGACTCGCCCACGCTTCTCTGTCCACCACGCACGCGCCCACGCCCACAGAGGCCGCTGCGATGCTAATGCTGCCGTCAGCTCCTACGGCCGGACAGCAGCTGCGGGAGTGCACCGTCGGCGGCCCTCGCTGTGGCCATCGGAGGGGGAGGGTGTCAGAGGCTCCCTGGGCGCGAGGCCCGGCGAAGCAGCTGCGACTCTCCCGAAACACGATTTCTCGAGTTGGGAGGCCGCGACCGCTGTCCCATTTCCGTCCCTAAATTGCACAGATCTTTTGTTGGGGAAAAATTCCCGAAATTTGTCCCCCCTTGTCAATGTGAGGCGGGAAAGATTCTTTTAAAGGGTTTTTTCCCCTATCTCAAACCTGGTTATCCAATATGCAACGTCATTTGTAAATCGCACGCGCTATAC
>NC_051419.1:23967558-23967693 GCF_015228065.2 Penaeus monodon | reverse complement strand
GGAATCACATATTTTCTACCACATGATCTAAAATGCACACATGCTCCCCCAAAAATAATGAAACCGTCGTTTTCAAAACCACAACAGCTGACTGCACCGAAAAACAGAAAAACAAAAGTTAGCAAATAAATATAT
>NC_051419.1:23967385-23967527 GCF_015228065.2 Penaeus monodon | reverse complement strand
TAATGTTTATAAAAAACGAAAAAACTTTCATCTATTTATGAATGTTAAATTCTATCAATCAAGTAAATGAATAAAACGACAAGAATAGCAAAGTAAAATAAACAGATAAAGACCCTTCTATAGCAAAATGAATAAACCACTC
>NC_051419.1:23966959-23967172 GCF_015228065.2 Penaeus monodon | reverse complement strand
TCTCCCCCATCTACATAAACAACCCCCCCCCCCATCCACCTCCCCCACGAGTCTCCGAAGGGGGAAAAAGTCCCAAAACGCGGGGAAAGTTAAAAAGACGAACGGCGGGACTAATTGGGCCCCCTTCCCCCCCTTCGTTTCCCTTCCGGGTTTTCCCTTTCCCTATTTCGTTCCGTCCTTTTTCTGGCCTTGATTCCTTTTATCCCTCGGGAC
>NC_051419.1:23965986-23966898 GCF_015228065.2 Penaeus monodon | reverse complement strand
AAAATACCCGGGGCTTTTTTCGTCAATTTCGTTTTTTTTTTTTTAATCATTAGAGGTTGGATCCAATTTATCTATTTATTTATTACTCTTTCCACGCGCGGATACTCTTCCCTTTATGGTTTATCTTCAGATACGACTCTCTCCTATCTCTCTTCTTATCTCCTCTCCCTACCTCTTTATCTGTCCTTTGTTTCCTTTCCTATTTCTCTCTCTCCCTCTCTTTCAGTGCCTATTACTCTCTTTCACGCTCTCTCTCCTCTCTCCCTGTTTCTATATCGCTCTTCCCTTTTCACTCCCTTCCCTTCTTTCTCCATGCTTCCCTCCATATTTTCCCTTCCTGTTTGTCTGTCTGTCTGTCTGTCTTCTTCTGTCTGCTGTCGCTTTTTGTCTGTCGTCTGCCCTTGTCGTCTGTCTGTTGTTTTCTGTCTGTCTCCCTCATGACACTGGCCACTCTTGAGAGGGTAAAGAGCGGGGTCCACAGCGTAAATACTTACACCCGACACCCGACCCGACCTCCTCCCTCACCCTTCTTCAACTCACTAATCACCCTCCCCCCTCTCCCTCCCTCTACACCTTCAACTCTTTTCCTCCTGCCCTCAACTCCCTCCAGATGTCACCCTTTCACCCGAAGATCCCCTATCACTCCATGTCCCTCTCCCAGCCCCTCCCCCCCACCCTCCCACATCCTAATCCTAACCTCTCCCCCTTACCCCCCACCCTCCCACATCCTAATCCCGACCTCTCTCCCCTCCCACCTGCCCCACCCTTCCACATCCTTATCCCAACCTCTCCCCTCCCCCTCCCCCTACCCTCCCACATCACTACCCCACATCTAACCCCAACCTTTTCCCATGCCCCCCCCCCTCCCCTCATCCTCCTACATCACTAGCCTATGATGATGACTGTGTGAAT
>NC_051419.1:23965561-23965662 GCF_015228065.2 Penaeus monodon | reverse complement strand
TATACAGATAAACAGGCAAAATGAGAGAATGTAAAATAAAACACAGCCAGCCTTCGCAAGACAGACAGAGACACAGCTCACGTAACATCACGCCCACCCAA
>NC_051419.1:23965146-23965342 GCF_015228065.2 Penaeus monodon | reverse complement strand
TTTAGTTTTCCAGAACAAAGAAAAAACTACACAATTTACATTCCGTCTCGGTTGACAAATTTACTCTCGCTCAACCTCTCTCCTTTTGCTGGCATAGGGCTTAAGGAAGATTTTTGCTACGCGTTGTTGTTTAAACATTTTTTTTCCCTAAAAAACACACTTAATTTATAACCCCTTTTCCCTTTTTTTCCCCCCC
>NC_051419.1:23963916-23964055 GCF_015228065.2 Penaeus monodon | reverse complement strand
GTAATTTTGGAGGGTTTGGGGGGTTTGTCTCCCCCCGCTTTTGTTTCCTATTTTCGGTCAGCGAGGTCCGCATTCATCACAGCGCATCCAGGGCGGAACAACATGCTCTCTTCATGCAGATTAATAGGCAGCTGACATC
>NC_051419.1:23963307-23963637 GCF_015228065.2 Penaeus monodon | reverse complement strand
AAAGATGTAGAAGAATGAGAATGAGATGGAAAAGTGTAGGAAGACGTAGACATAGACGTAGATTTAAGAATAAGAATAATAAGGAGAAGGAGAAATATAACAACAAAAATGACAAAGAAATAAACAAGAGGAGAAGATAATAAAGAAAATATATCGAAACAAAAACAAAAGCAGCAGCGGGGCACCCCTCGGCGAACCGCGTGACCCCCCCGCCCCCCACGGAGCGATCGTAAACACCGGCTTCCTGCGAGGTTCGCGTCCTTAGTCTAGTTCCCACACCTCACTTCCTTCCGGCTAGGCCACTCCTCCTCGGCCCGCGAGGAAGTGGCA
>NC_051419.1:23962932-23963021 GCF_015228065.2 Penaeus monodon | reverse complement strand
TCCATACATGATTTTCTCCCTTTCCTTTTCCTTGTCCTTATCGAATGATGCATTTTTTACAACAATGTTCATAAAATAGAAATAAAAAC
>NC_051419.1:23962302-23962617 GCF_015228065.2 Penaeus monodon | reverse complement strand
AAAAGAGGGGATTTACTTCGTCTTCATATTAAGTATTTCATGAGCATTCCTGGTTCTTGTCACTTAGATGACAGATGACAGGCCAAAGACTTGCTTCGCAGACTTTTACTCCATTCTGTTTACGAAAGAGAGAGAAGGAGAGACACGCACGTTCTCTACCCTCTCTTTCCTCGCGCTCTTCAGTTAGGTGGCGAGTAACGACAAACATGCACGGATGAACAAGACGAATAAACAGATGGACAAAAATGAACACAGAGAAAAGAGTAAGAACAAATATGGGGGTGGATTTTACCATGCCAGTGAACAGTAACAGCT
>NC_051419.1:23962108-23962219 GCF_015228065.2 Penaeus monodon | reverse complement strand
TAACAATACTCTGCGTCGGCGAGTGTGCCCGTTCCCATGGAGACGCAACGATACATTACGATACGTACGACGCAACACGCAAGTCAAAACATTCAAGGCTATTTTCGTTCC
>NC_051419.1:23961543-23962065 GCF_015228065.2 Penaeus monodon | reverse complement strand
GGCTGGTCGATTCTTTACAAGTTTAAAGAAAATGTCCCTCAAAATAGATAAATTCCAAATAACATAATAGGCAGCTTTTTAATAGACACAAACATATATAAATAAATGGAAGAGGGAGAGCTAGATAGGGAAAGAAAAAATAATCCACGAAACGGGAGAAGCACGAAAACAAGACAAAGAGAAAACAGATATCCAACATAAACAAATAAACAAATCATAATTAACAAAAATAAGAACATCAATCTAGCGCAGGTGACACATCCCCCCCCCTCCTTCACCCTCTCCACCTACCCCCATCCTCACCCCCCTCCTTCACCCTCTCCACCTACCCCCATCCTCACCCCCTCCTTCACCCTCTCCACCTACCCCCATCCTCACCCCCCTACATAACCCAATCACAGCCCCTACTCCCCTACTTCTCTACAGACGACCGCCCAAGCACGAAACACGTCAAAGGACTCCCCTTCCTGTGACCATCCGGGGGCGTCCTTCACCCCCTGCCCCACTTGCTGACAGGGGCGA
>NC_051419.1:23961443-23961507 GCF_015228065.2 Penaeus monodon | reverse complement strand
GGTCAGCTCTTGGGGGATAAACGGTGCGGTTAACGAGGAAAGAGAAAAAGACAAAAAGGTTAAC
>NC_051419.1:23960838-23960977 GCF_015228065.2 Penaeus monodon | reverse complement strand
CGTGATACGCAAGGTTAACACTGGTAGAAATGGGTTTGTTATCTACTGCCAAATAGTAGATATGATGAGGATAACAACAATAATGACGATGGTGGTAATAGCTGTAATGATCAACAATGCAGATGATGGTTGATGTTTA
>NC_051419.1:23960448-23960686 GCF_015228065.2 Penaeus monodon | reverse complement strand
GTCCATAAACTTCGAAACCTTGCGATCAAAAACCTTGAGCTAAATCTTATTTTGAACCGACAGTCGTCCTTTAAACAGCTCTTGTCGCAAGAATCGTCTAAAGCGTATCTATTGTTGTGCAAAGCTCTCACAAGGCTATTTGTTCAGAGGCCTCTTCCCTTTAGTCTACTTTTTGTTCAAATGCTTCTGTTCTTGATAGCTGCCTCCTTTTCGGCACTTTAAATCGATCCCCGAGGCA
>NC_051419.1:23959973-23960210 GCF_015228065.2 Penaeus monodon | reverse complement strand
CCTTAATTTCCTTCATTCGGCGATAACGTTCTCCAGTCTCCACGAGGCCTTTGGATGATTGCCTCTCGCGCGGGGACTCCAACGAAAGCAGAACACGCGGAGACATGCGATAACGCGGAATACTTGGCAACCGGAGAGAAAACATTTCCACAGAGATCTTCATTTCGAGTTCACACTGCATCGCTGTCGTGTTGAAACGCTGATTGCATTTTACTCTGTAGAAATAATCTTACGGCG
>NC_051419.1:23959130-23959941 GCF_015228065.2 Penaeus monodon | reverse complement strand
ACTACTGTCTCGAGGTCACCTACTTCTAGCACAAGTCATCGCAAGGTCTCTCCTTCAAATGAAAAATGTATATGAATACATTTTTTATGGCTTACTCGTAGTCGTTGGTGTTCATGAGGTGTACTTATAGTCTCGTTTACATATGGCCATCCACGCTTGAAGAATTCAAATTTCCAAAGCAAATTCTCCGTTTACATTTAACGTTTTATCTTAACTGTTACCGCAGTAATGTCAACATTTGTATTAGTGAGGCTAACCGGTGTGTTAAATCACGTAGCGTCCAGTCAACGACTTTGAAAATTTATTTTAAAGAAATGCTCGCTAACTGACCGATATCTACTGTGCTACCATTTTCTTAAACATTAAATACAATTTTACTAACAGGCTAACATCAAACACAATATAATCAAACAAAAAATTACCGCTAATTGGCTGATATCCAAGGGCCCTCTCGACCAATCAGCGCCCACGGAAATTTCAACGCCTCCGAAAGTATCTATCCCCCTGAACCGACAAGAGACACGGAGACCAAACGTGTTCGGATAGCAAAGGCACGATCGGACCGGCGGCGTGTCGACCCGATATTTAGACTTCCGTGTGCGGTTTCCACCCGAGTGTACATAACGACAAAAGGTGATCGGCACACTACAGGTCCGGTGTGACGTCACGAGTGGCTGGGCTCGCTGCGGCCCGGATGGAGGACGCTTGTTATAACTGTTGTGGAAGTTGCGTTACGCCACCGGTCGTTACGCTCCTATAGCCCGGTGAGGAGCGAGTTGTAAATATTAAGAATAACAAAATGTGACGGAAC
>NC_051419.1:23958340-23958847 GCF_015228065.2 Penaeus monodon | reverse complement strand
AGCATAAAATAGCCATCATCGCCCATTCACACATTGATCCCCCAAGGAAACGTGAAAGCAACAGCGCCACCAAGAAGAATTTTGAACAGGTGTGGCAAGACACGACTGCGGTTCTGGCAACACTGCCGCATCCAAGGCGAGGCGCCAAGGAGCACAGCTCTCGACCAGAACAAGGCTAAATGGTGGTTTCAAGACACAGAAAATATAATATTTAGGCAACAAACCGGCCATTAGTTGAGCCTCTTGCAAACACGCCCACACACACCAGCATCTCGCCGCCCACGCCCACATTCCCGCCTGGTTCCTTGCGGCCGACCACGTTCCCACTGCCCCCCTCCACAGAGGGGGGCAGTGGGCTCGTGTTTTTCGAAATAATCTTTTTCATATTATCCTCTGGTAATAATTGGGAGGCTTGTCTCACACTCCACAGGCCTAGACCTTCTCTGCTACTCCTTCCGCTACCATAGTCTGCTAATAATACATTTCTGCTACTGGTAGTGCTGCTTC
>NC_051419.1:23957903-23957975 GCF_015228065.2 Penaeus monodon | reverse complement strand
CATCTCCAATCGTCACAGCATCCACAAGGCACCTTCACTAAGCCCTCTCAGGCGTCACACTCCCTCTGAACA
>NC_051419.1:23957576-23957873 GCF_015228065.2 Penaeus monodon | reverse complement strand
TAGCACCCTCGAGCTTCACCCTCGCCGCCACCCTTCAAACACTACTCCCTAAACACACACTCCCGACCAACGCTTCCCGGAACACTCGAGGGTAAACGTGACACCCTTTTCGAAACACCCGCAGCTCAGGATGAAAATGAACTGTCTATCTCCTTTTGGCAGAGCAGCGTGACACTTTCCTCGTCTCTGTCACACACCGACTGCAAGAAAACTGTCACGTTCTCACGGATGCCACACTGTCACAGCCTGTCATTCTGTCACCCTGTCATGCTCCCACAGATGGCCATGCGATGCTGG
>NC_051419.1:23957229-23957366 GCF_015228065.2 Penaeus monodon | reverse complement strand
GCGAGGCAGCGGAGGCCTGTCACCGCTACAGACAAGAGCAATAAAAATGATGGCTTCGGGTTTCTATATTATTGTGATGTGGAAAATAAAGAAAATATATGTCTTCCTCGTAAGTTTAATAGTAATAATACCGTCAT
>NC_051419.1:23956620-23957153 GCF_015228065.2 Penaeus monodon | reverse complement strand
GATGATGATGATGACGAAGAAGGAAGAGAAGCAAGAACAATAACACAAACAACAAACTACATAAGTTGCCCCGCCCCCCTCCGCAGCGGGAGCGAGGGGGCGCTCGGACCCTGCCTCGCCGCACCAACCCTGTCGCCGGCATGCCACCCTGTCAATCACACAGACAGACACATCACAGCCATTTCCGTTATTAAGGCAAAACCACATCCAAGGTCACATCATCCCTGGCGGAGGTTCACATATTACATTTAATCCAAAGACATTTTTTTTCCTTCGTGTTCTGCTCCCACGGAAGAGAAACGGAGTTTGTTTTCGTCTTGAGGAATGCATATCTTTTTGTTTATATATATATATTTTTTCTTTTGAATAGCTTCCATCTATAGCAATATCATAATGATTGATTTTCGAAGTTTTTATCATATTGTTTCCTTCTACAATCCCTTCAACTAACACGATTAGTTCATCTCAATTCTCAATATAAACATTCACATTTTTCCAAACGAATTTACGCGAGGCACAAACACATACAAAGA
>NC_051419.1:23956200-23956591 GCF_015228065.2 Penaeus monodon | reverse complement strand
AACGGACACGGAGAGCGGAGCGACGTGCACGCGCGCGCCACGAGCATCCAGTTCACACTCAACTTCTCCATCACAATTCACGAGCAATCACCTCCCCCCCCCCCCGGTGCCGCGTGCTACAGTTGCCAATCAGAGTTTATTCGTAGGCATTTTCGCCCCGTGTTCTAGATGCCAATTAAGTTTATCCGAACGCATTTTTGGCCCGTGCTAAAGTTGCCAATTAATATTTTATTCCAACGCATTTTCTACTCGTTCTATTTCCCCCCTCGCTCTTGTAAGCAGTCACAAAGTCTTTTACAGCAAAAATGGTTAAACCGAGGAAAAAGGTGAGTTTAGGTCTGGCAAAACAAGACAGGAGAAAGCCAGACTACGCAGAGGTGTGCGTGCGTGC
>NC_051419.1:23955958-23956166 GCF_015228065.2 Penaeus monodon | reverse complement strand
CGGAAAACAAGCGATTGATTGGAGGGGCGACTGAGAGAGTGAGTGAAAATGAATGAATGACTTACTGATTTAGTACATGGGTGAGTAGACGAGTTTTTAAATTTATAAGTGAATAATAATGAGAATCACTGAGAAGGTGATTAATCAACAAACGATCGTGTGCATAACAGGATGATGTAAGGAATGAGTTAACAAAGGCATAATGATT
>NC_051419.1:23954836-23955145 GCF_015228065.2 Penaeus monodon | reverse complement strand
TTACTTGAAGGGCGTGTTTCTGAGGACCAGCGCCCCTCCTCCTCCACTCCGGCTAAAACATGACTTCTGAAACCCGCGTCGGAAGGACGAATGAATGGCCTCGCTGTGTTAAATATCCAGAGGGAATTTAATTGCTCAAAGGAGGACGAAGTTGCAACTTCAAGCGGGAAAGTGTTGCTATGGTAATATAACAATATGATTAATATCAATTTTCTATATTTTTACCCATCCACTCGCATTCGGTTTTTCCCTTTGTATTATTATTTTTTTATTATATTGTAAAATTTAATCAAGTATGGTGGTCCCATA
>NC_051419.1:23954438-23954756 GCF_015228065.2 Penaeus monodon | reverse complement strand
GTCTCTGTCTGCCTGTGTCAGTCAATCTTTATGGCCGTCTGTGCATGTGCGCGTGTGCGTAAGCGCGCCAGTGTACACGCGCGTCTCCCTTGCGGGTCCGTGTAGTGCGGCGAGGGCTGGCGTGACCACAGGCATGAGCAGCCTGTAACTCACACACAATCACCCCCGCCATCTGGGTCTGGATCCAGCTCGCCTCTCTCGACTTCCTCCGACTTTCTTTGGCGCCAAAGCCCACAGAAAACCGCAAATAAAAAGATACGCGAGAGCAAAAAAACAAAAAGACATATTTACCTACAGACATAGTCAATAACAGGTGGT
>NC_051419.1:23954159-23954290 GCF_015228065.2 Penaeus monodon | reverse complement strand
CGGATGGCGAAAATAAATACCTACATAAATCACCACTGCCTGTGACAAGTCTCCAAGATTTACGCGCCAAAACAATAACTTTCCTTGACTTTGCGCCCTCCTTGAAAGCACCTCCTCCTTCCCTATACACA
>NC_051419.1:23953829-23953896 GCF_015228065.2 Penaeus monodon | reverse complement strand
CAACCCCCCCCCCCCCCACCGCGTCGTCGTCCAACTTGCTCTTTTTTCGAGCAAGCAGATATGCTGG
>NC_051419.1:23953702-23953797 GCF_015228065.2 Penaeus monodon | reverse complement strand
AGCATTTCTGTTCCCTCCCGTCTCTTGTCTCTTTCTTTGTTTTCTTTCTTCTCTGCCTTCGCCTCTGTCTCTCTGTCTGCCTCCCTGCTCGCCTG
>NC_051419.1:23953362-23953515 GCF_015228065.2 Penaeus monodon | reverse complement strand
CTGTCTGCCTGTCTCGTCGACATAAAATGTGAAGCTCCAAAACTACCATAATGCTACTGCAAGACGCAGCACTTTACAACAATTACGCAGTCAGTAGGAATCTCATCTCTGTTTATGCGCCTGTTTGTCTGTGGGCATATTTCAACAGGTGTC
>NC_051419.1:23951420-23951686 GCF_015228065.2 Penaeus monodon | reverse complement strand
CTCTCCGCCTCCCGGTATGAGCGAAACCGACGGAGCAATCTCGAGCGCGCCGTCTGCGCCTCGCGGTCCTGCCCGTCATTCCCGAGAGCGAAATCAAGGATGACTCACAATTTCGGCGGATTGCTGTCCAGCGCAAGATTCGCCGAGTCAATTCCCCCGAGAAAACAACGCATTCGAGGTGATCTTGGCTAATCTTGGTTCAGGTTGCGTGTCGCATCAAGCCGACGCCAGACTTTGGGGGTAAAGGGTTGCTGGCCAATAGGCTC
>NC_051419.1:23950937-23951100 GCF_015228065.2 Penaeus monodon | reverse complement strand
AAGGATTTCCCACTTACCGTTATTGCGTGGAAATGAGAGCGGGTGAGAGGCAAAAAGGGGAAAGAATGAATAAATGAGAATAGAAAAGATAAAGAGAAACACTCGCGACTTCTTCCAAATCTCAGAAGAAACCGAATCAGCACCAATCCTGTTTTCCTAACGT
>NC_051419.1:23950265-23950729 GCF_015228065.2 Penaeus monodon | reverse complement strand
TTCCCTTACCATCCCTATGCTCAATTCCCCTTCTCCTCTTTCCCTGTCTACCCCACCCGACCACATCTCCCTCTCCATCCCCCTGTTTCCTAAAACCCACTTCCCAACCCATTCCCCCTATTCCCTCCCTACCATTCCCCTGTCCCCCATTCTCTCCCCAACCCCCCTCCCATTCTCCCACCCCCTCCCCCCATTCCCTCTCCAAACCCCCTCATCCCTCCCTAACCATTCTCCCGTCCCCTTCGTTTCCCATTCTCTCTCCTAACCCCCACCCATTCTTTCTCCCCATCCCCAAACTAACCCCCATTCCTCCCCAACCCCCATCCCTCACCTCCCCCCCGCCCCACCAACAGCTGGCCATACGTCGGCGCCGCACCATCTCCAGCCACGCGAGTCCGGATCCCGCTGCTCATACCTCTGTTACACTTCTGTCTCGCGGTCCTGTTCTTTTTACGGACTATGCA
>NC_051419.1:23950069-23950220 GCF_015228065.2 Penaeus monodon | reverse complement strand
GGCCTTTGTCCGCAGATGAGCTGCCGTATTTCCTTGTCTGTTTGTTTGTTTTTTGTTTTTTTGTTGTCTTTGCTTTTATGTTTTTTATCTTTGTTTGCCCATCGTGCTTTTCCTTGCTTACATAAGAGTTATCGTTGACTGCTACTTTGTT
>NC_051419.1:23949033-23950016 GCF_015228065.2 Penaeus monodon | reverse complement strand
TGTGTTTCTTGTTTATCGACATATTTAACTAAATTAGACACGGCACCCGGAAAGTCATGGATGAAGTGGATAAACTGTATATAAAAAAAAAATAAAACAAATGAGAAAAATACGATATACAGATAATTCAAATACAACGTCGAAAATACAAAAGTCGGAATAAAATATCCCTACCATGAAAAAGCAATAAAAAATAACCAATCGGAACGAAAAAAAAATAAAAAACAAAAAAACGTTTCCAAACAAAGCCAAAAAAAAAAAGTAAACAAAGCTCCGTAATATAAACGTTCCCTTCCCTCTAACAACAAAGCCAATTATCAGACCAATTACCCGACACTCATCCTCCGCCTAGTTAATTAAGCCTAATGAGCGAGTTAAAAATAATAAATCTAAAAAAATCATATTCCTTGTCAGCGCGAAGGAGACCCGAGACGAGATAATTAAACCCTTCTGTTACTTCCCTGTTTTCCACTTTCTTTTCTGCCTGTGTTTCCCTCGTTAGCTGACTGGAAATGCCATTTGATTTCTCCCTTTTAGGAATCATTTCTTTTATCATTTTCCTTCTTAATTTTGGCCCTGGTTCATAACGGCATTCGCCTTTTCCCCCGCTAACTTCCTTCCATCTTGTATATTTTTCTTTTAGTTTCCTGTTCTCTTTTATTCCATCTTCGTTATCTTTTCCCTTTCCCGCATACGGTCGTCATATATTTTACGACTTTGTTCAGCATTCCTTTCGAACAATTTTACAAAACAAATTTCCTGTTCCCCTTCTATCTCTTGCTAATTATATCTCAACGTAATTATTATCTTCACCTTCCTTTGGCACCCAATTCTTGCGTCATCCTTTACCTCTCCTCCTCTCCCCCTTGCTCCGTCTTCCCTTTGTCAACATTTCTTTAAAGAACTCTCTCCCTTGCATAACATCCTATTGCAATCCCATAATAACACTCGTGGGGCGATTGCCGTCATTCCCTTGCAATCTG
>NC_051419.1:23948057-23948402 GCF_015228065.2 Penaeus monodon | reverse complement strand
TCACGGAAGAGAATCGCTCCGGAAGTCGTGTTTCGGTATCGGTAACCGGACTGACGCTGATTAGCTATGCTTGGCTGCGCACACCGGTTTATTACGCATAACCCCCCCCCTTCCCCACCCTCCACCGGCCTCACCTATCCCCAATCGGCCTTCCAACCTTAACTCCCCCTACCCCTTCCCCAACACCCCCCCCCACAATCCCCACCTCTTCCCCATCTTTCCTCAAACACCTTCCCCACACTTCCCTCCATTCCTCACGTTTCCTTCACCACATCCCCAGCACCCCTACCTTTTCCCCTCTTTCCTCCACCACATCCCCAACACCCCTACCTCCTTTTTCCTCCA
>NC_051419.1:23947800-23947997 GCF_015228065.2 Penaeus monodon | reverse complement strand
CCTTTTCGTCCATCCAAATACCTCGGTCCCGATCTGGTTCACCTCTTCCTGATATGTGCTTCTTTATTTAGTTTCACTGCTCTCTCCCCTTCTATCTCTTCCTTACCTCGCTCGTCTTCCTTTCACTTGCAGATTTTCTCCTCTCATTCTCTCCCTACTGCATGCTTGTCTTTCAGATGTTTTTTTGCTTTCTTTTT
>NC_051419.1:23947301-23947765 GCF_015228065.2 Penaeus monodon | reverse complement strand
TTTTCTTGCATCTGTCTTCGTTTTCTTTTCAATTTCACTTTCAATTATTCATTCCACCCTTTTTCCAACCCTTGTTCTTATTTCTCGATAGCTTTTCAAAATATTTTAATCTATATTCTCCCTATCTTTCTCTACTAAATTTTTGTATAGTTATTCCTCTTCTACTTGTTTCTTTACAATACTGATCATTCTCCCATTTCTAAGTCTTCCTCTTCTTCCTCCACCTTTCTAATGCCCATTACTGCCTATTCTTTCCTAGTTACTTCCATTTTTTATTCTTACTTTTCTTTTATCCCTTTTTCTCTTCCCACCTTCTTTCTCTTTTCCCTTTCTCTCTTCTCTCTAACTTATTGTTCTCAATTTAGGGCCTTTTCTTTTGCACAAAAACATAACAACTTAACAACTTATTTATCCAAATCTAAACTTCAATAAAGAAAAATACATCAGGAGAAAGCACTCAAAGG
>NC_051419.1:23947086-23947267 GCF_015228065.2 Penaeus monodon | reverse complement strand
GACATTCCAGTATTTCATGAACAATTGAAAACAAACAAGTAATACCAGGCATTCTTACTGTAGAACACCCTGCTATATATCTGTGTAAAAGATATTGCTAATAATACCTCATATTTGTCCCACAGAACACCAAAAAATCAAAGTCAAACCTGACAAAGATACGCACACAGATAAAGATCGA
>NC_051419.1:23946669-23947050 GCF_015228065.2 Penaeus monodon | reverse complement strand
ACTATACAAAGTATGTTGAAATGCAGCCAACCCTCTCTCCCCCCCCCCACCACCCCTAAAAAAAATAATCAAGAGAGCCTGAAATCAAACCTAAGGAAAAACAAGAGAACAAAAGTCGCTCCAACACTCACTCATGAACTCCTGGATGCGGTTGTTCTGAGGCTCCGAATCGGCAATGGATTTACGGAGGCGATTCAAGTCGTCCTTCAGCTTGGCATTCTCCATCTCCAACTCCTGAAGCTGTGAAGCAAAGACGGGAAGGGGGATGAGCATGAGGGTACTGGTTAAGATTTTGTGTCTCTGCAGTGATGGAGAAAATAGGCTGCTTGATTTTTGAGCATGCACACGCTATGACTATTACTCTCCCTCTCTTTCATTAAT
>NC_051419.1:23944820-23946602 GCF_015228065.2 Penaeus monodon | reverse complement strand
TTTTCATATCATATCATCTCTTGTCATCCCTCTATTGCATCTCATCTCATCATATCTCATCATCTTATCTAAAACACTCATTCACTCAATCCTTTACAAATTCACTCACACCTACAAATCACTAATTTTCTTACTTTTCACAAACTGTCACCCTTACATTAATTGATGCACTTATACACTCAATTAACCTTTCATATTCAATCATCTGTTCACTTAGACAGTAACATGTCTTACACTTTACAAAGTATTGGGCTGAGGACCCATAAAAAGCCACATAGCTGAGTGAGAAAGAGCTTGTTTTCATGCACAAAATGTAGCCTGGAAATTATTTCTAAGAAGATACTCATTCTGATTTATTCCTTTTTCTACATACAATTTTCTTTGTCTCAATAGTTGCTCTTTAAAAGCTGCACACTGGAAAGCATGAAGCATAAGTGACAAAACAAAGCTCAAGCAAAACCAGGAAAAAATATATGTATTTCATCCTAACATGATACATCTTAATATAAAAACATACATAACTATTACTTCCTGAAATATTTAGGAGGGGAAAACAAAAGAAAGGGGTTGAGGAAACCTAGTAAGGTTTTACTTTGTCTCCAGAGATCACACTCATATCTACAGTGCAAAAACAGTCCCAACCTCTAAAAAAAATACCCAACTATTCTAAATAACCTCTACCACAGAACAAACAAGAAAAAGTACTAAAGTCAAAATTTCTTGTAGACCTCTCAAGTGACAGTCATAATTTTCCATTCACACAGAGGCACATAAATCTCCAACATGGAAAAAGCTAACTTACCTTTTCTAAAAAAAAAAAAATTCTTTAATTCCTTCTCAAGCTAAGACTCAACCCCATAACAAAACTAGCAAATACTCAGTTATAGAACATAACCTAACCCCAAACTTTTCACAACACTCAGATGTAAGAACAGTAAGAATGAAAATTAATCTCTAAAATGCTACATAACTTGCATTGTCATATTAACTGCTTCTTTTGTAGCAGGATAACATACACATAGTGAAACTACATTCCTCTGGCTCCTCTAGTGTACACCGGCTCTCTAGTCTGCAGTGCGAGGCCTACCCGTATTAACTCCTGTGCATGCTGCGAGTCGTCCAGGGGCGAGGACGAACTTTCTAGCTGGTCTATGCGCTTAGCCATTGTCCGACGCTCCTTTTCTAACTCACGCACTTTGTTTTGCAGTTGTAGAACCAGGGTGATGTCCTCCACCTAGAGCCAGATCACCATAGAGGAGACACCATGCAGCAAGAGGGTGTTGCACAAAGAGGAGGAAGGGGGTTAGTTAGGTAAGAGAGATTATGTGTGTAAAGAGGGAAGAAAAATATCAAACCTTTCTCTTTTGGGGAGTTTTGTTAATTCACAATCTTTGTTTTAGCACATATCATACTGACTCCCATTCATGATAGAACAAACAGTAATTCCATGCTTAGAAAAAAAGTAACAATGCACACACCATAAGCTCAGTGACCAGAAAGAGATGAGAATCACTATAATATGTGCTATATTATTTCATGCATTAATCAATATTTTTGTAGAAGCTTAACCCTCTAATTATTAAAGGCTAAAGTCACAAAGAAGTCTTCATGGTGAATTAGGGTCAAAGTACAGACCCTCCAAGTAGAGAGATTATATGTTCCACACCAAAGTTAAGAGCTATGAGAAACAGCAGCTTTTGTTTAGCATCATACATGTTTTTTTTCTATATTTTCATGTGTTATTTATTTTCTGTTACTATGAAGCCAGTTAAGAGTAGGACA
>NC_051419.1:23944174-23944751 GCF_015228065.2 Penaeus monodon | reverse complement strand
AAAGGTAGAGAAGCTATTCACTCTGAAATCCCAACCTTCATGCAGATCAAGGCATGTAAAAAAAAAAAGCATCATAACTGCCAATTCCCATAAAAGTCAAACAAGCAAATTATCTCACTTTAGAATTACTGTTTTCTGAAGTTTACAACCAAGAGCAACAGAACCTGCTGTTGTTTTTCATAATTCATATGAGGACTAAACTTGAAATTAAAATTAAAAATCTTCAAGTCACCAAAAACTAACTACCTTAACTACCAATATTTTGGGGTAGAAAGTGACAAATGAAAGTAAATATTATCTGAGGATCTACTGACAAACATTTTTCTACAATCTTTAAATACGGTTTGAAATGTCCAATTATAAAGAAGGGGGTTTGATATAACAATATCTAAAGACTTTATATATGAGTATAAAAAAGACTACAAGACTGAATAGAAATAATTGCTCTCTACATGAATCTAGTGCTTCATATCTGTACTAAGAATAGAATCTTCACACAATAATCACACATCTATTACAAATCTGAAACTACAATAGAACACAAGATACTAAGTGTCCTTCTACAAAAAAAAAAAAA
>NC_051419.1:23943132-23944101 GCF_015228065.2 Penaeus monodon | reverse complement strand
AATTAATAAGTAAACATTAGGGTAAAAATCTTAAATAATGGGAAGAATCAAAGACACAATTACAGATAAATCCTTCATCAACCTACCTTTTCTGGCACAGGAATCCTAATTTCTGAGGTGTCACCCTTCTGAGGTGAACCCCAATCAATCGACTCAAGGTTTCTGCTGTTGTCAGATGCTTCACTTGCTCGACTGCGGACTGAGCCATATCCCACATCCTGAAAATGAGGATTCATTAATGAGTCATCTGCAATACCAAAAAGGAATAAGTGCTGTTAGTAGTACCTGAATCACAGCTCCTTTAGTAAGTTAATGAAAAGCTTAATTTTTTTTTATTGTAAAATGTTGCAAAAAGCTGCTATAAGCAGAAAAAACAAGTTACATAAAAAAGTAAAAAATGCAAGCACTTCTGCCTTACAATATTTGTTGAAGACATTCATTAGAGATGTTACATTGTTACATTTCCAGTAAGTGTATCTCTTAGCTAAGTGAGCAAAGATACACTGTGGCTCAAGAAAGAAGCCATACACTATGCATTGTGCTCAGAAACAGCCAGAAGTATTGGATTTGCAATATGGCCTTTCTTGGCAGATAAAAATTATAATTTGTTATATACCAATAAAGCAACAAAGAGCACTACTTCAACTTGCAGAAATACAGAAAAATATGTACAGTCAAAATCTGATGTATTTAATACACTTTGAATGTTAATTGTAGTCTACATGAATATTATCACTGTTAAAAAGTAAAATGACAATGTATGGTATAGAGACTAGTTAACACTCCACCAACTATGCCCTAAAACAATCACAAAAAATGGAAACAAAGTGCTGAACTCAAAGACTTAACCATACCCACTGCCTCCAAACCCAGACTAGTAAAAACTATTACAGGACAAAGTGTCTGAGTTACAAAAAATTTTAAACTTAATTATTTATCTGAATTAACCATTAGCACCCAGTAATTGCA
>NC_051419.1:23942288-23943069 GCF_015228065.2 Penaeus monodon | reverse complement strand
TGTCTGTGTAAGCAAAATTAATCAACTAAAATGGACATGGCATGTACATGCAGCCACCCAGGCATTAATGGGTAAGCAACCCATAAACTAACAAAATTACGATCAATTGTAAAACTGTTACCATCATCCTAAAGTATGAAAACCAAAGAATAAATTTCAAATCATCCTTAAAAACTATGAGCATCAAACATAGAAAATCTTTAATCACATACAAAAGAGCATCTAAATTAATATCATATCTCCTAATTTTGTATTCATTTATTCCTCTGAATCTATGTAAATAAAAAATTATGTTATTTCTTATTAACACAACTTTTAGTAAAGAGTAACTTACTGACATCCAATCCTGGGAAGCATCAGAGATAAACGGAATAAACTCAATATTAAAATAAAATTAACCATGATGCATAAAAAGATGCATTTTTCTTGTTTTTGAACAGCATTCCCATACTTTTAGCAAGAGTGTTAGTGTAATGTTTTTTGTAAATTGAATAACTTCATTTGTATTTCATGCAGCTTACTGGATCATAACATGCTGTAGTAAGTATAGCACTTTTAATGATAGCTATACGCTGGTAGCATAAAATGGCTATTATTCCAAGACCTTTAAAAATTGTCAAAAATAAAACTGCAACCAGAGCAAACATTATACTAACAATGTAAAAATAAACATGCATCTATACAGCATATACTCTCCAAAATATAACTTCATTTCAACTTTATAAGATCTATATATGTCTGCAATTAATCCATTGACATCACATGTATACAGGCAAAATCA
>NC_051419.1:23942121-23942228 GCF_015228065.2 Penaeus monodon | reverse complement strand
TGTTTCATGTCACAGATTACTCTATTGAATGAATTTTAAGAAAGGAGTTTTTTTTAATTACTTCATTACTGTTATAATGATGCAATAATGATATTAACCCTTTGGAT
>NC_051419.1:23940510-23941227 GCF_015228065.2 Penaeus monodon | reverse complement strand
CCCGCTGTCTATGGGTTAAATCAGACTAATGCCTTAATCAAACTGTTATGATCGAGCACATAAGCAAAATCAAATCTGCATATTCTGGCTTTCAAAATATTTGATACAACATAAATATGGATGTTACACCTCTCTATTCATAAAATAAACAAATATTTCAGATATTCACTTGAATTTAGGATTTTGAATATCAAACAAAGCTATCAGTTTAATTCCAATAAATTTAGTAATCTATTCTCTTTATTTCTAGCAATGAATAATTTTCTTCCTTTAACAAAGATTAAGTCTTTTATACACACACAAAGAGAGAAAGTATAATAAATTACACTCAGTTACAGAATATAAACACTGCATTACATTATGAAAAACTATCCACTGCAGAATACAAAAATCAGTGGTGCAATCAAGAGAGATCAAAAGAAAACAAGATAAAACTACTACTTACATCATCGACTATGATTGAGTTGAATTCCGATGCATCATCACGCACCAATTCTGTTGGCGCATCACTTGCCCCACTTAAGTTGCTCACGTTACTGGCTGTTCTCTGTGTGCCAGATAATTTTAGTGTTTAATGCACCATGTATCAAAGGGTAAACATATTTTATACTGAAATATGAGTAAAGAATTCTCAATAACACAATTTAATGCACATATTCATAATGGTTCCTGTACTCATAAAAAGCATTTTCCTAATCATCCCAATTTCCAACATCT
>NC_051419.1:23940140-23940462 GCF_015228065.2 Penaeus monodon | reverse complement strand
GGAGGAATACCAATCCTTCTTACTAGCTCTCTCAACCTAACCAACCACATACAAAGAGGCTCATCAAACCTTGTGCGAGTTGCCACCCATCATTTTTGCCATCTGTTCCTCCAGCTGCTCGTTCTTCTGCTCCAGACGGTTGAACTCCTTCAAAAGCCGCTGGTATGCGGACTTCTCTTCAGAATACTCCATGATCATTTGCTGCTTCTCAGCCTCATACTTGCGTTTCAGCAGCTCTGTTAGTAAAAATATTTGCTAACAAATATACAAAGAGTGAAAAAATTAAAAGCATAACTTCTCTTCATTTGCTTTCAAGACAAAT
>NC_051419.1:23937940-23940014 GCF_015228065.2 Penaeus monodon | reverse complement strand
ATATAAAAGAAAGATACAAGTAATAAATACTTTAAAATATGCTATGGACTAACAATGACAATAAATAACGACATATGATAATTATTGCATACAATAACTATAGTAATACACAAACCTTCCCCTTCTTTCTTGGCCTCTTCCTTCTTGGCATTCACCAGTTCCTCGGCAAGCTTGGCATTTTCCGCATTGAGCTTTTCGACTAATTCACGGTTCTCCTTCTCTGCTCTTTCCTTCTCAGAAAGCACGTCCATCTTCTCACCTCTCTCCGCCTAAGAACAGCAAAGACATTAGATGTGATTGAATATTTGAGGATACATTTTTAGCTACTGTCCAAAGGTTTAGTCTTTTATGGCTTGTATTGATTCTCAAGTATTTGTACTGTCTAATCAGACTTAATCGCTATTCTAACTCTAAATAAATACTAATCGTTACAATCTGTTTTAATCTTTCTTCTATTTGATTCTAAATATTTTCTCCTACTCTAATGGTTATAATTTGTCAATATATAGTTCTTACTAAATAAATAACCCAGTAAAGTCATTGTTCTGGAACTAAATCCCCTCCAGCATTCTGATCTACCCCTTTATAACCAAAATAACCAAGACAACTTAATAAGACTCCTCTCTGAATGAGTGACCAAATCTCACCTCAACCTCTTGCGTCAACCTAGCCACCATCGCCTCCAGTTCGCTGACACGGTTACTGGAGTTCTTTAGCTGTGTCTCCACTCCCTTCATCTCTGACAGCTGCTCCTTCAGAGTAACAATCTCCTCCTTGTATGTCTTGACATTGCCCACTTCCAGTTTCTGGGGGAATAAGCATTTGAGAGATTTTCCTTGGTGGATTTCAATGTTAACGACCCAGAAAAATAAAGCTTATTTTTACAAATATGAAGTAGTAAGATTATTGTTTAAACAAACTAAATAATCAAAAGCAACTCACAGCCTCTGTAAGCTTTTGCTGCAGAGAGATAATTTTGTTTTCAAGACCCTTGTTGAGCTTCCTCTGGTGCTCCACTGATCTGGCTTCAATCTTCAGCTTCTTTAGCTGTTTCTTGGCAAGGAAGCAACGGACCAGACCCTGCAAGGTGATGATGCCTCCCATAGCCATTTTGTAGTGGTAGACAGCCTGCCACTTTCGCACATTCTTCTGTATAATAATAGCCTGTGGGGTGCAAAGCATTAGGATTAGATTAATTATCAGATTCTTTGTCATTTAAATAATACGTAGTGATGCATTCATATCACCTGTATCACCATGCTTATATATTGGTTACTCATGTATGTCTAGAAAACAATGTTTAACATTGCCTGAGTTAAACACTTTCATTTCTTCAGGAAACTAACCCTGCTAGTAACTAAAGTTCAACTTTACTCACAGCTTTGACTCTGCGCATATGCTGGTATCTCTCCCTAGCCCGAGCACCTCTCGCATGTGCCTGCAGCTGGGTGACTGTGTAAACCAGCCTCTTGTATTGTACCTGCTTAACCCATCCTCGAATAGCTGCCTGAATCTTGATAGCTGCTGCAGTTCTTCGGATGTGATGCACATGTCTGGAAATGGGCAAGGAAAAGGCATGGGAGAGTTAGTCTCAAACTAAATCTTCGAGTTTTTTCAATTTCTGTAGAGTCAGTCTAGTGAAAAAAATCTTGCAACAACTCTAGCAACAATATCATTAACTAAAATAGTATATAAAAATACATATAACTGGATATACAAAAGTAAAAGGAAAACAAAATCTAAGTTAGATATAGCCAGTATAGTTTTATATATACTTGCTATATTTAATAAAGAATGTTTTCTTCCATATCCTTACAATACAAAATATTTCAAAGAGTATTCATGAGCCTTTATTACCAACCTTCGTGCCTTGAGCCCCCTGGTGTATTTCTGGATGGTGATGGCTGCCCTGCGCATGGTCCTGTAGCGGTTGCGGTGGAGGAACATGCGCACGTGCTTCTGGATCATGACACCGCAAGCTGACAGACGGTCTGCACGAAGCTTCTCCATGTAGGCCACCTGGCCGGCCCGGAAGAAGATCTTCGTGCGGCCAAATTTGAACTTGTCTTCATCC
>NC_051419.1:23936560-23937709 GCF_015228065.2 Penaeus monodon | reverse complement strand
AAAATATTGAATAAAATAAGAACAAAGATTTAAAGGATTAAAAAAAAAAAAAAATTGTAACATCAAATATACCAAAGCACTTCTTCAGATAATTATTCAAGTGAATCAACAAAGTCTGTAACTTACATTGATCATGTTGCTTATGATCTTTTCACAGGTTAGACGCATGTCATTCCTCTTAATGTCTTTGGAATTACATAGGACACGATAACGACAGAAGAATTCATTATAAGTCCATCTGCAAGAAAACAAAATTTTGGTCCAATGAATCACCCTCCCTACACAAATTTTTTCTCTCAATTATGTGTATGCAATAGGCATAATATGGTAATATTATCTAAAATTGTGGCAACATTGTCCATATCATAAATATCTAAACTGACACAGACAAAGCTGAAATAACGGTGAAACACCATACTCCATTTTTTTCCTTTTTCTTTTTTATGTATGCAAAGCAAATTCCCAGTGTTGCATGCTTTTGAAGTAAATGTCTCCGAATTACATGTGTATTACCAGTTTTCTAATACAGAGAGAGCTTCCTAACAAACCCCCTTTCATAACCACCATAACCCAAAAGACCCCCCCCCCAGTGAATGAGAAAAATACTCACCGTGAGGGATAACCTGCAGCACTAATTCTCACTGTTTCAAGGACACCACAGGCCCTTAGCTGCTGGATGGCTCGTGTTGGATCAAATGTGAAAGCCATCTTATCATCATTAGGTTTAATGCACCGCACATAGTGTGGCGTTGTTGAGTTAAGCGTCATCATCAACAGGTTCAGGGAATCACGGAACTGAGACCCAACCTATGGATAAATGTCAGCATTAAGATACTACTCACATATATTCAAATAACAATAAATATATGTATAATGTAATACTGATGACAATTATAGTGATGATGATTATGGTAATATGACAATGGCTACATTTGATATAAAGAGAAAATAATAAAAACGCTTACAGTTTTCTTCATTTGTTTGGACTTCGACCCAGTGGGCAGGACCTTCACTTTGGTAGGAGGGGCTCCCTTTTCCTTCTCCGTGAACAAAGAATGAACTAAAGCAATCTGCAAAATATGATAAAGAGACAAAGATTAGAAACATTAAGATAACCTACAATCATGTCACACTGGCTGACATGATTTA
>NC_051419.1:23936011-23936153 GCF_015228065.2 Penaeus monodon | reverse complement strand
TTCAGGCAACAAATATTTATAATTTATCAAGATGCGGCGTACATTCTCAAATGATATCAATTGGTGTAAAACTTTTTTCACAATATATAAGGTATGATATATAATATCTCAATTGTTATATTGCACTACACCACTTCACTCC
>NC_051419.1:23935646-23935973 GCF_015228065.2 Penaeus monodon | reverse complement strand
GGCCTCACAGTACATATATTAACACCTATTTAATCATGAAAACAAAAAATTTAAAAATAAAAAAATTAAGAAGACTATAAACAAGTTCCTAATACCTGACTAGACTTGAGAATATTGATCTGTTCCTCAGAGACAGTATCTCTGTTCTTCTCCAGGAATCCTGCACACTCGTAGCCAACCTTGTCTGCGAAGTGAGCAATCAGGAACGAAGTGTTTGACAACCTAGGCTTACTGAAGTGCTCCCACCTCTTGCACTTGTCATAGAGCTTCTCCACCCAGGACTGGTCCGAACCCTTGGGCATCTGCAGGTCAAATGGGCGGCTTGTG
>NC_051419.1:23933960-23934213 GCF_015228065.2 Penaeus monodon | reverse complement strand
ATCCTACAACACTCACTCTGCACTCTTCGTCCAGCAAGTCCAGGATGCCTAGCTTGCTCTCGATGAGGTCAATGCACGGCTGATTGTCATAAAAGTTGATGAACTCCCACTCAATCTGCTCCTTCACATACTCCTCTTGCTCGAGCTTGAACACGTGCTACAGAGAGAAAGTAAAATGGGGATTAATCTGTGTAAAGTATGTTTTTTTTGCTTTTCTGCTTCTAAATCTTTAAGAATTCAATGCAGGATTAAG
>NC_051419.1:23933146-23933548 GCF_015228065.2 Penaeus monodon | reverse complement strand
ATACATTGCACAATACCTTTAATAAACAACAATAAACATTACCTGATTGAACTGTTGCTGCAGTTTTTCATTGGCATAATTGATGCAAAACTGCTCAAAGCTGTTAATCTCGAATGTTTCAAAACCATAGATATCAAGCACTCCAATAAATCTAGAAAGAGAAAATACAGTGAGTAAGTCTACAGTCATTTAAGTAAAATCTCAAATATGAGTGGTAGTGAGTGAGAAAATTAACAAGCAGACAACTCGATCATATTCACACACTCTTAAAAATAATGTTAACATTTCTGTATACCCTCATGATAAGTAACAAATGCCATTCTGAAACCATCTAACATTTTACACCAACTATAAATTTTACACCAATTGTGGATAAATCTGTTTGCTAGTTTGATGAATAAT
>NC_051419.1:23931317-23932949 GCF_015228065.2 Penaeus monodon | reverse complement strand
AGCAAAGCTCTCCAAGAAAAGAAATGCCAACAGTAGTATAAACCCACAAACATATTTCCTCTGAAATCATAGGAAAATCCAAAAATACCATACCTATATGGCTTAGCTTTAGCTGCAAAACACTTGTTGATCTGAGTGACTATCCAGTCAAACAACTTGGCATAAATGTGCTTTGATAATGCATCTCTTGAGAAAACAGCCTGTAAAAAAAAAAAAACACTTACAACATCTTATTCTGTAAATGAGAGAGTAGCTCATCCTTCTCATATTTCATTAAAAAAAAAAAATCATAAACTTAGTAACCCTATTAAACACACAAAACACATAAACAAAGCTTCCCTTCCACATAATGCAATGAATCTAAATCTCAATAATCTATTATCTGAACATTAATATCAATACAAAAAACAGAAGGAAATGTCAACAATATCAATATATAAAACAACAATAAATTATTAACATGATCTATGTGTAATCAATATCAACAATACAGCATCATCAACAAAGCAAACAACTCACCTCAGTCAACGTCATTGGCTTAGTGAAAACTTCTCTCCCACTAACAATTTTCCTGTTGCAGAGCCACTTCCGGATGTCTTCCAAGTCGATGCCTAGCAACTCCGAAACAGTTTGGAGCGATTTGTCTCCCGTCTGTAGTGGTGTGGAATTCAGAATACATTAACTTTATTCTTGTACGATTTCTATATGTAAATTTAGCTAAACTTATCCACAGTATTAGGTTGAAAGTTCATAACATTAAGATATATTTCAAATATGCAGTGATAGCTAGAGAAGCCCAGTTTCTCCCTTATCTAGATGCTATCATCTTATTAAATGCAACCTTAAAAGAAGCAGACACCAGCATCAGCTACTACCATTTCCTTTGTTGTCTGCTTATCATCATCACATTTTATTCTCCATCAAGTACATCCTCCAATTGCACCCTTGCCCTCCTCCTCACATATGCTACCACAAGTACACCCTAGCCAGTTCCAAAAATGATACTCACACTGATGGCCGACGAATCTCCGTTACCCTCTTCCAGCACCACGTTCCCTAGATGTAGAATACCAGCCAATATTCTGAAAATCTGTTCTTGCATCCCATCGTTGATGCCTAGGAGGCTGAATGCCTTACACGTCTCAATAAAGTCCTCAGCATCATCCACCCCATCGATGTGCGGGCTGCAGCCTTGCTTGAGGTAGTGGAACTTGTCTTGATGACCTGAAATACACTTGTGGTATTAGACACTGCAGTATCTTGAGGTTTCCACAAATCAAACTCACTTACCTTAGTAATTAATTTTCATCAAATGCACAATTATTCAGAAAGTATTTTGCAACTTCCATTCATATAATTTTTTTTTTACATAATTAAAGCTGTATTCTTAGCAATTTATCAACATCTATATACATAATTACCAATATATCAAAATCAATCTATCTTAAAAATCACAAATACCTAAACTCCAATAAAATTCAAACTTGCAAACAAGCACAATTCATTTTCTGGTCAAAAGCAAGCACAAAATTCAAGTCTCATACTCATTTCTCCTTTCACCAAGCATAAGATGTTACCAGTGTAATTGAAATACCGAAGAGTTTCAAAGCAACCACCAGGGTAGAAATATTT
>NC_051419.1:23930902-23931293 GCF_015228065.2 Penaeus monodon | reverse complement strand
CCCAAGCATTTACCTTTATGACATCATAAAATGGCTTCGTTTCTTGGAATTACATTACTGCATCTACTAGTAACCAGATATAGCTTACCTAGCATAGTTTGCCATATTATGTAATACAGATACTGCACTCTATTTTTCTAAGTTTCTATGAAACTATTAGTATCCTCTTCTTTCATGAAGTTAATATGAATGAATACAGGATTATAATGCTCCAAGATGGTGTATAATGATCATATCCCTTCCAAGTCATTTGCCTTACTAATAAAACAGAATATGTTGCACCTTGCTCATTATGCCATGAAGGCTGCAGGAAATAATCTTCCCCATTTTCTACATTCAATTTTGAAAATTTTGAAATCCACCCTTACCAGATATACAATGAAAAGATGCC
>NC_051419.1:23930626-23930864 GCF_015228065.2 Penaeus monodon | reverse complement strand
GTCTTCAACAAAGACTGGGATGAGGCACATCAGACGAAGTTAAGAAAATCCCAAGTGAAAAGGCCACTTGGCAAAAGGGAATTCATAATGGGGTTGTGATGTCCAACTGGCCAAAGTCTGATATGCAAAATAGTGTTACAAAAGAAAAATTGTAAATATAGAAAACATAATGATAAACAACTGAATAGAGCAAGTGCCTTTAGCAGGTACACCTTCCACACTAGCTCTTCAAATATTG
>NC_051419.1:23929913-23930533 GCF_015228065.2 Penaeus monodon | reverse complement strand
CTAGGAAAGGGAATCACAAATTGCCCAAGTCTCAAAACATGCTGCAGAAAAGAATAAAAAGGGGGGAGGGGAAATGAGGAAGGGAAAAATTCAATAAAGCTGAAGCCATACGATCCTAGCACCAAGCGATCTATCTCGCAACACACGCATCGCTCACTGAACCACACCCTTGCGAGGTTTGGACGCCACCAAGGCCCCTTCTTGAAGCCCCTGGTTCAGGTAGTGAAACTTCCCTGGATTCCCTAAAGAAGAGGTTATTGCCGTTCAAAAGTGGAAGGAAGTTAGAGGGGGTAGGACAGGGACAGGTTTTATCTTAATATAAAAACAAACATAATCTTGAAAGTTTTTTTTAGGGATGGGGAAGGACTTATGGATTAAACATATGGCTAGCAATATAAAAGACCACAGCCACAATAACAAAGGATTTATTTTTGCATTTTGCATAATCAGTAAAGTTTAAATTTAGTAATGTACAAAAAATATAGGCCATACATATGTGTGAACAAAAAAAATGACATCTCAAGATTTATGGTGGTGGGAAAAGAAAGAAATTAATAAAACCTGAAAAAATGAAAATTAAGATTCAAAACCAACTACTTCTCTAAAAACATAACCTCAGC
>NC_051419.1:23928681-23929457 GCF_015228065.2 Penaeus monodon | reverse complement strand
ACATTAATTCTAATTTCAACAATATTCTCAAATTCAACCTGTTTCAGGCAAATGAGATCAACCAAATGAACTATATCAACAGCTGCTTAACCCAGATATGAACTGTCAGGTATGTACACATGGAAGAATCATCAAACACAAATAAATCATTTAGTAAACACAGACTAAGACATCAACCGTACACTCACACAAGAATAAGTCCCAGTTAATTACCCTGCATTCAAGAGTATTTATTTCTTTGAAGAAAAGAAATCTAAAAAGTTGCTAAGAATAAAAAAATTAATTTCACCAGAATCAAGTTGCCACATTTACAAACCCATCTATATAACATATAAAAAAATCCTTCACACAAACTCATAATTCATTTATAATTTATCATTTATTAAGAAACAAAGTAAAAAAACGATCAATCAAATTAGCATAAAATCTACTAAGTCTAAACACAACACACACTCTTTCCACATCCTGCTAACAAACAAAATTACAATCCCTGATGTAAAGGAGACAGGTTGATGTTCACCCTTCATCAGCTATCTTTAACCTTCCTTTTTCCTCATGACTGAGATACTAAAAACTCATAATTTTGTTTTACAGTAACTCTGCTGTACAGTCAACTCACTTAATTTTAGATGAGGCAGCTTTCCTTGTTCTGCAGCAGAACACAACTGGTAGAATATGTGGTAATTTCTCTCATCTGGAGCCTGTAACAAGGAATGAAATCAATGCATGATTTTGTTACTTTTAGCATTCTTTCTTGTATTTATAAAATACACTCA
>NC_051419.1:23927822-23928624 GCF_015228065.2 Penaeus monodon | reverse complement strand
ATAGTATTAGATCACTGGTTGTATAAATTAGCAAATAACACCATTTTGCTGTTATTCCCTTCTATGCCCTAATTATAGACTTCTTCTTGTTCATATCATCCCAATTTTTTTTAAAAGAATAAATATATACTGTTAAAAAAGAATGAAGACAAAACATTCAGATACTCTACAAAGTTTTCTGATATAAAGCTACATACATTCTATATTGTCTACTCCATTTTTCAATATATTACAAAGAGAAACTAAATCCTGAAAACTATCACAGGAAAAAACAGTAATAACATATAGTAATAAACACTACTAAACACCACTAAATTACCAAGAGAAACAAACAAATAAACATGGAAAACTAAACTAGCTTAAAAAAAACAAGCAACCATGAATACAAGTGCATAAACAAGCCCCTTCACAACTACACATTCTATCTAAACAAACACCCATATAAACAAAGCAACTAGAGCAAATAAAACAACAGAATGAAATCCTCAATGAAATCCTTACCTGGAAGACAACGCGGGATTTCTCCAAGAGGTAAGTTCGCATGTTGGCACCCATGATACTGTAGCTGGGTGTGAAGTCCAGCTCTATGTACTTTCCGAAGCGAGAACTGTTGTCATTTCTCGTTGTCTTGGCATTACCAATGGCCTGGGGAAAGAGGGTTGGATGAGTTTATTTATAGTAATATACTCTATACAGGAGTTCAAGAGAATGAAACATCCTCTCAGATTTATTAGTGATAGACTAGATAGTCCCTAAAGAAACATGTATGTATGAACTCTTCCTTTGTTTATTTGATAGACTG
>NC_051419.1:23927280-23927490 GCF_015228065.2 Penaeus monodon | reverse complement strand
GATAGGATTCGACGCCAGGATCTTTTTCTCAATCTGTGTCTCTGAATCTGACCCACTGATGGTGGCGAAGTACCTCATGGCATATTTGGCGGACACGGTTTTCCCAGCACCTGACTCTCCTGAGACGATAATACTCTGGTCTTTGTTCTCTCTGGAAAAAATAACTTTTATTATACCTCAGAGGAACATAACATACAAACACACCTGGGT
>NC_051419.1:23926901-23927234 GCF_015228065.2 Penaeus monodon | reverse complement strand
TTACAATAACCTGAGTTCTAGTTATAACTTGAACCTAAGTTCTGTTGTAACTATTACATGGCATAGATAAACAGTTCTATAACTTGGCTTCTGTTCCAATGAAAAGTGCCATCCCATAACTTTACCTGTTTTATTCATTATAAGATTTCTAGTGTCTACCTGTAAGCTGGAATTTCTTTAACTAAAATGTATTTTTTATGTATCTTGGGTCTAAATCTCAGTATAACTAGATCAGATTTTCACATTTGGATAGGGATTATGACACAACCTGCATGTGTTTATGATAATCACAGCTCATCTGGAAATGCATAAGAGATTGCACACATCTATGGA
>NC_051419.1:23926764-23926861 GCF_015228065.2 Penaeus monodon | reverse complement strand
CAAATATCAGCTCTACATATGTCAGACAGACAGATAAACAGTGGTATTTTGTTTTTTGTTTTCTTTGTAACTAAGAATAATTTATCCACTTATCCAG
>NC_051419.1:23925871-23926086 GCF_015228065.2 Penaeus monodon | reverse complement strand
CCACCACCACCCCGTCCCTCCCCCCCTCCCCCTTCCCCCGAACCCACCTCTCCATCTGCGTGAAGGCCTCCTCAGCCACGGCGAAGATGTGCGGGTCCAGGTCGCCCATGGAGTGGCCCCGGTACGCCGAGATGGTGTCGGGGCCGTAGATGGGCATCTCCTCGTACGGGTTGATGGCCACGAGGACGATGCCCTGCGAGGGGAAAAACGGGAGG
>NC_051419.1:23924604-23925114 GCF_015228065.2 Penaeus monodon | reverse complement strand
AAAAGGTGAGGACAAAGGGTGACAAAGATGATGAAAAGGGAACGGGGGAAAATGGGAATGCAAGAGGGGTTGAAAGGGTGGAAAAAGGAGAAGGGGAGGAACAGGAAATAAGGGAAAGGAGAAAGAAGAGGAAAGAGGGAAAGGGAGGGGCATTGGTGATTAGTTTGCTTGCCAACAAAATCAATACTGTTTGGGGGGATTTTTAAACACTTTTTATTCTTATTTTGCAGGATTAATTATTGTTTTTGCCAACGAGGACAATGGCCAAAGAAAGGGACCGATGTTGGTGATCAGTCTGTCTGTTGCAACGAGGGGGAGGAAGGGAGGGTTTTTGATTTTGGAGAAACAAAATATTTTACAACAAATGTAACTTGCTGCAAGGATTATGAAATTATTTTATTACACACTTTACAAAGATTAATGGTACTATAATAAAACTGATTAAATTTTCAGATAATCAATCAAACACATACTTTTATATATAAGTAAAACTACGTCTGACTTTCTTTC
>NC_051419.1:23923581-23923822 GCF_015228065.2 Penaeus monodon | reverse complement strand
CCGCAGTACGTGTAGATGGCATTCTGGTTGCAGAAGCGCACTTGCAGATTGTAGAGCACGGCGGGCTCGTGCAGGTACGACAGGGACGTGAGGTCGTTCTCGCCGATAAGGATGTCGGGGTTGCGCAGCGGCGGCAGCTCCTCGTCGCTCTTGACGACCAGGTCCTCTGTCTGAGGGCGGGCGGGCGGGAGAAGGATTGAACGCTGGTTAGATTTTTTGGCGGGTGCGAGTGCGAGTGCGA
>NC_051419.1:23922129-23923484 GCF_015228065.2 Penaeus monodon | reverse complement strand
CGCGCGCACGCGCAGGGGGGCGTACGTACGTGCGTGTGCCTGTGAATAAGTGTTTCTTTTACTATCAGGTACGAGTACTTGCTCATGTATATGCAAATTTGGAGAAAAAATAATGTTTTACAGTAATGTTGTCAAACAAATATACATATTTTTAATGTATATATATAAACCACCCAACAATTCTATTATACAAACATCACATCAAATGTTGAAAAAGCAAGACACAGGCACGTTTTATTTACACTTCGCTGACTATCAAAAGATCCACCAACGATCAACATTACTCATTCAATAAACAACAACAAAACCCTTCATCAAACGGGCAGTCTCTCACAGCCAAAGAATATGAAGAACCCTAAAATGTAACTGTAATTTCGCGAACCAACCTATGAATTTATGCCTCGTTCAGCTCTTACTCTGGCATCATTTAGCTCTTATTATGGCACCATTCCCGAGAGTGCCTTTGATAACAGACAATTTCTTTTTCTTTAATTACTATTGTTACTTTAACAATATACATGTACAAAAGATTGTATCAAGTATTGGGTCTTTAATATCGACCGTAGGTGGGTCCTTTGACAAGAAAATTCATTGTCACAAACATCATAATTGGTACTCTTTTATCTAAATTCATTCACAAAGCAATTTACATTTTTTTTCGGGTGTTACGAAATATTTAAATCAATCTCTGTCACATGCCACAACTCTCTATAAATAAAATGAATGAAACTCTTTGATGAACTCATTCACAAAAGCGAGTAACAAAACACATTTAATTACTCCTGATATTTTTCTGCACTTATAAAAGAAGAGTGGATCATATTAATAAGCAATGAGTAATTTATGAGTAATTTTTTTTCTTTAAAAAAAGTTCGCAAAAGACAAAGTGTTTCATTCTCCATTCTCTAAAGAAATAAAACCCAAGGTGCCGTAATTCTAGACTCAACAAACGCACACAAAAACAAAGTGCATTTTAGGTCACGTATACTATTTCATTGTGTATTGCAGCATTCCGGTGCATGTGCAGCGAATAAAATGTATGAAAAGTGAAATTAACATGCACTGCAAGCAGTTATGAATAACAACTACAATAAAATAACATCGTAATAAGATTCAATTGAGACAAAGGTAGAAAAGATGAATCAGAACCACTTCGATTAAATATTCAATGGAAACATATGTAAAACAAGAAAATACATAATGAACAAATACAAAAAAATGTCCCCAAAACTGTTTTACCTCAAACAAATATTGTATTTCAATAACTATAGTGCATTTTACAAAAGAAGTGAAAAATCGCACAACACAATTATTAACAAAATTATATAATAATAAGTAATTTAAACAAATTCTCA
>NC_051419.1:23921737-23922089 GCF_015228065.2 Penaeus monodon | reverse complement strand
TGGAAATAGCCTTATCATAATGAAACCACGGCAATGTAAAATGTAATAATGTAAATGACGTAAATACATTTACTATACATAAATAAAGTTAAAACAACAATGTACCCACTCTTGAATTTCTCTACCTTATGCCAGTAAGAATATTTTCCCTTTTTTTCTCTCTTTTTTTTTTATCTATTTTCTACTTATTTGATTTATGTGATCACTATTACTACATTTCTTTGCATGGCCGTGGGAAACTAAGTTCATACAAGTCAGTGTGTGTACGAAGGAGTGTAATGCCACTCTGAAAATGAGTCGAATTAATGAGACAGAGAGAGACAGGTCAAGGGCAGTGAAAGGAATGGGATGT
>NC_051419.1:23920465-23920709 GCF_015228065.2 Penaeus monodon | reverse complement strand
GCTCAGTATGCGTTCCTGTGCGGCCGTGATACATTTTGTTTTCCAAATTTTTTCCCCCCCTTTTGGGAGACTTCGTGCAAGCAACACAACACAACATCCTTTGTTTACAAAATCTAATGTACACATCGTCATTCTCCTCACAGAAGCTCACAACAAGCCTTAAAACAACACACAAAAAAAATCCCAAGCTCCTATCACATCAGAACATTCTTTTAAAACTAAAATGGAAATCGTGCAAACAAGA
>NC_051419.1:23919772-23919934 GCF_015228065.2 Penaeus monodon | reverse complement strand
GGGGCTCGTCTGCCCACACAAGACGGGCCCCAAGACAATGCAAAAACCAATAGCCGTAATTTTTTTCCCTTTTTTTTGGTTACAAATGTTTTCATAACTTAAATAATAACTAACCCGCACAATTTCCAGTTTGCGGCGGAAGGTAAACACATTTATGTAAAA
>NC_051419.1:23918442-23918930 GCF_015228065.2 Penaeus monodon | reverse complement strand
ACACCAGGGATCCCCCGCGCCACCTCGTCCGTCCATCTGTCAAGCTGTCAACGGCGAGAGACCTTGACTGCCCTGCCTCGGTGCCGCCTTGTTCCGCCGCCCACCTTTTTTCCAGGTTTTTTTTTTCACTTTTTTTTCCCTTTTTTCTCCTTTTTTCCTTCTTTTTTGGGTTTTTATTAATTTTTCGGAAGATATTTATTCCTTTTTTTTTTTCCCCTTATTT
Source organism: Penaeus monodon (assembly GCF_015228065.2). Classification (NCBI taxonomy): domain Eukaryota; kingdom Metazoa; phylum Arthropoda; class Malacostraca; order Decapoda; family Penaeidae; genus Penaeus; species Penaeus monodon. The sequence continues at coordinate 23,918,707 of NC_051419.1, read as the reverse complement.
TTTTTCCCTTTCTTTTTTTTTAAAAATTACAGGCCCGTTTTTTTTTCCCTTTCCTTTTTTTTAAATCGGGCCCCTTTTTTTCCCCCGCTTTTTCCAAAAATGAATTCAAACTTTTCTTTTTTTGGGTCCGGGGGTTTTCAAAAAATCCTTTTTTTTTGCTCTTTTTTCCTTAATCAATTTTTTTCCTTTTTCCAAAATTCTTAATTCGCCTTTTTTTTCCTTAACATATTTTTCTGGGCCCCTCCTTTTTCATTTTCTTTTTTCC
>NC_051419.1:23917982-23918155 GCF_015228065.2 Penaeus monodon | reverse complement strand
TTCTTCCGACCTTTCTCTTTCCACAACAGCCGTCATCTAGCGCGATCGTCTGAGAGGAGAATCTCCTTTTAAAGCCGTGTTCCTTAACCTTCTTTGTCTCCTTTCCTCCCTTTGTTCTAATTGCCGTCGTTGTTGTTTCTCCTTCCTCTCCTCAACCTCCTTTTATTCTGAAG
>NC_051419.1:23917781-23917872 GCF_015228065.2 Penaeus monodon | reverse complement strand
CCTTTCAAAACCCAAATCGCCTAGAAAGCAACGGGACACAAAGTGTCATCCCTCAATACTTCCTGAAATTAAAAAGGGAGGCCCCCCATTA
>NC_051419.1:23914122-23914455 GCF_015228065.2 Penaeus monodon | reverse complement strand
ACCCCTTAAACCCCGGGATTCCCTTTTAAAGCCATCGTTTTTGTCTACCTCCCCCGTTTATCGGGTTTAAATTCCCTTTCCCTCCTTTAAACTTTTGTTTCTCTTTTCTTTTCCCCTTCCCCTTTTTCCCTTTCTTTTTTCCCCATTTTCTTCTCTTCCCTTCATCCCCCTCATTTCACTGTGTTCCTTCCTCTTTTCCCTCTTCTTCACATTTCCTTTTTTCTCTCTTGCACCTGGGCCTTTTTCCTCTCCCCCCCAAATTAAGAAACCCCTCCTAAAAAACCTAAACTAAATTACCAAAGCCCGCTAAAGGGCAGCGTGGAACCCTTTTGG
>NC_051419.1:23913988-23914054 GCF_015228065.2 Penaeus monodon | reverse complement strand
TAAACTCCCTCACCCCCTCTCCTGCTCTCCCTCCCTCTCCTAGCATTTCTACTCTCACTCCGACTA
>NC_051419.1:23913538-23913929 GCF_015228065.2 Penaeus monodon | reverse complement strand
GGCGCTCCGTGAAAGCAGAGAGCCGCGGCGCCCGCCCCTGACCGCCCGTGTATGATGACGCAGTTACACACCGGGAGAACCTAGGTCGCCCTGGCTGGAGGAACCGAGGCTCAGATACACGCCCCGGTCATGTCTGAAAGGGAACGTCGGGGCATTATATGTAGTCGGAATGGATAAGAGGAAGTCTTTCCCTGCGTTGGGTGAATAGCTGCTGAGTAAATATCTCCGATGAGTAAATATTCATCTCGAACGAGTAAATAGTGTGACTTTCCACTCCATAATTACGCGATATACCTTTGCGTTGGGGGCGCATTGGAGGTTTTATAGCCCCGAAAACTCAATGACCCTAAAAAGTCTACTTTTTACTGATAAACATTCCTTATAATAAATT
>NC_051419.1:23913251-23913460 GCF_015228065.2 Penaeus monodon | reverse complement strand
AGGCAGGCGAGAGAGAGGAATCAATAATTGTAACCACGTGCTGCTACCCGGAGCCCGACCCCCAGTGCGGGATTGAGGGGGAGGGGGGCATGGCGAAAGGGGGCACCGGGAGAAGGGGGGGGGACACGTTCAGAGAATAATACTAATTGTTCATATTTTCTGCATTCCACTTTTCCATAGTTCATATTGCAAATAAATGTAGGACGAAG
>NC_051419.1:23912679-23912903 GCF_015228065.2 Penaeus monodon | reverse complement strand
ATATCATATCAACCTTTGTTACGGTTCATAAGATGGCGTGTAGAGTTTCGTGTGCGTGTCTGTTTTGCATTAAAATTTTACTAGTCAATATCATCATTATTATTGTGATAAAAATTGTTGAGTTTTGAAAGAAAGCAAGCGTAAAAAGACGAGGTGTGGGACGACGAAGAGGATAAGTGGAGAAAGAAGAGCAATAGAAGGTAGAGGAGAAAGAAAATTAATGT
>NC_051419.1:23912188-23912414 GCF_015228065.2 Penaeus monodon | reverse complement strand
TACAAGAGGATAGTTACGGGAATGGAAAGGATAGAAGGGGAAGGTAGAAAGAGAAGTGAAGGAGAAAAGGGGGGAAGCGGAGAAGAGGAAAAAGCGAAAGTGAAGCGTGAGTTCCGTGCGCGTACCCATGACCAGCGTAAAGCTCACCTGACCGAGCCAACACTTTCCTCAAACATGCAATATCAGTCATCCATATTTATTTTTCTATCTTTTATGAGGACACTGA
>NC_051419.1:23911767-23912022 GCF_015228065.2 Penaeus monodon | reverse complement strand
TTATTATTCGCCCCGGTTATTGCCATGAATGTAATTTAGAGCCGGTTCACATTTACTATCCGGGAAATGTTAAATGCAGGCAAGGTCTCCAATGCTGCGACTGGGATCATAAATCTGCGGGGCCGGGTGCCGCATTTCATTACCTTACGCCTCGCACCCGTCATCAAGCCGCGCCTTGAACAGCAAAACATAAAGCGATAGATGACTCACCATGGACAAGGCAGGGTGTACGGCTTAAGGGAGTACGGTTGGGTG
>NC_051419.1:23910457-23911569 GCF_015228065.2 Penaeus monodon | reverse complement strand
GGGGGAAGACGGTTGATCTGGGGGGGGTGAATGGGGGGGTGAATAGGAGGGGGTAGACGCGGGTACGACGGTATAGGGAGCGGTAATGTTACAGGCACCGCACTGATGTGTCTCAAGACATGAAAGTCGACTGCTATGGCTTCCCTACCTTTGCCTCCCTATCTCCCTATGTATTTTACGCTTTGTTTCCTCTACTTTTTGTGTCTTTCTTTGCCGTGCTGAAGCATGATCTGAACTTGAGCGTTTATCTATCCTTCACTTTACTTTTTCCGCTTTGATTTATCTCCCTTTTATCATCATCTCATTTTCCTTCGTCCTCTCTGGTATATCCTTTTCACCCACCTTTCCATAAATTTTCGTTTCTCCATTCCTTCTACAAGATATTTATCTCTCTCTTCCTGCTCTTTCTTTCCATTTCTAGCTAATCTATTATCATTCCATCTCTTCTCTCCTTCCACTTCCACTTTCTGCTTTGCCACAAACCTTCCTCTCACTTCATCTCTTCCTTCCTTTCTTACCGCACCTCTTCTCTTCTCTTCCTTACTTCTACTTTCCGCTTTATCACATGCCTCCCCTTCGTTTCTACCTTTTTGCTTCTTCCCTTACCCTATCTCTTCTCTTCACCCCTTCCTTGCTACTTCCCGCTTTATCGCAAGCCTCCTCTCTTCGAACCTTTTCGAACATTTTCATACTCTCTCTTTATCTCATCTCTCCTATATCTTGGCCTCTTTCCCATTCGTTTGTCTCTATACACCACCCTCTTTATCTAGATCTCCTTCCCCCTCTCCTCATCCATTTACCCTCTCTATCACACACCGGCTTTATTCTCTCTCTCCTCCCTGACTACTTTAGTCAGACTTCCTTTCCCACTATTATCTTTCTCTCTTAATCACCCTTCTTTCTATATTCCTTTCTACGAACCCTTTTTTTTCACGGCCTCCTACCCCCTCGCCATCTCTACCACAAACTGTCCTATTTTCTTCATCCTTACTATCCACCTGATTTATCACTTCCTCTCTCTCCCTATCACCCCAATATCTATCTTCTTCCTCCCCTATACACACCCGCTTTATCAAAGTTCCCCCCCCCCCAGTCTTCCTCTCCATAACAAT
>NC_051419.1:23910143-23910402 GCF_015228065.2 Penaeus monodon | reverse complement strand
ACACACCTGCTTTATCAGGTCCTCCTTCCCTCCCTCTGCCCTCGCCCGGTCCAATTATCTTTCCCGAAACCTCTCCGGTTCTTTCATCTTCACAAACGAGTCATGAGAGAAAGGAAAACGAAAACGAACAATGAGAGGACAGCTGGAAAATAATAACGAAGAGACAATGCCGCGCCGGAAATAAGATGAGCTTCGACGGAGAAAAGGAGGAAAAGAATTCGCGAAAACAAAATAAGGAGACAAATATAAAATGGAACTT
>NC_051419.1:23909613-23909778 GCF_015228065.2 Penaeus monodon | reverse complement strand
AATGGAGTAGTGAAATAAGTAGTCACCAGCTCGCTTCCCTCCGATAAATGACTTGTGTGGAATTAATATCAAATTGCGTCGCCTATTACGTGCGCTCTCACTCGAAATCGGATGGCCATCGCGTTAGGGTCTGGCACGCACACACATTTGCAATTAATTTATCAG
>NC_051419.1:23908104-23908984 GCF_015228065.2 Penaeus monodon | reverse complement strand
GCCTCAACCTACCTAAAACGAACGCGACAAAAATCAATATCAATTACAAGATAAACAAAACTATGCATCGAAGCTTTTCCGCCGTCACTTGAAGCACGTTACGTTGTTTACATTCCCTGCGAGGCATTGAAAGGGGGGGTAGGGGGGGGGGACTGGATGTGGAGGAGAGAAGCATGGAATGTGGAAAAAAAAACATAGGATGGAGAATGTGAAGAATAGTGGAAAGGAGGAGAATGATTAAGAAGGTGAAGTAGGGTGGGAGAATTAGGCATGTGGAGGAGTAGGAGAGAAATGAGAATGGTAGATAACAGGGAAAGAGTGAAAATGAATAAGAATGTGGAGGAGAAGAAGAGGACTAAGGAATGTGAAGAGGGGAGAAGGGAAAGGAGTTAGAGGGGTCAGCGTGGAGGAGAAGAAGAGGACTAAGGAATGTGAAGAGGGGAGAAGGGAAAGGAGTTAGGAGGGGTCAGCGTGGAGGCGAGGGGCTGAATGATTAGGAACGTAAAGGGAAGAAAATAGGGGAGACGAGGAACATGGAGGCATCATGAATGCGGGGAAGGAAAAAAGGGGAGAGGGGCGGGGGAGAAGGAAGGAACAGGGAGAAGAGAGAAAGCATGCAGAAAGGAGAAGAATATGAGGTGATGGTAAGGATGGTGGAACATAGAGGGGAGGAATGAGCAACATTGCAAGGTGAAAGGAGGAAATGGGAATAATGTACAGAATAGCAGAGAAAGGGAAGAGAGGGCAGGGGGGGAGGGGAGGTACGTAGAGGGATGACTATGCAGTACTGACGAGGTGAGGGGAGGAGAGGGAGTGAATGAGGAGAAAGAAGACAATACAGAAAAGAAGAATGAAAGGCAGCAAGACAAAACACCGCGAG
>NC_051419.1:23907134-23908046 GCF_015228065.2 Penaeus monodon | reverse complement strand
GGCAAAAACAGAGAAGAGAGAAAAAAGGAAAAGGGCGCAATGACCCTTTCCCCAACCCGCTCCCTCCATCCTAAGTGAGTGACACTCCTGTAATGGAATCGTATCTCCCCTTCCCATCCCCCTACCGCCCCTCCCCTTCTAAATACCCGGAGTCCATCGCCCATAATCTCTTATGTAGGCCTATTTTCAAATAATCAATAATTCAACACAGCCAAGGCCTTTTGTGGTTCGATAGCCACTATAAAAACGATAATGGCGTCGATAGTGTGATCATCAAAAATATGATATGATATGTACACCGACGCTAGCTTTAACAATTACCATAAATACTCTAAAGCCAAAGTGCAATACGCTTCGCCTCCAAACTATGCGCTTCTAAAATACTAAGCGCCTAAAGAAGGCGGCAGCTGCCAACAACCTCAGCCTCTGCGTTGTACAATATTCAGACGCATTTAAATTGGCTAAATAAACATTAATTACCAATTATCAATCATTAATAGTGATAATATAAACTTTTACAAAAATCACAGCAAATGACAACAACGTCATTAAACCAAATAGAATGTTCCCAAAATCGATGATAATGGTAACAATTAACGATAAGTGTGATACTGACATTAGCGACGCGGACGGAAAAGTCCTAATGGTGAGGCACGGACTCCCAGCCGAAGGAAAGGCGTCCGTTGTCAAACCTCCCCAAATATAGCAGCGCGGGTGTGCGTGATTAAAACCGCCGACATCTTAGCAATCCATTTACCATTCCTTGTGTTTTCATTTCTGAGCCCTTTCTTTACTTCATTACTCTCTTACCCTTTGTTCTCCAATCTTGTTCCCTGAGAATAGGGGGTATATTTACAACTGCATCTGCTTTTCTCTCTCTTCCGTTATCCCTCTTTTAAACTCTGAGACAGA
>NC_051419.1:23906665-23906851 GCF_015228065.2 Penaeus monodon | reverse complement strand
AGCGGGAGCGCGTGCGCAGCCTCATTCTCACTTGACTTCAGGGAGTGTCATGTCTGCACCAGCGCCCACTCCGGCCGCCTCGTCGCGCGGCTGAAATAGCTGCATTTCCCGCTTCACAATCTAATTACACATTTCCCCCCCTCTGGCTGCGCATCTCCCTGACACGCAGAAACAGAGAGCCTCTGT
>NC_051419.1:23906180-23906339 GCF_015228065.2 Penaeus monodon | reverse complement strand
AGATAAAGTCTGCCAAAAGGAAAGTGAGACCGAAACAACAACAACAAACGGCCCGAGTTCGGCGCGCTCTTCCGACCTCCGGTAACCGAGTCACTCCGACATGTTTTTCTCACACCAAACACGCGCGGAAAATTTTCGGCTATCATGAGAAGGGAGGAG
>NC_051419.1:23904904-23905221 GCF_015228065.2 Penaeus monodon | reverse complement strand
TCACATGCGATACGCACTCAGAAATCCTTCACCCCGACGACCGCCCAACCCCATTTAACACCCTTCTTCTGAAATCTCTAGCAAGCACTTCCAGTCCAATAGTAACCACTTTCAAAAAACACTCCCTTTTAAATCCCAATATCCGCTCAATTAAAACACGTATCCAAGCGGTTAGGACAGCATGCTGCAAACAACTGGATTATATATGGATATCCAAACACTTGTCACAAGTATGAGTTATAACAATATTAATTTTATTTTACTGCATGGACAGAAATAGGTACACTTAACTCTTTCAATATATATTGTATCCCCCC
>NC_051419.1:23903941-23904885 GCF_015228065.2 Penaeus monodon | reverse complement strand
TTCCAACATCAAAACAAATAACATCCTAAAAATGGAATACATCCAAATAGTAAATATGGAACAATATACTATTTCTAACATACCTCGTGAATAATATATGATTTACCCCAACATCTTTATTTGAGGCAGTAAAGAAAAAGTTTTAACATCTCAACAGCATACTCCCATCCACTTGGTCTGACACATACTCAGCCCTCGTCCACTCATTCCTTTTAACATACCCAGCCCTCATCCACACTTTCCTACACAAAGCTAGACCCCGCCCATACCTCTCAACCCCCACTCACGCCTCCAAAAACGTTCCCAATCCCCACCCGTCTTTCCCAAAACGAACCCAAACCCCACACACGCCTCCCAAAACGAACCCAACTCCACACCTCCCATACCCATCAAACCCTACTCGACCCACCCAACACATACCCAACCCCCAACCCACCCATGCCCTCAGAACACTCGAGCAGCGCCTCCTCCTCGACTCCACATGCGCGCACCTCTGCCCTCCCCCCCCATCCGCGACCAAGCCACAGCTCAACAAAGGCAATAATAATAGCTTGCGTGGCGACGGTAACGTGACGGAAACCCCGGCCACGTCGATCGATCCGCCGTCAACCATACGGCCGAGACGGCGATTCCACTGGCATGGCCAAGAAGAGCCCGCAAAAAATAGATACATAAAATATAAACTAATAGATATATAAACAAATAAAATGAGAAAAGAAAACAAACCTACATACCAACACCCGAAAGACGTAATTCCTAACTCGAAAATAAAACAATAAAAGAAAAACACATTTATCTGTCAACATATTTGGTGCACATGCAGACGCACACGGGTGTTAGGAGTGGACTTCTCAGTCCCTTTGCCCTTGTTCTTTGTTCTCTGTTCTCCGCCCACTGCGAAAAAAACGCCTCGGAAGAACATGAAATGACATCCTATAAGGAGG
>NC_051419.1:23903555-23903721 GCF_015228065.2 Penaeus monodon | reverse complement strand
GATTTATCCTAAACTGCCCCCCCCCCCTTTGTGTTTTCCCGATGGAAATGGCTGTGGATATTAACGGAAAACGATTCCGGATATTTTTTTCCCCCTCCGGTTATGTGCCGTCTTGCGAGATGAGATACGCTAATGAGTCACTTTAATGAGAGGCTCGGATGAAACA
>NC_051419.1:23902034-23902106 GCF_015228065.2 Penaeus monodon | reverse complement strand
AAAGCAAGAAGAAAAGTAACAGAAAAACAAGATAAGGCAAACGAACATCGAAAAAGCTACCCCCCCCCCCAC
>NC_051419.1:23901460-23901961 GCF_015228065.2 Penaeus monodon | reverse complement strand
TGATGACAGCATTACCAAATAAAAATAGAACCAAGCACAAAATACACCGAAGTAACTCGAGAAAACGAATCTCAGGAAAAGGACAGACAAAAAACGATGCACTCGCCTTGCACTCCTTTCTCTCGAGAATCCTCGGCCGGTCTTCAAAAGGAATATTTTTTCTTTCTTTCCTTCTAAATTCCTCTCTTCGTATGACTTTGCATTCCATTCTCTCCGTGGTAATTAAAATGAAAAGAGTATATACTGTCCTGAATGAATTTGAAAAAAAGTAAATAACTGAAAGCAATTCCATTGAAAACTATTTTGAATGTGTAATTAGTACAGATTATGTCTATCATAATATGACTGCAATCACTCAAACAGGAATAGTAACACATATGTGCAATTAGCTTTTGAACTAATAGAAGTCAATATAAATGTGCATATATAGATGACACGCAAACACGGTACATGATATGGAAAATTAAAAAATGTTGGCATATATGCACACACGCGCGCGCG
>NC_051419.1:23900593-23901334 GCF_015228065.2 Penaeus monodon | reverse complement strand
GTACATCACAAAGTACCGAAATTCTGCGACGTTCCGGATTAAAGTAGACTGCTCTTCAAGTGGAAACACCTTTAAGTTTCTATCTTCTTTTTGGAACATTTATACACATTTTTCTCTCCCTTCTCTACTTCTTCCTCTTTCTTTTCAGTTTATTGCATGTTTTGTATACATACATTTGTGCCCATTTGTACGTTTTGTAAACATATACATACACACCATATCCATGCGTGCAAACATAGATGATATGTACATTTTGTTAATATACATGCGTATGTTTTCCAAGTCGTAAATATTCATACACATATATCCACATGTAATATAAGTCCAAAGATACAGCACTGTACGTTATGCAATCATATTTCCTGTTTACCCTTATTTTGCTTTGTATGTACACAGTATACGTATGATCTACATATATACCTGTATATAACCAAACAAGGCGGTTCGAATCTCCTTTCCCAGTTCCGCTTTCTTCGTCTTCGTAACTGCCTTTCTTTTTCTTCCACTCCTCCTCGTCCTTCCCTCTTCCGCGCTTGTTAAAACGGTTAAAATTCCCTCTCTGGCATCCCCCCTGAAAGCCTTCCCAAGAGCGCCTCACTTCGCCTTGTTCCAGCCCTCTCGCGCAACCCGTGCTTTCGCTCTTTCTTTTTCCCGGGCTTCTGGTTTCTCTATCTTGCTTCTCTCTATTTTCCTTCTAGCCTACTGCCCTTGTCGCCTCTGTTTCACCAGCAGTGTCCCTCT
>NC_051419.1:23899963-23900068 GCF_015228065.2 Penaeus monodon | reverse complement strand
AAAAAAAAAAAAGGCGGAAAAAAAAGAAGGGGGGGGGGGGGGAAAAAAAGGGGGGGAGAAGAAAGGGGGGGAAAGGAAAAAGGGAAAAAAGGAAGAGGGGGGGAG
>NC_051419.1:23899264-23899385 GCF_015228065.2 Penaeus monodon | reverse complement strand
CTGAAGCTCCACCCCCACCCCCCAAAAAAAAAGAGAGAGAGAGAGAGAGAACGAAGCTAAGACGGAAGGGGGAAACGAAGGAAGAGAAAGAGTGAGGGAAATAAGGGTAAAATAAGGGAAT
>NC_051419.1:23898857-23899029 GCF_015228065.2 Penaeus monodon | reverse complement strand
GAGTGGAGACAGGTAAAGAGAGCGAAAGGGGGGGGGGGACGGACGAGTTCAAGTTCATTTCATACGGATTCCTGACTCACCTCCCTTTCCTGCACACCACCACAGGTATGTATGTATAAGCCAGGAAGAGACTGGAGAAACGAGACGGAGAGGATTAGAGGGAAGGGAAATG
>NC_051419.1:23898482-23898664 GCF_015228065.2 Penaeus monodon | reverse complement strand
GATGGACAGGTAAAGAGAGCGAAAGGGGGGGGGGGTGACTGGACGAGTTCAAGTTCATTTCACTACGGATTCCTGACTCCCCCTCCCCCTTTCCTGCACACCACCACAGGTATGTACTGATAAACCAGGAAGAGACTGGAAGAAACGAGACGGAGAGGATTAGAGGGAAGGGAAATGGGATG
>NC_051419.1:23897756-23898359 GCF_015228065.2 Penaeus monodon | reverse complement strand
TTCGAAATTAATATAATCAACAGAGAGAAATAATATAAATGAATAAATATCACACATGAATAACATGAATAAACGACTAAAGGACATAATAAACAAATGAAATCAAACAATAAAAAACAATCATTATTTACTCAATGAACAAAAATGAATATAAAATGGCATCAGACGCCGAAAAAAAAATCACGCAAAAAATCCCAACCTCAAGGTATTCCAACCAAAACGTCTCTTCGCTCTTATGAAAAATCCTTTAATCTTCTCTAAAATCCCCATTCTCTTCTTACCCTTAAAAGAAAAATACCCAAACAAACAGAAACTTTTAAGAGTAAGTGTATCGATCGGTGCAAAGGTGCAACAGCAGTGGAACGTCCTGACTGACTTTCTATTACGAACGAGCTTATATGATTATGCAAATAACGCGGAATAACATATAAACTAAAGAATGAGAACGTCTTCTCAGTGCCAATGTTTATTCCATCTCTTGTGACTTGTAATTATCACATGCAATTCCTGGGTGGGACACTACTGACGCTGAATCCTTAATCTGCTTTTCTTTCCTACCGTCTTTCTTCGCCTGTTTCTCTGATTCTGTGAATGACTACCACA
>NC_051419.1:23897393-23897583 GCF_015228065.2 Penaeus monodon | reverse complement strand
AATTTTTCTGGATATCTCCATAGGTTTCTTTGTGCATCTGTCCGCGTCTGCTTACCATCCTGACCCCCCCCCCAACACCTGCCCCTTAACCCCCACGCCTTCCTCACCGCACCCAACATTTTAATACAGAGACTGAATTTATAATGCATTCATAATCAATGCAAGAATCACATACTTTCCTTCCCCTAAA
>NC_051419.1:23896875-23897185 GCF_015228065.2 Penaeus monodon | reverse complement strand
AAAAAAAATGCAACCCAGTGCAACCCCGCGCAACAAGACCTGTTGCGACCGTTAAGAGAAGGTCACCCAGCACGCGTGGGAGGTCAGCGAGAGGGGAGGGGGAGAATGGGTGAACCGGGGAGGGGTGAATGACGTCATGCACGCTTACATTCACCTTTTGCGAGGCATCGGGAACGGTAGTGTTAAGCAAGCTCACGCATCTTCACTTAGAGGCCAGCGCATGTGCAATATCACTATTATCAGCAGTAACGCTAGCAATAACGTCACCAGCATTAGTAACGGTTACGACACACATGCGCGCTCACGCACG
>NC_051419.1:23896631-23896809 GCF_015228065.2 Penaeus monodon | reverse complement strand
TAAAAAAACCAACAACGAAGCAGTTGAACACGACAAGAGCAAGTCAAATACCAACTCAACTCGCCAGAAAAATCATGCCTAGCGACATACCTCACGAACCCGACTCTCGCCCGAGACAAGAAAAGAGGCGGCGGGTAACAGTTTCCCTTTTTGTAAGGCCATCTCGGGACGCTTTCTT
>NC_051419.1:23895931-23896150 GCF_015228065.2 Penaeus monodon | reverse complement strand
GATTTACCAAAAGGACAACACAGCCATGACTGCTTCAGCACTTCACATTCTTTACAGCGATCACCACATTAAGTGAAATACAATTACATCCAAAAGTTACAAATACCACAACAGCGTCTGAGAATGCACAATATCGACACAGCGTCACATCAATACACTATCGACATCGACATTATCACCAATAATGAAAAATATATTGATAACGGGAATTATTATCAC
>NC_051419.1:23895448-23895894 GCF_015228065.2 Penaeus monodon | reverse complement strand
TTAGTTCAAGAACAAATCCATGATAAAAATTAGTTTACAAGCGTATTTAAGAATTAACAGGAAACTGCCCTTTACTAACACGAATATAAACTGATAATTAATTATAATAAAAATAAATTAAGTCATCAATCAATCTCACGAAAGAGAAGATAGAGATAACAAAACTATATCAAAATTACCAAACATAACTATACAGAAATGATGAAAAGAACAATGAATAAATAAAGAACTAGTCAGAAAAAAAATCACGTACAAGAAATCGCAAAATAAGCAAATCATATAATAAAACAAATCCTTAACATTCTAATCATTCCATTTATCACGAAGAGAATTAATTACCCAAACAGCAATCAGCATAATATATCGTTCTCTTAGTAATTTCCTTTGTTATGTGATTCATTTGTTTGATATGACGTTCGTGTCATTTTCTCCAAGGGCTCTGTGTT
>NC_051419.1:23894705-23895040 GCF_015228065.2 Penaeus monodon | reverse complement strand
AGCGCCTAAGCCAATAGGGAAATGAAGCAAAACCAAGGAGAGGAAACAGGGAAATCATTTCTCAAACCTGAAACAAGAAGAGGATCGTCGAAAAATCCCGCCAGACCAGCTCCGCGCCACCTGACGTCCTACGCCCGCGGCGGAACCCTCAGGGCGGACCCGCTCCTGTGATGTAATGGCCCCTAACCCCTCTATCCCCCCCCCCGCCACCCTCGCGCTCCTGTGTCCCTGGGCCGGGCCCTTTCGCGCTCCCACAAGGCAACTGCTTCATCACGTGCTGCTTGTGGCTTAGGTACAGTTAGTCAAAGGAGTTTTTCATGCTGAGGATTTGCAAG
>NC_051419.1:23894272-23894530 GCF_015228065.2 Penaeus monodon | reverse complement strand
TCCTTCTCCAATGAAGCACCTACTCCACCTCTTGGAAGCGGCGTCTTTGCATCGCCGCCTCGCCCACCTCACTGAACGGGATCAAACGTGGCCGGAAATCAAACGTTTTGTTCCATATAATAACATCCCCACAAGCATAATTACCGTTCCTGGCATGCAAAATTAACAGACAATGTATGCAACCTCCTCCCAGCGTCACTGCAACGTCATATTGATTATGGAGGGTTAGCAACATGTTTTGTGTTCTCAAGTTTTAAT
>NC_051419.1:23893627-23893753 GCF_015228065.2 Penaeus monodon | reverse complement strand
GAAAGGTAAGGCAAGTCCCGGCTAATTTTAGAGAGCAACCTCTACCAGGAATTCTCGCTCCAGGCTCCTTCTGCCCGAGCGATCTCAAAGCATTAAATGAAGATGCAATACGCCTTCAGCAAACAT
>NC_051419.1:23893221-23893523 GCF_015228065.2 Penaeus monodon | reverse complement strand
AATAAATCTTTTTTTTCAGCCAAATAATGTACATTTCTGCGTTTACATGTACATTTTGAAGGTAACATGGCTGAGCCCTCCAAAAGTACCACTTTAAAGCACTATTTATTGTCATAACAATTGCTGTTATCAACAGTTCGTATAATAAGATTAAGATTTGAAAAATAGATTTACAGTAGTTGCTTCTACAAATACTAGGCTACTTAACATAATACTAAGAGAAAATGCATAAACACTAATATACTCGGAGGCCATAAACTTAATTACAATTTTTTTTTTCAGGATAAATGAACACATGATTG
>NC_051419.1:23892814-23893109 GCF_015228065.2 Penaeus monodon | reverse complement strand
TTTTTCATCCCGTTCTCCCTTTAATTTACAAATTCCTTAGCATTTCACTTCACTTAATTAATTTGATTCAACTATAATTAAGATATCCAGTTGCTATCCATCAACACCAACCAACGGAGAAAGACAGACAAGTCAAATAAACAGACGAGACAACAAGGGAAACAAGAGAAATCAATAGAACGACATAAAAAAACAGATTGTATTTCTTTCCTTCGTGGCTTAAAAAAAAAAATCAGGCAATAACTATTCCTGCAATTGGTTCCAAGCTCATAAAGGTCAGCGACACAAAACCCAT
>NC_051419.1:23892311-23892594 GCF_015228065.2 Penaeus monodon | reverse complement strand
TGACTGCAAAACAGAGTAACTGAGAGGTAACAGCAACTGGACAGAGAAAAGTCATATAACCCTTACGTTCTATCATCGACTCGAGTGCTTGCATGTAATGCTAAGCATACCGCTTCTTTAGGCCGTTCATGCTTGACAAATGCTTCCGCCGACTCTTCGAACACGAGCATTTTCACATCATAAGATAATAAAAAAGGAGGGGCAAAGTGCACGAGAATGCGGTGCACGTTCAACGCCGTTCTTTTGTAAATGATGCTATCTCAGCGGTATTTCTTGTTCTTTA
>NC_051419.1:23892111-23892249 GCF_015228065.2 Penaeus monodon | reverse complement strand
TTATTTTGACCTCGACCTCGATCTCTTTCATCTCTACTACCTCCACTTCCCTTTCCTGTTTTTCTTTCTCCTTCACCAGCTCCTCCATCTATAAGTAATATTCTTTCTTCTTTGTCTTTTTTTCCTTCCCGACTTTCT
>NC_051419.1:23890642-23892053 GCF_015228065.2 Penaeus monodon | reverse complement strand
TCTCCAGCCCTTCCCTGCCAGCGGCCGCGTTCGAATCCCCTGGCAGCTCCATCGAGTTCTCAGCGGTTCAATCCGTCGCCGCCATTTTCACACTCGGTTCTCGGAAGCAGTCCATTATTCCGGTCCAGGGCTTCATGCTCCGCCTTGCTCATCTCAACGCCCGCATTCACGCTCCGCCCGCGCTCGGGAAGCCGGCCTTGAACCTTAGGCTGTCAACAGGGTTTATAGTTTATAGTCTGCATTCCGTTTTTTTTATCGGTTAAAACCTCTGAACACATCCTCTTGCACTGTTCATCATACATGTCTCCTACTTGGAAATGTTCAAATTCTGTACCAAATGCCACTTCTGTTCATAATATGAAGGGCTGCCTCACAGTGGAATTATTATGGCAATAATGAGCAGTACCAATTTTTTTCAACTTCATGATAACTGTACTAAATCTTGTGGTTCATCATATGGTGTTGTTCAGAATATGTTCCCCATGCCATGCTATAAGCAGGTAAGGTTTCAAAATCTGCACCGACGTTAGCAGTTCTATCATCATCCCTTGTCATACATCGTTCATGATTAAACTCCAATTCTGTCTCGGTTTATAATCCATAAAATTAGGCCTTTCAGTGAGTCACCGCTGAAGTGATAATATTCGTCATCAATGCCTGACTGTGAGTCACTCCACCTAATTGTGACTCATAGCATGAGGTTACTGCTTAATATTTATACTCGACAGATTAACCTGACTCAGTTCACGCTATTTACCCGAGGCCATTATGTGAGTACAGAATGCCTCAGAATTCATAACTCAAGGATGCGCCACGTTACCTCATCCTTTTGAGACACAAATAAACAAGTAGAACTCAAAGAAGTCACGCCGGCACCATTCATTACCATTCGACCTCATTTTTCATAAGGTGACACTCTCTGGCACTATATCATTATTTGAACCTCAGTGACGGTGCATAATCCTGACTTTACTTCTCTATTACATAACACTTATAAATAGTGGTGTAGTGTAGGTCTACATCGGCCTCCGATTTTCCCCTCTCTCCTCGCCTATTACCGAAAAATCAAGATTCACCTCATGCCCCTGATACCTCGCGCCCCATAGCACAGCGCATCGATTTTGATCCCTAAACACCACACCTCATACCTCGCAAACTCACGCTTCGCAGGACATCTCACCTCCAGCCTCTCCCCGACCTCCCCAACTCACACCTCACAGCAGACTTCGTCCCCCTCATACTTACTCATACACCTCATACACCATGGGCAGTTTTCGCTCGTCATCGCATTGCAGGAGGAGCGCGAGGCACTTCCCAAACCATCGCCTGGCACTAATCCCCGCTGCTGAACAAGTGCCACGTCCACTCCTCAACTCGGGGGCCCGGAGGCACTCGGCTGCTGGGAGGCCGG
>NC_051419.1:23890166-23890416 GCF_015228065.2 Penaeus monodon | reverse complement strand
AGTTTATGTCCATTTCTTGTAGTCCTTTTCATAAAAATATCGCGTTCTAATTCCTCGCCTGTTTGCTTTCTTGCATTATCACTCTACCTCTGTTTGCTTTTCTTTATTTTCTTCTAATTAGCGTCAGAGCCTGACTCTCTTTCTCTGCATTACTCTTTCTCTTCGCAAAAAAAAAGAAAGACAAAAATAACACGCACGCACGAGGGGAAAGGACCAACCCCTCACATCAACGTACACCTTATGAACGACT
>NC_051419.1:23889854-23890026 GCF_015228065.2 Penaeus monodon | reverse complement strand
TGTCACGATCAGTCACGATCTGTCACGACCCAACTCCAGCAAACCGCCCTGATCACAGCTCTGCCGACCCCCTCCCCCCCCCAACCCCAGTACCAAGAAGTACCCGGAAGAATATGCACGACTTGCGTGACTTGGAATCGGAAAAGGGGGTTTTAAGCCTTGATAACGAAAG
>NC_051419.1:23888657-23889087 GCF_015228065.2 Penaeus monodon | reverse complement strand
GCTCATAATGTTTATTGCCTTTTTGTTCTTGTTCAATGATGAGGCTTTTACTTTTGTTACAGACGACTGTCTTGCAACGATTATTGCTTCTAACCATGTTTGGGAAACATAACAGCATTTGAATGTGAATTTTGATTTATAGGCCTATTTCAAGTTTAGGGGATTTTGTTGGCCTATATTTTGGGTGCTTTTTATAGGACTAGAAAGTTCGGAGTTGACGGTGAATGATGCTGTGAAGTTCGGAGGAAAGTTTTCTATTTGCGTTTACATTGACTTTCCTCCCAAGTTTTCCTCTTTTTACATCCTTTTTGTCTATATATGTATCTGCCTAACTATCTGTGTCTGTCTGACTATCTCTCCCTTCATCCCAGTTCCATATCTATTTTAATCTCCGCTTTCCTCTACTACGTTATTGCCTTTATACAGCCAG
>NC_051419.1:23888019-23888332 GCF_015228065.2 Penaeus monodon | reverse complement strand
CAACCCCCCCCTCTCCATCCTCCTCCTTCCTTCACTATCCTCTTCCTCCTCCCTCCTTCTCCATCCTCCTCTTTCCCTTCCCTATCTACCTCCCTCTCTCACCATCCTCCTCCCTCTTTCTCGACCCTTCTCCCTCGTCTACTCCTCTTCCCTCTCCTTCACCCCTTTCTCCCTCTTTTCCTGTACGTTTCCACCACCAGAGGCAAAAGGCGCGAGGAAGCATCCCCTGCCCCTGGTACATCCATGACTCATGTTAGCGGCGGTATGATCCTGCATATGTTGGCTGAAGAGAACGAGGGGATGGAGACACCAC
>NC_051419.1:23887077-23887179 GCF_015228065.2 Penaeus monodon | reverse complement strand
AACGAAGAGTATAACGAAGAGGAGGAAGGAACTGAACAGAAATTTCCAAACTGAACAAAACATAGAAGGGGTTTACAGGTAGTACCAGTCCACGACTCACCC
>NC_051419.1:23886738-23887037 GCF_015228065.2 Penaeus monodon | reverse complement strand
TTCACCATCTGCCATAGTTCAACCAGACTCCATAAGGTTGTCAACTTCAGTGTTGTCTGTCCGTTAAATGCTTAGACAAATATACTCTTAAAAATTATGTGATGCTTCAAAGATGCGGGACTGGAACTTGGGGAACGAATGGGATAGAGGGACGAACGGGAGAAAAATAGCGAGAGCGGAGCAAATCGAAGACACGCAGATACAATCCAAAATACAATAAAAACAAAACAAAATTCAATATGACTCAACATCTGACCTCCGAATATTATTCGTTTGCCTCTTTCCCTGGCTCTTCTTTT
>NC_051419.1:23886478-23886687 GCF_015228065.2 Penaeus monodon | reverse complement strand
ACTAACTCTCCCCGGCCCAGCCCAAAGCCGGAAAAACACCTGAGAACAAGACTAATTAACGAAGAGCATATCGCCTACGAGTCCTCGCAGCCCCGCGGCAGAAAATACCTTGCAGACACAGACCCACAATCGCAGCCGAGTGTCCAGCCGCTCGTCAACTCACCTGCAAAGAGAAAAAAGGTCGTTAATAAAGGTAGGTTATCGCGCGA
>NC_051419.1:23885845-23886170 GCF_015228065.2 Penaeus monodon | reverse complement strand
GGTGGAGAGACAAATACAGACGAAAGAAAGCGAAAAAAAATCTTAAAACTTAGTTGCACTATCAGCTGGCACTTGGCAAATAAAAAGCCTTCTCCCCTCCCCCTTCCACCCCCTCCCTTTTACCCCACCCCCGCCTCCATCTCCGCACTCTGTTAACACTACAGCACAATGCACCATTCTGCCGACACGCGTGACGTCACAAAAATATCCGGGATACAGGAAACACTCAAACAATGTAATGCATTAACTTGCATGATTTATTTTATACAATAACGATAAACAAATGAGTATCTAAAAGTAAATGCAATATACATACATGTGTGTG
>NC_051419.1:23884478-23885541 GCF_015228065.2 Penaeus monodon | reverse complement strand
AGAGAAAAATAGAGAAGTAAAAAAAATGGTGAGCTCAAAATGGTTATGAAAGGAATAGGAAGAGAAGACTAGCGCCAGGAAAAACAGAGAAACTACGATACTGATCACAGACGAAATGAGAAACTGGGAAAAAAAGGAACCATTAAAACAACGAAAAAGCAAGCACACAAACAAAAAAACGACAGGGGAAATAAGCAGATAAAAAAGAAAATAAAAAAGGAACCCCAAGAACCCAACCCTAAAATAAAAAACCCAATAAGACATCATCCAGCATCTTATTTACAGCTTGACTTCATTAGGACCCAAATTAGGATGCTGCGGATGGCGCGAGATAAGGAGGCTGGCGGAGACGTCGTCGGTAATGAGAGGAAAGGGGTCGAGCTCGGGTTATGAGGGGTCACGAGGGATGCTGTGCCATGAGACGGAAAGGAGGTGATGCGTGGTGATGAGCGAATTGCGGTGATGAGTGGTGATGAGAGAATTGCAGTGTATTGTGATGATGATATACTCGGCACCGTGTGGTCCTGTGAAATGTGGTGATGATGAGAGGACTGTGACGTACTGTGGCGACGATATACGTGGTACCGAGTGGTACTGTGGTATTTGGTGATGCCGGCAAGGGTGGTTGGGTGATAAACTGTGATGGTGCGCACTCAAATAGCAGTATGGCGATGTGTGTGATACCGGCACAGTTAGGTTAGGTTAGGTGCTGTAATAATAAACAATGCGATGTAGCGATGACTATACGGGATACTGAGTGATATTGTTATAAAAAGAAAAGAAAATGAGATGTGAAGTTGCCACGTAGTGCCGAGTGGTATGGTGGCGAAAAATGTGATGTCAAAACATCGCACTGTCTGAAACTGTGATAAAATAATGTAGGCCCAATATAGTGATGACGGTATGTTGCCTCGAACAGGCTAGTAAGAAGATTAAAAGCGCGATGTGTTGGATGACACGTGGCGTCGAGCTGTGCCGAGATGGAAAAAAGTAATTGAGATGCGATGACAATACGTAACAAGCGTTTGTGGTGTGATGAGAGAAGCATTCAGTGAAGAGTAAA
>NC_051419.1:23883744-23884260 GCF_015228065.2 Penaeus monodon | reverse complement strand
AAAATGGAAAAAAGTGGAGAAGAAAAACAGGAGAAAATAAAAGAAGAGAAAGTGGAAAAAATGGAAAGAAAACAGAAAAAAAACAGAAATAAAACAAAAAAGAAAAAAAAAGAAAAAAGGATGTGGAGAGGATGTGGAGAATAATAGAGAGCGAGAGACGGAGAGCATCCTCCACCTGCGGACAGCTCCAGCACGGGAGGCCAGCGAGAGACCAGGAGGATACCTTGGGACAGCCCCCCCCCTCTCCCGCCAACACACACGCCCTCATCCCTCGCACACCCACGCTCCCAGAAAGCCTCTTCCCCGCACACGCTCTCTTCATCCCTACACCCACCTACACCGTCACCCCACACCCACGTCCACACCCTTCTCCCCCCCCTCGTCCCCCCACCCTTGCACATACACCCTCTAACCCGCTTTGCCCCCCCCCACCCCCTTGCCCTCAGATGCAGCCACATGCCCCGCCCTCACGCACGTCATGGCGCCTAATCCTGAGTGTTAGTGTGTCAGGCACGC
>NC_051419.1:23883502-23883615 GCF_015228065.2 Penaeus monodon | reverse complement strand
AATTCAACTTCCCTCTCCCTCCCTCTTTCTCTTAAACACCTACTCCTCATTTCTTCTCTCTCTACCGTTTCCCACCTTTCTTCCCGCCCTCCTCATTCCTGCCACCCCCCCCC
>NC_051419.1:23881061-23883476 GCF_015228065.2 Penaeus monodon | reverse complement strand
CATACACCGCACTCCCCAACACCAATCCTGCAACCACTCTCTTAAGCTCCCCCCTTTTAGCAACTGCCGCCTTGTCGTGACGTGGCTCCCGCGAAATCGAAAAGTTGCATTATACGTGAGCTCAAAAGATTTTCTCCTTCCCTCTCTCCCTCTTTCCCTCTTTCCCTCTTTCCTCCCTCTCTCCCTATCCCTCTCCCTCCCCCCGTCCCCATTCATCTTGGGTGCCCCTTCTTTCGATGCGACGGTAATTTACATCAGGAATCGAAGTAGAGGGAGTGTGGGGAATGAACTGAGTAATGGGGAGAGGGGAGGGAGGGGGAGAGGGGAAGGAGAGGGAGAGGGGAAGGACGGGGAGAGGGGAAGGAGGGGGAGAGGCGAAGGAGGGGGAGAGGGGAAGGAGGGGGAGAGGGGAAGGAGGGGAAGGTGGGGAGGAGGGGGAGAGGGGAAGGAGGGAGAGAGTAAGGAGTGAAATGAGTAGTGGGGAGAGGGGAGGGAGAGGAAGGTGAGGAAACATGGATGAAGAGGGGGAGAGAATTCTAAGAAACAGAGAGATAGCCAGAGACGAGATTGGCTGGAGGGGTGGGAGCAGAGACACTGGTAAAGAAGGGAAATAAGAGAGAGGGGAGGAAAGAAAGATGATGAATGGATAAAGGATAGAGAGGGTGTACGTAAAGGCAGAAGAGGAAGAAAGAAGAGAGAAGAGGAAAGAGAGGAGGGAGAACGAAGAGATAAGACAGACACGAGAAAATAGGAAGAGGGAGAGGGAGAGGCGATTAAAAGAAGAGAAGGGAGACCGAAGATATAGTAGACCAGGAGAAGCGGAGCATGGAAAACGAAAGATGAAAAAGGAGGGAGAAAAGGAAACAAGGAGAACGGAGGAAATATAAGGAGAGAGGAGGAAAGAGAGGGAGAGAAGAGGAGAGGAAGACAGGAGGAAAGAGAGGGAGAGAGGAGGAAAGAGATGGAGAGAGGAGTAAAGAAAGGGAGCAGAGGAAAGAGAGGAAGACAGGAGGAAAGAGAGGGAGAGAAGAGGAAAGTGAGGAAGACAGGAGGAAAGAGAGGAAGACGGAAGGAAAGAGAGGAAGACAGAAGGAAAGAGAGGGAGGAGGAAAAAGAAGGAGAGAGGAGGAAAGAGAGGGAGAGAGGAGGAAAGAGAGGGAGAGGGGAGGATAAAGGAAACGAAAATACAAAATCAGGAATACGAGAAAAAAAAAACACATACAAAGAAAGAGGAGGCGAGATGACAGCAAGTGCCAGCGAGTGCCAGGCATCAAAGGAGAGCAAAAATCCCTCAAATGAAAGACCTCAGTCATCAGTAATCTTGACGCACGAGCAGGTCCCTCGCAATCCAAAAGAAACACAGTTCTCATTTCACATTTCATCTGGATCACAAAACGAGGGTACCCTTTAATTTGCAATCCACCAATCGGATCGGTAAACTGAAACGTACGCGTCCATCACAACGTTATTGCAACTCATTATTCAAAATAAATACGCGCAAAACCTATTGATATTCCCAACCGTAGACGCAAACATGTTTATAATACCATTAATCCGTATATAATTGATGTGTGTATTCCTAGCACAAACCATCAGTAATCTAATTTAATGCAATTTCGAATCGTTATCTACAGATTATTATTAGTCTTGATTGGAATGCTCCTAAAGTTATCAGAGATTTAAACATATCTGGTGTTAGTTATTAAGACTTAAACAAGCGAATCCGTAATAAGTAATAAGAACACGGAAAAAAGGCACAACATTGACAAAATAAGAGGAGTAGGTAAAAGGAACCAAATAAAATACAATAAACTTTGGCAACTTGGCTGAAGGAAAAGGTGAATTGAACTTAAACTCACAAGACCAAGAAATAAATCAAATGAACTGAAGAAAACGAGACATTATAAAAGAAATATAACAAAACGAAAGAAAATCGAGGACATTATCATAAAAAAGAAAACATTAGCAATATGAAATAAATCTGGCAAAACAAAAGATAACTCGTGTATTGGAAGAAATGGTAAGAGGAAAAAGAAAGCGTTGGCAACATGAAGAGAGAAAGAGAGAAAGAAACCAGAAAAAAAAACGAAAAATGGAAATTAAAAAAAGGGAGAGAAGCAAAAAGGAAGGAGGATTAAAAATAAGAACAAGCAAGTAAAAGAAAATAGAGAAAGAGAAAATAAAATGATATTAAAAAGGGAACGCAAAAATGAAAACAAGAAAAAAAAGTCGAGAACGGTGAACACATCGACGAGGCACTCCGAGGTGGCACCAAGGATGGCACTTGCAGCTCGTCACGCCCTCCCTCCTAAATCCCAGCACGCTATTATCCTCCCACACCTCCCCCAACCCCCCTCAACGCCCCTCCAAAGACCTCCACATCTCTGTCCCTACATCTCATATCGCCTTCTGCAT
>NC_051419.1:23880230-23880600 GCF_015228065.2 Penaeus monodon | reverse complement strand
CTCCCACCTGACTTGTCCCTAAGAGTCTCTGATTATTGATTAACACGTTACGCCCATTTCTCTCCGAAGAGCAAGCCGAAGCAGCATTGCGTCAGCGTGGATGATACTCTTGTTGTTAATGATGATTTCAACATTAGTTTGGTGTTTTTTCTCATATATATTTTTTGTTGGCTCCTTTTACTTTTAAATTTCATGGTGTCTTCATTTTCTTTCTTGGCGCTTTTTTGCTAGCAATATGAAATTTTGGCGCAACTAAATGGTAATGAGGTTTATGTCATCCCCTCCATGAATATTCTCGTTTGAAAATTCTTTCAGCGAAGACTGGAAATTCTAATTTCTAAGTATCGGTTTCAAGAAACTAAATAAGAAA
>NC_051419.1:23879777-23880012 GCF_015228065.2 Penaeus monodon | reverse complement strand
ACAAATGTCGGTCCGCCAAGCCTGCACACAAAGTCTTAATATCAGCCGATCAGGAAGTATTCGCAGGCAGGCAATGGAATCTCAATTGCTTGAGTTATCAGCCTTTGTTTGTATTCTGTATCTTGCAGTTTGTATCTATTTACTTCTGACCTCTTGGCCTGCGTGCTGTTGTTATGCCTTGTTAGTATTTTGCTATCGGATTTATGGCTAGAAGAAAACAGAAAAAAGAAACTCG
>NC_051419.1:23878899-23879075 GCF_015228065.2 Penaeus monodon | reverse complement strand
CCGGTTCTTGAATATTCTCCCGGAAAACTACATAGTCAAATTGCTTCATACGTAAGTAAACAAAAATGAATAGCAGATAAATGAACAACTAACTAATAACCACAAAACCAACAATCGGTCCTCCAACCAAACTCCCATCCACCGCATTCCGTCAACAACACTGCGAACACGTTCAT
>NC_051419.1:23878553-23878778 GCF_015228065.2 Penaeus monodon | reverse complement strand
TGCACGTATTCGAAGAGGAAAATAAATACGAGAAACAGCAAACCTAAATAAAATAAAACTAATAAGACAACGCCAACAATTAACCGGCCGTAAAGAAAACGAGTGACGGGTTCCTGCCATCACACGCCGAACAATAGAGAACAGGCACGAAAAGAACAAGAACAATCCACTTCCGCCGTTCTTCATAATGAAAAAAGACTTCTAGGATGATGAGAACAAACTAAC
>NC_051419.1:23877910-23878166 GCF_015228065.2 Penaeus monodon | reverse complement strand
AAATAACGAGACAAAGCGTAAAATAAGAACAAAACAATGCAAGATACAGTGAATATGGCGTTAATGAAATTAGAGGAGAAACAAAGACAAGACGCCATTGTTGAGACATGTAAGGTGACATAATGAAGGTGGATGAAGGGGAAACGAGCTGGGGCGGGAGGAAGAGGGGGGAGGGGAGAGGGGGAGGGCAAATGAGGGGAGGGAAGAATGATTATAATTAAGAGAGGGAGCAAGCGAGAGAGGATGATGAAGTAGG
>NC_051419.1:23877561-23877629 GCF_015228065.2 Penaeus monodon | reverse complement strand
ACAGCCCTCCCACATAAACGGACAACACAAACTACCTTCACATTACCATCAATCACAATGACTAATCT
>NC_051419.1:23877225-23877309 GCF_015228065.2 Penaeus monodon | reverse complement strand
GTTACGAAAACCCAGCCACTGCATGAACAATCCGGACCGTGTGAAGAGCAAACGCCGAGGTTATTGCGGGCGGCTGAGTGGGCG
>NC_051419.1:23876403-23876725 GCF_015228065.2 Penaeus monodon | reverse complement strand
CACAGGAGTGTTCTCACGATAATGACCCTCCTTCCCGTTACTCCCGCATGGCACAAACCGTCCACCGAATGGTTCCCGGGATGTGAATGATCCGGCGGGCGACGAACATGGTGCGTTGGTACGGTTATGGTACACCTATGGGATACTCATGGTTCTCCCCCGGTACGCCCACTCCCACTCTCACTTCCCATTCTTCCCCTTCGCAACACCCACGGGGGATGCTACATCACCTGGGCGACGCCCGCTGTACGACGAGCCTCTCTTCCGCCTGCTATTTCCCCCCTCTCCCCTGCCCACACCCGTCTCTCCTACCCAATCCTCC
>NC_051419.1:23876273-23876339 GCF_015228065.2 Penaeus monodon | reverse complement strand
TCTCTTTTATCTGCGTTCCCACGGTGCCTTCCTCCAACTTTCTCCTTTTATTTCCGCATGATCGTT
>NC_051419.1:23875814-23876248 GCF_015228065.2 Penaeus monodon | reverse complement strand
CTTAGGATCTTTTTACAATTTTTTCTAGCCTTTTCCCTTCTCTTTTTAACCTTTTGATTTCCCTCAATATCAACCTCTTGATTTCCCTCAATATTCTGCTTTCTTAAATTTTTACTTTTTCCCTATTCTCCTCCCCTCTTTTTCGGTTTATTATATGACAGCGACGAGAGGCTGTCGTTCACTAATGCAATTTTTACCTCTCTCTCCCTTTACCTCTCCCATTTTTCCCGACTTTATTGGGGTCTCCCCCGTCCCCTTGATCCATTTATCGCTTCCATCTCTTTCATCTATTCGATTTCCTCCTTTCTCTGTATCCGTCATTCGTCCTCTTCTATCTCGCAGTTCCCCTTCTCCTAAACGTCAACACAATGCAACTGATGTGTATATTACAATCATTCGCATTATCATTAACCAACCACAACGCAATCGAGAGC
>NC_051419.1:23875592-23875760 GCF_015228065.2 Penaeus monodon | reverse complement strand
TCTTTCGCCGTAAGATTATCCCTCAACCCATACGACCATCAAGCCACCACTCATTCACCCTCGTTCCAGATCCGCCACAAATCTCACCATTGCACTAATTGCCTTCCCCTTCGTCACCACTGACCGTTCGCCACTTGCACTCTCCGTCATCACACCCTTTGATAATTT
>NC_051419.1:23874601-23875086 GCF_015228065.2 Penaeus monodon | reverse complement strand
AAGCGAGTCAGCGTCTTCAACAGCCACTCGTCATGCACGCCACCATCCCGGACTTCGTCATTCTCGACCTTTTTTTAAGAGGGGGGGGGGAGCTGTCACTGTGCAAAGTGGGCGAAGCGGGTAAGGGGAGAGTGAGGAGGAAAAGAGTAATGTGGGAAAGGAGAGGAATGGGGCAAGAAGGGAAAGATCAGGGAAGGAGTAAGGAGGCGAAGGGGACGACGAGGAAAGGAGAAATGCGAGGAAAGGAGAGGAGGGTGAAAAGTAGAAAGGGATAGGGATAGGAGGTAGGAGAGCAAAGGGACGACAGAAAAAGGAACGTAAAAGGAGGAGGTGAATAAGAAGAAGGGAGGGATGGAAGGAGAAGAAGACTGACAAATGAGGTGGACGTGAAGAGGAAGTAGAATGGAGGTGAGAGAAAGAAAAGGAGAAGACGATGAGTGGGGAAGAGGAAAGAAGGGAGGAGAGAAGGAGAAGGAGAGAGGGGA
>NC_051419.1:23873439-23873647 GCF_015228065.2 Penaeus monodon | reverse complement strand
AAGATCAGGAAGATACCTTCGCCATGTCAGCAAGAAGACGAGGAGGAAGCGATGATGATGCTGGAGATGAAGAAGCTCACGATGAAGAAGGTTGAAATGCAGGCGAATGGGAAGAAAATCAATTAGACAAATCGCCCAAAGTAACGACGGGAAGAAAAGAAAATAGCAATAAAAAGAAAGCAAAGGCTCGGTACGTCAGCACGTATCG
>NC_051419.1:23872970-23873209 GCF_015228065.2 Penaeus monodon | reverse complement strand
CTAAGCCTCCCATCCCTATCTACTTTTTCTGCCCACCGCACGCACACTAAACCCACATTAGCACGCCCGCCCGCCCACGAGCTCCCGCACACACCTTCGGCCCGCCCGACAACGCCCCCGTACTTTAACTGAACGACTTGGGGAGCCCCGCAAGCCAACTTGAAGCACCGCCAGCTAAGCCTCTTATCTAAGCCTTCTTCTTAAGCTCCCCTTCCCCTTTGCCTCCGTAACCCCTTGTT
>NC_051419.1:23872469-23872682 GCF_015228065.2 Penaeus monodon | reverse complement strand
CTCATATTCCCTTTTCCCTCAAAGCCTTTCATCTTTCCTCTCCCTTCCAAGGAACCCTTAAAGCGCCTTACCAAAGAAACAAACACAAGGAGGCTAGGTCGAGCCAAAGATCTTATGATGGAAAAACAAGAAGAAAAAAAAATCAAAGAAAGGAAAAACAGAGGCTAAATATGAAAACATGCTATGTACTGGTCTATATTCTCAATTCCCTGG
>NC_051419.1:23872249-23872418 GCF_015228065.2 Penaeus monodon | reverse complement strand
GAAAAAAAAAAAACAATCCATCACTGCTAGCCGAATTTTTCTCCTTTCCTCCCCTTATTCGCCGACACCTTCCCCTTTTCCTACCTTCTCACCCCCCTCCCCTCCCCCGATTCCGGTCGTCCACAAACCTCCTTTACAGGTGAACATAATATCCCAAAGGTGTCATCAC
>NC_051419.1:23871656-23872116 GCF_015228065.2 Penaeus monodon | reverse complement strand
GGGAGGCGGCTACCGACCTCACTCGGGATCCCAAGGCATACGTCGTCTCCTTTCCTCCTCCCACCTTTCCCCTCCCCTCCTCCCTCCCCTCTTCCTCTTCCTCCCCTCCCTGTCCCTCTCCTCTCCCTCTCTTTCCCCCCCTCTCCTCCTCCTTCTCCCACCCTCTTCCCTCCTCCTCCCTTCCCTCGTCCCCTCTCCTCCTCCTCCCCTCCCTCTTCCCCTCTTCCCCGATGAACCGCAAAGGGGAGGGGGAGGATTCTTTCCGGTGTGTTACAGCGTCATGGTCTAAACACAGCCGCCAGAAAGAGTGTTTCGCATTAACAAGAAAAGAAGACTGAAAACATAGGCCGCTGGTGTGTATGGGACTTGGTGGTCGGGAGTAGTGTTGGTTGTGGTTTGTCAAATAATTGAAGAATGATGAAGAAGAAATGAACCTTGAAAGAAATGAACGTGAAAAACA
>NC_051419.1:23871004-23871372 GCF_015228065.2 Penaeus monodon | reverse complement strand
CCAAGTCACCGTAATCACCACCCGCATAAATTCTTAGTAATTCACATCCATATTCATACTCACACTAATCACCATCAAAATAAAATATATATAAAATATATAAGATAAAGTCATAATTGCAAACGATATTCACCGACGATCAAGTTAAACGGAGAAATAGACACACACATCTAAACATCACTCAACATTTACTAAACTCATAAATACCTTAATCCAAAATAAAATAAAAACTCTTTAAGACGATCTAAAATTAAACACGAATTTACATACGAAACGTCGCATCTTCGTCGTGGTATGAAAACTTAATTTCAGAGCTTAAGTAATAAAAAGCGGTCCGATTTTCCTCAAACGTGACTCCGATCGATTTG
>NC_051419.1:23870772-23870970 GCF_015228065.2 Penaeus monodon | reverse complement strand
ACAAGTGCAACACTTTATTCACTCCAATGCAAATTTCTCCCACCTCAGCTACTCTATCAATCATTTACCAACGTAATCAAATTTTCAACTCACACTTGCAACTTTAATTCCCAACTCCCACTAATTGCAACTCACTCTAATTGCAACTTCAACTCTCAATCATTCCGGCTACAAACTTAACTCATTTCAACTTTCCCC
>NC_051419.1:23870661-23870727 GCF_015228065.2 Penaeus monodon | reverse complement strand
CGTCGTGATGCACGGAGCCATCACCCCCCCCTCCCCCACTTCTCCCTCCCGAGATAATGACGTCAT
>NC_051419.1:23870456-23870634 GCF_015228065.2 Penaeus monodon | reverse complement strand
AGCAGGAAGGCATAAATTTCCTCACGAAGCCGAAGAACAGGAAAGAGAATGGGTTGACAAAAGCAATTACTCGCGGTTGAACTTACGAAGGGGAAAATAAAAGAACAGATAACTAGATCCATAATAAATACAGTAAAATAATGTAAAAATTATAGACCCATTAATAACAATGCTGTTA
>NC_051419.1:23869969-23870227 GCF_015228065.2 Penaeus monodon | reverse complement strand
TCCGCCATAAACCGTCCGACGTAGACATGCAAACAGACAGACTGAGCCAAGAACAGGCATTTATAGACCCATATAGGCAGAGGCAGAGAAAGAAAAAGCCACGCTGCCCGAGCCGAGGAGGAAATAAGGAAAGGGGGGTAGGGGGCGTGGGCAGAGAAATGGCACACGTTCGGGCGTGGCACTTTCCCCTCGCTGATGTAATGGCACTGCGGATGCACTCTCTCCCTCCCTCTCTTCCTTCTTCCAATTCGCGCGTCA
>NC_051419.1:23869824-23869900 GCF_015228065.2 Penaeus monodon | reverse complement strand
GATTCTATGTCTCTCCTCTACTTCTCTTGTTCACTTCTCCTGTAGACATTTTCACTTTCCGGCAAATGTTATGAAT
>NC_051419.1:23869539-23869632 GCF_015228065.2 Penaeus monodon | reverse complement strand
TCATCTTAATCCAGACGACTATCTTAAACTAACGAGAAAGAAAAGAAGGGAAATATACCCAACACAACCATCCAGACCTTAAAGTGGCCTGTC
>NC_051419.1:23869234-23869496 GCF_015228065.2 Penaeus monodon | reverse complement strand
AGGGCCTCCAGCCTCCTTTTAACCCCCAACCCGGCAGTGTCTGTAAAACGCCCTCGGGCCATGCTAGCGTAAGGGCATATAGAGAGATCGCAAGAGGGAGGGAAACGACATAGATACCGCACAACTGGTATGTCGCATAAGGCAGGCATGTGCGAGAGAGGGCAAAGGGGAGGGGAGGGCAAAGGGGAGGGCAAAGGGGAGGGCGGGGCAGGGGGAGGAAGGTATAGGGAGGAGGGAGGAAGGAGGGAGGGGGAAAGAAAAG
>NC_051419.1:23868698-23869146 GCF_015228065.2 Penaeus monodon | reverse complement strand
GAGAAGAGAAGAAGAGAAGAAGAGAAGAAGAGAAGAAGAGGAAGAGAAGAGAGAAAATGAAAGCGAGATTTGAGAAAGAGCTCAACAGAAAGAGAAAGGGAGGGAAAATCATATTAGAGAGAGAAAAAGAGGGCGAGGAGAAACGTCACTTGACCTCCGGTGCCGTCACCCGACTCGGAGACATCATCATCAACAGCTGGCAAGCAACAGACAGAGGACGAGTAAGCAATTAGACAAGGCAGTCACCTTTCGTCATGGGTGCGGGACCCCCATACATGACGCGCTGGATTTCCTCTCCTCTCTCGCTTCTCAGTTCTCTCGCTCTTCTGTTCTTATCTTTTTTCATCTCGTCGTTTTTTTCCGCTTTCTATTCCACGCCGTTTCTCTCTCGTCCACACCTGCCATTTCCCTATTCCAACTCACTTACTCAAACAACTCCCTTATCTCT
>NC_051419.1:23868113-23868627 GCF_015228065.2 Penaeus monodon | reverse complement strand
CCCTCGCAACCTCTCTCTTAAGAAGCGGTCACATTCCCTCCGGGCGTGTGCGCTCACGCCCCCTTGTGAATAAAACAGCAGCAGCGTTTCATGGGAAGCTAACAAGTGCATCCGAGACACGAATGGTTTCCGATGCAAGCACCCCCCACCTCCCTCCCCACACCCAAAGTCCCATTCACTCCCCCTGCACCACCTCCAGCCCCCCCTCCCACACCCTATCACCAACCTCCTTCCCACCAATCACCATACCCAACCCCCTACCCACACCCCTTTCACCACTCCCAACTCCCTGCACCACCCAACCCTTCCCCACACCCCCTTCTCCCTCCCCCACCTCATCTAAGGGCCTTATCCTAACCTCTGAAATAAACCCGCGCTCCTATCGACACAAGTAGAGAGGAAATAAAAGGGGTGGGGGTAGGGAGGGTGTAGGATAGACTGTCTATCTAGGAAGCAGTAAGGAAGGTGTATGGGGTGGGGAGTGGGGGAGGGAGGTGGATGGCGTGAGAGTGGA
>NC_051419.1:23867881-23868070 GCF_015228065.2 Penaeus monodon | reverse complement strand
AGGGTTAAGAGATACAACAACCTCCAGCCGAAACCCAAGAGTGGAACCTATCTTGAAGCGTCCATATTTATATTCTCGTTTTCTCTTTTTTGTACGCGTGTCGCCGGTGGGTGATATAGGCGGTTGGGTTTCTATTAGTGGGGTCGATTCTGTGCGTGTGTGGGATGAGACGCATTTTCAAACTATGGA
>NC_051419.1:23867412-23867549 GCF_015228065.2 Penaeus monodon | reverse complement strand
TCATCAACACAGAAGCAGCAAAACATCACATAAAATAATACATGAACCTAAAAATTTTGACATAATAATACCATACACACACACAGAGGTACCACTACACATACGCTTAAAATCACAATCCCACGCGCATTAGGTAC
>NC_051419.1:23866939-23867381 GCF_015228065.2 Penaeus monodon | reverse complement strand
GGAAACATAGGTAAACAAGAAACGGCAAGCCATAAATCGTTAGAACAAGAGTAAAGCTCTCTCGCCAACCGCAAACTACACGGAGTCCGGATTCAGAGGTACATGTATATACATCAATGGGATTACTGTTATCGCAAAAAAGAGGGCGGGGCCACGGAAGGAGAGGGAGAGAGCGGAGGGGAGGGGAGGGGGCCATGGAAGGAGAGGGGGAAAGCGGAGGGGAGGGGAGGGGAGGGGGGACACGGGAGGGGAGGGGGGCCACGGAAGGAGAGAGGGGCAGGGAGGGAGGGGAACTATGGAAGGGGAGAGGAGAGGAGAGGAACGACGGAAACGGATGGGGATGAGGTAAGGGGGGATTAGTGAATAAGTTCAAGGCAGGAAAGTGAGATCCGAGATAGGGAGCAAAGGAAAAGGGAAAACTGGGGGGGGGGGAGAGAGGGGA
>NC_051419.1:23866618-23866846 GCF_015228065.2 Penaeus monodon | reverse complement strand
ATAAGAAGGTGGGAAAGACGAAGAAGGGCAAAATAGGAAAGGGAAAAGAAGCAGAGGAAGGAGTATGAGAAAAACGATGTGAGGAGTAGAAAGATAGAAGGGAGGATAAGGGAAGCAGGAAAGAGGAAGAAAGGGCTAGTGAGCGGACAACCACGATTGGTTCAATTTGGGGACAAACCCATTAACCTGGGAATAAAATAATAGCTGAGTATACTACTAAATTCCACT
>NC_051419.1:23865131-23865381 GCF_015228065.2 Penaeus monodon | reverse complement strand
TGCCACACACATAAAACCATAACGAGAGAGTCCAAAACACTATTAACATTTCTCCTTTCGCAAGAGAGAGAGAGAGAAAAGTGATCACTCGCGGCGACAAACACAACCCTCCCTCCCTCCCTGCCAGGCGTGGGCGTGGAGCAAGGGAATCTCGACCTTACGCCCTCACATCACAGGTAGGACCACCTCGACCCACTCACCATCGGGTAGGGTTAATCTTCGCTTTCCCTTAATATGTGTGTATGTGAGA
>NC_051419.1:23864969-23865093 GCF_015228065.2 Penaeus monodon | reverse complement strand
TGCCGTGGGTGTTCATCAGCCGGAGAAGAAATGTTTCGGTAATGAGAGAGAGGCGAGAGTTCCTTCGGCGCAATAAGGAAAGCATTTTCTGAATTGCCTCGGGTTCTGTTCTCTTAATTTATTG
>NC_051419.1:23864311-23864473 GCF_015228065.2 Penaeus monodon | reverse complement strand
AGCCACCCCCGCCACCACATCCAGCACACACCTGCAGGAAGCAATCCATCCCCCTCCACCCCACCCCCTCCAGCCGCCCAAAACAATCAGGTGTCGCCCGTGCGAGGGATGTAAACACAGGCGGCATGAGTCACACCGGAACAATCTGGGCTACGAAGGGAA
>NC_051419.1:23864033-23864121 GCF_015228065.2 Penaeus monodon | reverse complement strand
ATCGCATCACTGTCATTATGCTACAATAACCTTCATTTTGCTCGATTCCCGTGCGAGTTGACGGGTTTACCTCTTGCCACCCCCTAAT
>NC_051419.1:23863138-23863957 GCF_015228065.2 Penaeus monodon | reverse complement strand
ATGGATGGCTTTATTGATTTTCCTGCTTTTCTCGAGGTCTGGTCTCCTCATTTCCTACTCTGCATTTCTCTTCTTCCTCGTCCTCTCTTTGCTCCCTTGCTCCCTCACCTCCCTTCCTTCACTTTTTCTCTCTCACCTCCACCGTTATCTCCCCCTTCGTCTCGAAACCTAAATTACCGCACAACGCTAACCAATCCTCTCACCAACCAATTCCCTTCTATAACCAACCTTTTATCCTCTCGCCCTTCCCCTCTTTTCCTCTGCTTCTCCCTGCTATCTTCCTACTCCTTCCTATTCCTTCCAGCTCTCCCTCTCCCCCTCCCCCCTACTCCACAATTCCCCATCCTTCTCCTTCCATACCATTCCGCTCCTTCCCATATGCTCTTTCCTCTCCCTCAGCGTCTTCTCCTCCTCCTTCGACTCTCTCCCTCAATTCCCTTTGATACTGCTCTTCTTCTTACTTTCGACAACCACTTCCCTCCCCCTTTCACCTACCACTCTCCTCGTACCCCTCCTCTCTCTCCCTTTCACATACCCCTCCCCTCATGCCCTTCTCCCTCCCCCTCCCTAGTACCGCTGCACCCCTTCTTCCGCCCCCCCTTCCACGCACACACGAGCTCCCACACCCACGGGAATGAAAAGAAACGAGATCCCGTTGGCACAATGGCGGGCGGGGCGGGGCGCGGGCGACCCCGCGGCGGCAACGCACGCGAGGAACGGAACCCAAGGCGCTCGCCGTCGTCCTCGCAGTCGCCGATACGTGATCCAGACTTACTGCGTGTGTGCATATCGCCGCTTCACAAGCTGGATCTGCTACTT
>NC_051419.1:23862014-23862157 GCF_015228065.2 Penaeus monodon | reverse complement strand
GTGGCTTTTGGCTTGATATTTTTTCTCGTTCTCCGGATTGAGTTTCTATACATTTTTGTGTGGCGGAAGAGAATACAGTGAGAGGGTTTCCAACCCCGGCTTGATTGACTGTACGCGCGGTGGATGCTCCTGTGGTGTGTGTA
>NC_051419.1:23861302-23861632 GCF_015228065.2 Penaeus monodon | reverse complement strand
CTAAACGGCGAAAATTCACTACTACTTAAGAAAAAAAACTTCCGTCGGTCTCAACCCGCACCGTGGCCCTATGCCCTTCCCACGCCTCTAAATCCCCCGATAATATACCCTTATACCCACACAGCCACAATAACGGCAACGCAACAACGTCATAAACCACACCCAATTTGGCAGGGTGAAATAGGCCTTGACCCATTTCCCCGCAGGGCGACAAGATAGTGAGAGCAGAATGACGAAACATCACCACGATATTTCGGCTTTTTGCATCTGTGTCACCATCATCACCAGCTATGCATGCCACATGCATTTAATGATCAAGAAATTAATGTC
>NC_051419.1:23860874-23861080 GCF_015228065.2 Penaeus monodon | reverse complement strand
ATGAGAGCCGTCACCTCTTCCCCAATAAGCTACTAATTAAGTCTCATTCCCGTGCGTCACCTTCCTCTCGGCCTCCCTCTGCGTCCACGGAGGCTGAGTGACTGACAGCCGTTCCCTTCCGAGCGCTGCTGCGTCTGAGAGAGCTTCGACGTTTTGACTGAATTGTAATGGATCCGCTGGGTGAGGTAAACTTACGCTGCTGGAGG
>NC_051419.1:23860465-23860531 GCF_015228065.2 Penaeus monodon | reverse complement strand
TGCGTGTGGGAGCGTGTACGCATGCATGTACATGGTTACGTATGTACACATGTGCGTGTATATTAT
>NC_051419.1:23859970-23860136 GCF_015228065.2 Penaeus monodon | reverse complement strand
AGTGTTTGCCGCCCCGAGTATTATCTCCCTCCGACTCGTAAAGCCGTAAAAATAAGATATTTCTCCACCCACTTTACGACGCAAAACTTGGACCCTAAATCTTCACTGCAGCCGAAAAAAATCCCCAATCCTAACCTTTCCTAGTAAGCACGCCAGCTAATTCTCG
>NC_051419.1:23859473-23859614 GCF_015228065.2 Penaeus monodon | reverse complement strand
CTGAAATGAAAGCAGGCGAGCAGCGACGCTAAAGCCGGGAGCGCGTCTGGCAAGCGAGTCTCGGCGTTTCTCGGATTAGACGCTAGAAACCTCGTCTTACTTGACCGTGAAAACTCTACGCTTCTCGCCGCCACGGTTACT
>NC_051419.1:23858526-23859384 GCF_015228065.2 Penaeus monodon | reverse complement strand
GAAACACATACCTTACACGGCACTTTATATTCCAAATATACTACCTTAATATTCGCATCGTGCGCATCAATTTTCCAATATTTGCATAATAATTCCATTCGTTATTACATATTCTTCTTTCTCCAGCTGATATCGAACATTTAAAATTGAGAGCTCATTTCATATTCATTTTCTTATATTTTAGTACAGATTTTTGTAGTATCATATATCTATTTACATATAACTTCACACCCATACACTCTACACCATGTTGTCTATCTTACTGCCGCTTTAAAATCACCAGCAGCGCACGTTTTATGCACTAATTTATTACGAACTCAATGATAGCTCCTTTCTTTAGGAGAAAAGTATCAAACACCCTTACACCCCTACCCCCAAAGATACCCCCCGTGGAACGAAAAACCCGACTCGCTATAAGCAGTAGTTCAAACCCACCGCAAGAAAATCAACAAAAAAATATATAACCCCCTCCTCCCCCAACACAGTTATTTCAAAATAACGATGCATCCTCCCCCTCCACCCCTCCCCGCTTACCCCCTACGTCAGGAAAACTTCAAGACCGACAGTCACCACCAAAATTCCCCTCCAAACACATAACCCCCACCCCACTCCCGGCCACTTACCTCAACATCGCTGTATTTCCCCATACCCTCCTACCACTACCCCCAACCCACCCTCCCGCCCCCACGTCAGGAAAACGCCCCGCGGGACTCACTTTGAGGTAGTGGTGCAGGTGGTACCGGGGCCAGAAGTGCGTGCCGATGATCCTGTACCTCTCCACCAGCGGGTCGAGCGAGAGCTTGCGCTTGTTGTGCGGCCCGCTGTACTCCGACACGTGCCGGATCACCATGGGCATGG
>NC_051419.1:23858371-23858473 GCF_015228065.2 Penaeus monodon | reverse complement strand
CTTCGGGACTCGTTACGGATTTCGATTTCGTCTGCGAGTTTGTGCGCACGTGTGTGCTCGCATGGAGCCGTCTTCTCGGGACTTCGATTTGGTTTACTTCCT
>NC_051419.1:23858207-23858312 GCF_015228065.2 Penaeus monodon | reverse complement strand
ACCTAATCACCTAGTTTTCTTCTGACTCTCTATTAACGATACGCATTTTTTCTTTTTTTTCTTATTCTCACTTTATTCCTTCGCCTCCTACTACCTCACGTAAGC
>NC_051419.1:23857276-23858160 GCF_015228065.2 Penaeus monodon | reverse complement strand
GCGAATTTCTTCTTGGGCACAAACGATCACAGGAAACCTCATCTAAAATCTTCAGAAACACTAAACGCATTTTCTTCTTCCTGCGCATCACATGTCGCTCTTTAAGTCGGAAAACGAGTGTGCAACGTTGCTGAAGTTGCAAAACGTCACACACAACAAAGTCTAAGGATTAAACCATGCCAACCGATTCCTTCTTCAACGTCACCCTCCAGCCTCTCCCTTCCTCCGACTCACTCCTTATAACGAACTTCCAAAGATACGCCAACGAACCTTTTTGACTCGATTCACAGTGCCAGCATCGCCGGGAATTTCGCCCACAGCGACAGCCTCCTCGAAAGCAACGGAATCACAGCAGGAAGAGCCAGGGGAGGGGGGGGGGCACAGGGCCTCCTTCGGACTCCTTCAGGACACTCCGGAGCCGCTGTCGCCGTTGCCTCCGCGGAAAAATATCGCCCGCTGCAAATTTCTTCCTTTTTTTTCTTTTTATCCTGAATCTTCCCCTTTACGTTTCTTCCTTTTATCTTGAATATTGTCCTTTGTATTTTTCTCTTACCGTTAATGCTGTCCCTTTGAAATTATCACTTCTCTTATCTTGAATATTGCCCGTTTTGCCTCGTATTAAAGTCCTTTGTAAACCCACCCACTTTACCTCACCAATTGCCCTGCAGCACTTGGCCTTCTTATTGATTCCCGTCGCTGTTCTTTCCTCTCTCCTTCCCCCCCTGCCCGAGTGCCATGTCGTGATCGGTCGGGTTTCTGATTCCCGAGTGGCTGGGCCAGACAACCCCAGGGCGAGGAGGAGGAATTCTGACCGCTCAACACACTCCTTCTTTTCCTTCTTTTATTCTTAGTTTGTCTTCTTGCTTCTTATATTCTTTAATTTC
>NC_051419.1:23857034-23857167 GCF_015228065.2 Penaeus monodon | reverse complement strand
TAGTTAAAAATCTCGATACTGTACATACACCAACACCCTCTTTCACGGCTTGTTCCCGACACTTTAATCGCTTCAAATCACTATCTCGTCTTCCTGCCTAGCAAAGCTTCGTTATCTGGAGTTCTACGAATTC
>NC_051419.1:23856692-23856994 GCF_015228065.2 Penaeus monodon | reverse complement strand
ATCAGGATTTCCGACAACCGGAAAAGCCGTGTCCAACTCAAGATGGAAAGGAGAAAAAGAGGTAAATTTAACCTTTAATTGCACAATGTCACTAACATGACTTTATCACTATTTTTTTTCTATTTTCTTTCAAAACACTAACTTTCCAAACTCCCCAAAATAGGGAGGGGGGGATCCTCGAAACTTCCTTCTCCCCAGCTCCGCCCTCTGCGTCCCCCTTCTGCCGGATGCGCGAACGCCTTCTAAGAAGTCCCAAGAACCTGAGCCAAGGTTTCGCTCCTTGGGGGTCACCGGAAACGAAA
>NC_051419.1:23856349-23856542 GCF_015228065.2 Penaeus monodon | reverse complement strand
GGATCCCCTTGGAAACCCTTGCCAACACCTCGTGTGGATGACGTTTCCTTCCCTCCCCCTGTCAACACCTGACACTCGGCCTCCGCTCTTGGGTCATGAGGCTGCCAAGCCACTGTCTCGTACCTCTCGCCTGACCATGGACCAATGGAGTGGGGGAGGAGGAGAAGGGGGAGGGAGCGATGGGGAAGGTGAC
>NC_051419.1:23854235-23856097 GCF_015228065.2 Penaeus monodon | reverse complement strand
ACAGGACTAGAAGATGGATGCAATAATCACGTGTCAATATCCCTTAGTTATTCTCACATACGCCTTGTTCTTTTCTTCCGCCAAAAGCTCAATCCTATCCTCGAAGCCAACAAACAGTTTCTTCAAAATCCGCGATTAACCTTCTCTCTTCTTCCTTCGCCAAAAAAACCACGATTATCCTCCCCCTTCCTCCCTTCCTTCGCAGAAAAAACGACGATGAATATAGAGAGAAAAAAAGTTGTCGTGGGACACCTGCCGTATCTGAAAAAGGGTCTTGTATCCTGAGGTGTAAAGCGATATCGCCGATGAATTTAATCATCAGGAATCGGGATCCTCCTCCCGTCTCCGATTCCGTGTTCCCTTATCTTCTTTCTCGATCCTGCTTTATTTACCCGGCGGTCTGTTCTATGTAGCACATGACCCAGCAAAAAATATCGATAATTTCTTTCATTAATGTATATCTTTTCTTTACTTTCGTTCTTTCGCAAACACTTTGTTTGTTTGTTTCATTCACAACACAATATCGGAAATACCACTCGACAGTACCATTTTCAACTACACGCGCATAGGCCTCTCTCTCTTTTCCATTGCAATGCGCCTCACGAGACCGGCCAACGCAAAGGCTCCAGATATCCACAAAAGCAAAACTTCCCAACTCAGGAAACAGAGCGAATGCTTTTCTGTCGCGTAGAGAAGTCACACTCCACTCGAATTACTCCCAACTTTGATCTAGTCTTCCAAGTAACATCACCACTAAGAGAGATGGTGAAAATAATGATAATAGTGATGACGACATCCACAACAATAGTTAATCAGAACATTAAACAGCTCTACGGATAATACATAGTTTCTCGTCTAAATAGAAGCTGTGAGGCAGCTATAACTATTTAAAAATCTAATGTAAATATTCAAATTTAGCAAAATCCACCGCAACTCGTCATGGCAACATCCACTTCAATGCCAGCCAAATAACACAAGATTTATTCTAGTACTATTTTCAAGAGGTAAACACGCAGAACCACACACTCAATCACACTCGAAGAATCCCTTTCCTCACGCGCGTGTCCGCCGAAGATTCTGTACACTCCCAAAGAATTCTCGGAAAAATAATCCACGAAATCGAAGGAAATACCGCCTCAAAATCGACCAACACCCCCACCGAAATCACCACGAAGGAGAAGCACCTCCTCCTTCGATCGCGGGTCCTCCCTTAGGCCTGGGTCCCTCTCGACTGACCTCGCCACCAGGTAAACAAGGCGACGCGGGGATAGCGCGGGGAAGAGGAGAACCCGGTCTGACGGGTCGGGAGAGCCGGGGGAGGGGAGAGGTACAGAGGGAGGGGGACGTTGGGAGAGGAGAGGTAGGGTGGGGAGGTAGAGGGACTGGGGTGACGTGTTGGGGGTGGTGGGGCGGTGTGAGAATGGGGGAGGTATGGGGAAGGAGTGGGGAGAAGGAGAGACGGGAAGGTCTGAGGAGGAAAGGGAGGGAGAAGGGGGAGGGATGGGAGGGAGAAGGGGGAGGGAGAAGGGGGAGGGAAGGGGAGGATAGGGAGGGAGCAGGAGGAGGATAGGGAGGGAACAGGGGGAGGAAAGGGAGGACAGAGAGGAAAGGGGAAGATTGGGGTGGTTTAAGGAGGGAGAAGAAGTAGAAAGGGAAAGTGCGGACCATGAGGGTATGGGTAAGGAAGGTGAATCGGGAAATGCAGGAGAAGAAAGGAGAGAAAGAGTGAAGGGAAAAGTAAAGATGGGAGATATTGGAGAAATGAGAGAAAAGAGTTAATAAAGAAATTGGAGAAGAGGTGATGTTAATAACAGTGGGGAGATAAGAGGTGAGTTGCGATAAAGGAGGTGATGACAACAGGT
>NC_051419.1:23853958-23854187 GCF_015228065.2 Penaeus monodon | reverse complement strand
TGAACGGGGAGGAAGGAGGGGAATGGACGAGGTTTGACGATGATATTGTAGTGAGGAGGGAGAGAAAGATACGCAGAAATAACAAGGGCAGATGTACAGGACAGATAGCATTTGGCGAGACATTATGGCGGATGGTAATACGAACATTGATAAATAACATCAAGGAAATATGAAGAGAAAGGAAAGGAAGAGGACTAAAGCAAGAGGTAAAAAGGGGAGGTGGAAGACA
>NC_051419.1:23852567-23853885 GCF_015228065.2 Penaeus monodon | reverse complement strand
AGGTCCTTAAGGAAATGAGTATGGGGAGACGAGGAAAAGGGGGGAAATGGAAGATGGAGGAAGGTCATGGAGCAATTGGTGCCATCCTTCTAGGGAAATTAACACCAAGGATAGGCCTATGTGAGAGCGGACGAGGGGAGAGGAACGGTGAGTCAAACACAGAAAATGGAAAGAGGTGAAGAGGTGCAGAGGGGAGAGACTTCAGAAAATATTTAAATCAAGAAATTAGTCAAATTAATGGGCACAGGGCTATATAAAAATCGAATAATGTAAACTGATAACTGACAACGAGGCTAGAACAACGGTAAATGAAAGAGAAAGAAAGTAATGGAGAAAAAAGAGGGACACAGAGAGAATAAAAGTGTAGTTCATGCAACAGAAGAATAGACGGGGGTGAATGTAGAAAAAAGTAAGAGAAAAGGAAGTAGAAAACATCGACGAGGACGAAGAAGAACAGCAAGGCAACGGCAAAGAGGAATAAAGAAATAAATAAAGGAGAGGGGAAGAAGCAGCGAGGCAGAGAGGGAGAAGAGGGAGAGGGGTAAGGGGAAGAGAGGGGGAGGAGGGAGAGGGGGAGGAGGGAGAGGGGGAGGAGGGAGAGGGGGAGGAGGGAGAGGGGGAGGAGGGAGAGGGGGAGGAGGGAGAGGGGGAGGAGAGAGAGGGGGAGGAGAGAGAGGGGGAGGAGGGAGAGGGAAAGAGGCAGCGAGGCAGAGAGGGGGAGGAGAGAGAGGGGGAGGAGAGAGAGGGGGAGGAGGAGAGAGGGGGAGGAGGGAGAGGGAAAGAGGCAGCGAGGCAGAGAGGGGGAGGAGGGAGAGGGGTAAGGGGCAGAGAGGGGGAGGAGGGAGAGGGGTAAGGGGCAGAGAGGGGGAGGGAGAAGAGGGGTAAGGGGGCAGAGAGGGGGAGGAAGGAGTGGGGGGAGGGGAAGAGGAGTAGTGGGGGAGGGGGGTTAATCTCACTCCAGCATTGTCTCACGTTACAAGGCGAAGCGGTAGCACTGATGAGCCGCCAGGGGGAGGAGGAGCAGTAGAAGAGGGGGCTAAAAGCTTAAGAAAAAACAGAACGGTAAAATAATAAGGAAAAGGTGAAACAGAAGTGGGAGAAAGTGGGAGAAGTTGAGAGAGAGGGGAGATGAAAGAGGCAGAGAGATGAGAATAAAAGAGGGAGAGAGAGGGGAGATGAAAGAGGAATAGAGGGAGAAAGGTAAAAGGAAGGAGGGTGAAGGAGAGGGATATATAAAAGAGGAAGAAAAAGACATATGTAGAAGGAAGGAGGTTGAAGGGGAGTCAGGGGAGGTAAAGAGTGATGAGGGGAAATATAC
>NC_051419.1:23852064-23852306 GCF_015228065.2 Penaeus monodon | reverse complement strand
TGGACGGAAGACGGAAACGCGATATATCTCAAAGAAAATGACGCAACCGACACCGAAGTTCCTTTTTCGTGCTAAAAATAGCCGCCTGATGAAGTGTGCATATTTGCACGTCTTTCGCTTGGATCGTGTTACTGTGTGTTATTTTCATCACTTTTCGTTTCTCAGCTTGCTACTTCCGAACCACCCCTTGCCACAATTAATTTGGATTTTTGTGCTGTTAGCTTATCTCCCCCCCCCCTTCA
>NC_051419.1:23851665-23851738 GCF_015228065.2 Penaeus monodon | reverse complement strand
GAGAAGATAGTGAGAGTGTGGTGAATATAAAGAAAGTATGAAGTAAGAGAGATAATATAGTAGTATATGAAGT
>NC_051419.1:23850915-23851319 GCF_015228065.2 Penaeus monodon | reverse complement strand
CCTGCGGAGTCCAAAACAAAAAAAACGCCAAAGTTAAAAGGAGTGAAATTACAGAATATCAATTCCCACGAGACGACCCCAATAAAGCCAACATTCCCGACATCTCCGCACACCAACCCCACCCCCACTAAAAATATAAAAAATAAAAACATAAACAAAACCCAAGGAAAATCGCCGACGAGGAAGCCTACCTCAGTATGCCCTCGTCGACCATCACCTCCGAGATAGAAAATGTGCAGTAGCCTATGTCTCACTAACTTATAATTACAGGCTAATCATTGTCCGCTCGATATTCTATCCTGACCGAAGGCATGCTAGCTGCCGTTGCATTTGAACAAGGAGCGTTCTATTCTGGAATGAGTGATTTTGCTCTATCCTAATGAAAAAAAAAGTCAAACAGGCTT
>NC_051419.1:23849347-23850890 GCF_015228065.2 Penaeus monodon | reverse complement strand
TTCTATGTTTTCTAAACTTTTACTGCATCAGCCACAGTCTACCATGATTCTTAACTACACACCCTGCATATATTAATTGTTAAATTTGAATCACATCAATTAAGGATCCTTCATAACTTATAATTGCATGGGTCAGTCAGACTGCATCAACCACAGTTCCATCACAACCCAAATTACACCATTTACTTGTTAATCCTACCCTATTCTATCACTCGCAGCTCTTTCCTAACAAAAAAATGTCAGTAACAGTTATAACCTAACCTTCATCACGATCCTATACAAATCATAACAATTATGTAATTCCAGTGTTCATCAGCTGTACATCGATATAACACGACTGTTATCGCTTAAGAAATGGGGTTAGATAAATCTCTGATCCTACAATACAATAACAAAAACAAAATACGTATTAAAGAATCTATATACTTGTTACAGAAATGAAAAACAAATTACAAACTGAAGTTCATATATAAAAAAGATGGTTACATGAATAAATAAACATGAATAGCATACGAATCAACCTAACATACGCCAAAATAAGGTCAGTTAAATTTGAGTACTTACAAATGTCCGAATGCATACCATTCCTCTTTGCTTATTAACATATTGAATCCTATTGCATCAATCAAACCCTACTGATTTCTATCTAATCCCAAGCGTCATTAATATTCGGTTTCGTCAACCTACTGACAAACTACGCCAGGCAAAGGATGGATTCTGTTCACACACGCAAGTACCGAGTCAATAAACCCATAAAAGAAATTGCACTTGCTACCTATAAAACCGCCCACGCCCGTGGGCGTGAGTATGTGCGTTCTCGCGGGCGTTCTAACAGTAGCTTGGAGAGAACAGACTGCGCCAATCAAAACAGAACAGAAAAGATTCGACGGTCAATCCAGGGATTGAGGAGCGGCTCCCACACAGGGGTGCGCGAATCGATCGCTGGAGTGCGGAAGAGAAAAAATACAATTGTGGAGTTTATATTCATGTTTCAATTTTTTTTTCAGAGGTATACACCGACAACAGTAAAAGACCGGCTAATGCAATGTAAACTGTACTGCTCTGCAGAAACACAAATTCTAATCACACCCAATTAACAAATAGTTTACATTTTACAAGTGTAATCGGTATCGCTCACACACTGCGTACTCTAAGCGCGCAACTAATGGACATCTTAAAAAAATAAAAGAAACTTAACGGAGGCGAAAAAAAAATGTGAATCATCAGTACTCCAGATGATACAAACGAAAAACCAAACAAAAGAATAAAAAACGGAGTGACAATAATGAAAATGACGGGATAAGTAGCATTTTGACGCTGACTAAAAAGTATGAGAAGGCGAAGGGCAAGTGGACATCAGCCACGCGCGTTGGAACACGACTGGCGATCAACAAGCAAATCAAGTAAACGTCTTGACAGAATCGGATAAATCAAACAAAACGCAAAGAGACAAAGTAAGGAGTTAAAAGTTCAAAGCAATGAAGTGCAACCGCAATAATGAGTACATCATACTTGCAAGATGATTAAAAAAGGAACGAGGCGA
>NC_051419.1:23848792-23849020 GCF_015228065.2 Penaeus monodon | reverse complement strand
ATGGACATACGAGTTCACAATGCACTTATTTCCCGCAAAGGTCCCCCTCCTCCCTCTGGGTGATTTAACATGAATTTCGGACAATCATTTTAACTGTTTTTTATAAGCGACAAAGAAAACGCGAAATAACAGTGCCGTGATATATATAAATAGGATAATTATACAAGCAGTTTCAACCGTATAGCTTAAATGTGCGCTGTTATGTAATGTATACCAATAAAGCTTGGT
>NC_051419.1:23848168-23848504 GCF_015228065.2 Penaeus monodon | reverse complement strand
AACATCTGCATTACCATTAACCCGAAAAGGAAAGTGCCTTCCCTCGCCCCGCACAGAGCCGAGCGCCGCCGCCGGCCAGGGGCCAGCTGCTGCCGCCTCCAACAGTATCACATTTCTATCCTTTTATCAGTTTGATTAATGTATAACAACCAAACCGGATGTTCCAGTGAGGCCTTTAAAACCGCTCTGGGACCGCGGTTTACCGGTTTAGTATAATTTAAGGGGTTTTTATTTTACTGCACTGTTCGTGTAAATAATGATAAAATATAAGAGATAATATAATGAAATTGATCAACTACGCTTACGCGTATATAATTTTCTTAAGAGAGAGAACTG
>NC_051419.1:23846803-23847420 GCF_015228065.2 Penaeus monodon | reverse complement strand
TGCCCGACCTCCGAGGCCCGACCTCCGAGGCCCGACCTGCGAGGCCCGACCTGCGAGGCCCGACCTCCGAGGCCCGACCTGCGAGGCCCGACCTGCGAGGCCCGACCTCCGAGGCCCGACCTGCGAGGCCCGACCTGCGAGGCCCGACCTGCGAGGCCCGACCTCCGAGGCCCGACCTGCGAGGCCCGACCTCCGAGGCCCGACCTCCGAGGACCGCTGTCGCACAACCTGCACTTCCGGTGTGAAGCCTCTGCTGCGCGTGTGGTATATTAGTCTTCGTTTTTTGTTAAGCTTATAGATGTTACCGTCACCGGAGAATATTATCGTGTTTAAATTATCGCTGTTAAATTGATTTTTTAAAGGGATAGTTAAAATTATCGCTGTTAAATTATTTTTTAGAAAAGTAGTAACTCAAATGTTATTTTAGTTTTGCTGGAGGTGGGTGGAGTGGAGTTGTGTGATATATAAATAGCGGCAACCTTAGTAGCAGTTCAACTTACCCTCAAACAAACAAACAAACAAAAACGTGCGTTGACACATGCAAGGGCACACTCAACGCTTATTTTCAAGGCCAACTCATTCTAAAGAACATTCTTCCTCGCAACCCCGGATCTCCC
>NC_051419.1:23846083-23846586 GCF_015228065.2 Penaeus monodon | reverse complement strand
CATCAAACAGGAATATAGCGTGCGGTTTCTGCTTGACAGGTCACACCTCAAGTCTCCGGGTCGCGTTACTAAGAGGTTTTCGCTTCCGCTTTTCCTCATTCAATTTTTTAAAAGGGGAGCCTGTACTAGGGATCGTGAAACAGGTGGTTCACACTCTTTGCAAGTGAGTGAATGACTAATGCTAGTTATTCAAGATTTCTTTGTGGCTGAAATGTCGTTTTCTTTACACCCGTGGACATCATCCAATCACAGAATAGTAAGAGGTCTAAGATTTTGCAGGGTACCACGCATAAGTGAATATTCCATTTATGAATCTATCAATAAAAAGGTATTCTTGCACTTCCTATTCAAAAGGAATGCAAAACACACACGTACTATCATTAATGATTGTGCGAAATATACCTTTCCTTACATAAAACACATTTATCAAACTATCAATATATCTACCGATCGATGTCTCTCCTTCTCAGATCACTATTATATAAAATAAATCACACCAATAT
>NC_051419.1:23845516-23845938 GCF_015228065.2 Penaeus monodon | reverse complement strand
ACGCGACGTAGACGTTAGAATCCCACAGGCCGCCCTCAACTGTCCTGAACCTTTCATTCAGGCCACTTCCAGAGGTCATTCCGACTCCCCGCCAGAGGGACAGCGTCATTATACACTATACATTCATTACGTTATAATGCAAGGTTGTCCGTGCCTGGAAGAGGAATGGGAATTATATTGGGGTTATTATTTTGTCCTTATTATTATCATGAGATTTTTTTTTCTGGGGCGACACGTGCGCCCGTTATTATGGTGGATGTTTATAGGTCAAAATTTCGCAAGTTAGCAAAAAAAATAGAAGAAATCCATAAGCCTCGCATAAAATTCCGCAAAGAAAAATACGACATGACAAGGCAAGGCGAAGCCCTGTCATCCCTTATCAGATATTCCTTTCTTAATAGATATCTACTAATATAAAATGC
>NC_051419.1:23845214-23845488 GCF_015228065.2 Penaeus monodon | reverse complement strand
AACGAAGCATAGGCCTCAGAGACGAGACAAGCAAGGCAACTTTCCCACACTCCCCAGACGGCGCGGTGCCAATATCGCGTGCCTTGGAAAACTAGTGCCACAGACAACAACCCTTTAGAGGGCCATTAAGGTCGGGTCACCGAGCCACAACGCCAGAGGTTCCGAGCCCCCTTGGCCCTTCCCCCGTTTGCTACACATCACGGATCCATGTTCAGAGAAGACATCCTCCCCAGTGCCCAAACACTGGTCCTCTACTAGAATCTACTTACATTTC
>NC_051419.1:23844677-23845095 GCF_015228065.2 Penaeus monodon | reverse complement strand
TTCCGCCTGGGAGAGGACTAAAGGGGGGGAGGGGGAGTAACTCACTGCAGGCCCGCGTAAAATCCTCCACGAGACCTAAGGGACACATGCACGCCCCTTAAGCCCTTCACGACCTTCCCCTCTTTCCCCCTCCCTTCCCCCTTCTCCCTCTCCCTTCCTCCTCTCCTTCCTCCCCTTTTCCCTCTCCCTTCCTCTCTCTCCCCCTCCCTAACGCCTCTTCCCCTCCCTCC
This sequence comes from Penaeus monodon, assembly GCF_015228065.2. Classification (NCBI taxonomy): domain Eukaryota; kingdom Metazoa; phylum Arthropoda; class Malacostraca; order Decapoda; family Penaeidae; genus Penaeus; species Penaeus monodon. The sequence continues at coordinate 23,844,865 of NC_051419.1, read as the reverse complement.
CCACCACACGTATATCCTGCTCTCGGAGAGTTGGTTGCCTTCCAGTCTACTGCTCTCTTCATCTTCTCTCTGTCTGCTGTTTCTTTTGAATTCCCCTTTTGGTTATTCGTTTTCTTCTCTCTTACATTTTTTTCAATTTTAGTGGTTACGAAACCTATTTGTTTGAAGCTTCTCTCACTCTCACTATT
>NC_051419.1:23843399-23844332 GCF_015228065.2 Penaeus monodon | reverse complement strand
GCCCTTTTGTCCCCCTCGCTCCAGCCCGGCGCCCAACGTCAACACCAGCGTCACGCCCACTGCCTCGTACTCCAAGTCACAAGCAACGCCCACCCTCGAGTGCAAGGGTTGGAGTGCGCCAAGGTGTAATTAATATTCAAATAATTAATATTCATCGATTAAAATAAGTTTTCGGTTTTCAACTAATCGTCTATTTTGCTTTTCATAAGGAAATAATGTGATTAATTAATTATAATTCATAAATCTTTTCCTATTTTCCCTCAAGTACTTCTCATCTCTCCAGATTTTTCCAATTCTAGGTTTATCACGTGCTCGTATTTACTAACCATTATATTACCCATTCCTTTCACTTCTCTTAACGCCATCTTGCTTATCATTCACTCTAGCCACCCCACCTTATATAAAACTCGGCAACATTTCCCCCTTCACTCCCCCCCTTCCCTCTTGGAATCTTCGAAATCTCTGAGATGAATGAATGAATCCAGTGACGATCAATCGCATTCAAACATACGAATAAGATGAGATGATTTCCTGCAGGTTGACCTCCTCAGTTCCCTGTAATTTTGGATTGAATATGATGAGTTAAAACAAGGATGGTATACGGTGAACGATACGACAACAATTGATAACCACTCTGTCAACATTCATTCCATATACGAGCCTGTTATGAAAATCTGCCGTTAAGACTAATGCAGCCTGTGTCATAAACCTCGAGCAAGACGAGTGATTCCGCGCCGAAATAGCTTCCTCGCCCACTTGCAACGCTCTTGGAGATCATCAACCGTTCCTCCTGAAGAGTCGACACGTGACGTCACAAGTGGGTGGCAACGGCGCGAATTTCAAACATACGAACTTTCTCGAGAGACGGTTTCCCTGCAGCGTTTGCCTCCCTCGCCGTCTCCCTCTGTCTGTTTGGATTCGCAATTCGCTGCA
>NC_051419.1:23842613-23842792 GCF_015228065.2 Penaeus monodon | reverse complement strand
CCCGCCAGAGACCACCGAGACCTGCTTCCACTTTTCCTCCTGTATTCAACGCCCGGCACTTGCTTCGTCTCCTTCCATTATCCCGGAGATATCACGACGCTTATCTTATCGCCACAACACGATGCTTCATAAAAGTAATCCCGGGGAAGGAATGAGACAACGACCATCAGTGCCAAGCA
>NC_051419.1:23838471-23838668 GCF_015228065.2 Penaeus monodon | reverse complement strand
GGGAAATGGGGTTTGTAGGAAGATATTAAGACGAGGATATGCAGAATATAGATGATATATGAAGATATATAAAATAAAGAAGAAAAAAGAGATAAAATAAAGAAGAAAAAAAAGAAAGAAAAACGCAGAACTAAAAAAGGAAGAAATCAACACAAGAAATACGAAAAACACAAAACTACACGAAAAAAAAAAATAAA
>NC_051419.1:23838178-23838425 GCF_015228065.2 Penaeus monodon | reverse complement strand
AACACGAAAAAAACGAGGCCTCCACAGCATTCGGACGGCGCCACAGGCCTCCAACTGCCACGGCGAGGGAAAGAAGCTCCTGAAGGCCGTGTAAATTTCCACCCAGCGCCAATCCCCCCCTTCCCCCCCTGAGATCCGTCGCCCCAGCAAGTGTCAGAAGCGAACTAAGAACAAGGTTTTATATTTATGAGTTAAACTGTCGATTTGCTTTTGTGAAATATCGACTCATTTAGAGTTCCTTTGCAGA
>NC_051419.1:23837955-23838090 GCF_015228065.2 Penaeus monodon | reverse complement strand
AATTCTAGCGATTTCTGATCAACTAATGTAGTTTAGTAAATCACGAAAGAAAATCAACCAGAGCAACTGATAAATGTTAATATGTAGACCTATGCTTAATTAAGCTATGTATCTATCTGGGGAAGTATCACTGTT
>NC_051419.1:23837372-23837645 GCF_015228065.2 Penaeus monodon | reverse complement strand
CTAAGAAAGGGGAGGTCACAGGTCACTAGAGAGTCAACTGTTTTAACAACTGAACATTTTTCACGATCGTAACGGCCTTTGTTATTAATCGCCATCAACAAAAACGTTCCATTGTTTCGACAAAACGTTAGCCCTTTCTCCCAAAGAAAACATTCCTGGATTTTTTAAAAAATGAGTAGCGTTATAAAGATTCCACAATAGTCTCGAATATCACAAAGTCGTAAGCTTTATGAATCAAAAATTTAACATGATGTATTGGTTGATATAGATAGC
>NC_051419.1:23836920-23837124 GCF_015228065.2 Penaeus monodon | reverse complement strand
CGTGCGCGTCAGTGCTTGTCCGCACACTCGTGATTAATTCCAGGTCCCTTAATAATCCAGACGGCGACAAAATAAACAGGAAAAAAAGAAAGACAGCGCTGGGCTAATTGAAGAACTTCTCGCGAAACTGACTCAAGAAGCCTGGAAGTTTGACGACTGCAGCCATTCCTCGACGGCCAATGTAAATAACTTCGTTTTTTTTTT
>NC_051419.1:23836763-23836881 GCF_015228065.2 Penaeus monodon | reverse complement strand
TGCCATTCTCCCCTCCACCCATCCGTATCCTCACCTACAGTATCATCCGCCGTTACATTCTCCCCGCTTCTTCCTCCTCCGGCATCTCCATTTCTTGATATGGCTTTCTCCTTATCAT
>NC_051419.1:23836000-23836725 GCF_015228065.2 Penaeus monodon | reverse complement strand
ATTCTCGACATAATCAGATCGCGATAAACACAAAAAAGAAAAAGAAAGAAAGTACCAATAGCAAAAAAAATCACCCCCCCCCAAAAAAAAATAATAATAATAAATAAAAGCATAAACAGAAAGTAGGAAAGGGGAAAACGGACAAAAAAAAAAGAAAAACAAACACAACCTCTAAACTATAAAAAACAACCACAAAATCCAAAAAGGGGAAAAAGAAAAAGAAAAAAGAGAAAAAATAGAGAAGCAGAAGGCGAGACTCAACCAAAAAGAAAAAAAGAAGGAAAAACAACAAAATAGAGAAACAGGAAGCGAATGAGTCGTACATACAAACAGAAAGAAAGAAAAAAAAGAGAAACAGAAAGCAAGACACAGATACACAAACAAAGAAAGAAAGAAAGAAAAAAAAAAAGACCAACCAAAATAGAAACAGACAGCGAAATAAGGACATACAGACAACCAGAGCGAGAAAAGAAAAACCAAAATAGAGAAACAGAAGGCGCAAGAGAGAGCGAGACGGCGACGGCGACGCGAAGCCGCCCCGCCGCGGGTGCATGACTGGGCGGCGCGGCGGCTTTTCCCGAAGGCGTGCTGTTCGTGCGGCCGAGGGAGGCAGCGGGTTTTGCCTCCTTTATTGATTTCTCGCATTCGGTGGCCTGCGGTTTGTGCATGTTGGGGCCGCGTTTAGCTTCGGATTTCTGTGTAAATGGTGCGTATTTTTTTTTTTT
>NC_051419.1:23835745-23835853 GCF_015228065.2 Penaeus monodon | reverse complement strand
CTCATATTTGTCAGTGTGCATATATTTTTTGCAAAATGTCTTTTCCTATGCTTCTTTTTATTTCCTCTGTTCTCTATCCCCAGCATCCAAACGCAAACACCATTCCCT
>NC_051419.1:23835214-23835569 GCF_015228065.2 Penaeus monodon | reverse complement strand
CGAAGCAGACGCACGCGGAAATCAAAGCAAGACCTTGGCCGTCTTCATAAGCAGCATGAATGTCCCGTCACGACCGACCGCCGCTGCTCCTGCTACGACAAAGACATGAATATACAGATGAGTGAACAAACTCAAAATTCAATAAACGCAAAAATGAATAATGCGATTCTTTGTGATGATATAAAATAAACGGGTTAAATAGAAATAAGTAAAAATAGTGGAGCAAAGCCAACATTTTCATATATGAGCAAGTGTAACTGCCAAATAAGCAAGTAAAACATATGTTACATAACACAGGTGGACGAGCCAACCAACCCACCCCCACAAAATTAAAAAGAAAATAAAAGGGGAAAAA
>NC_051419.1:23832910-23833908 GCF_015228065.2 Penaeus monodon | reverse complement strand
GCAAAGCGGCACCGCGAATGCCCTCATGCATGTTTCTGACGCGATGCACAATTCATGCCCACGTCCTCCTCGCCGATTGCATAAGCGATTCCACCTCTGCCTGCAACGGGGTCCTTGCAAGGAAGGGAGTCGATGCAGAATGACCTTGAAACACGGCGCTGCAACAAAGAGACGGCAAAAGGAGGAACCATACGCCGCGAAGAATCAAACAACAAAATAACCTTATAAAAGAATCAGCTGATAAAGTCAGCTGATGTTACTCACATCTATATCGACTACAGATAACAACGTCCTCGTGACCCTCAATCAATAGGCGTGAGAAATGCTTATTCGAGAAGGGCGGAAGATGAGAAAGACGTTGAGAAAGATGAGGAGAAAGGAGGTGGAGACGAGTAAGAGAAAGAGAAAATAAAACTTCTGAGGAAAAAAAAAAAAAGGATGAAGATGATCAGTATGAGTATTATTATTGTGCATGAGGATATTACGATTAAACTGTGATGGTATGAGAAAAACTCCATTCAAAATCAAGGCTGTAAGTACAGAGGTGAATTTAAAAGAACGTAGAAAAAAAATAACCTCATCAAAGAAATCTCACAGAAATAATCACAAAAAAATTATCAAAACACCTGCAGCGTGCAATGGCGTCCTCCTCGAGCTACAGCAATACGTCTATTGTGTTTTCTCTGTCAGCTGATAAGACACGAGGGTTTTCCGAACTCGTGCCGAAAATCCGATACGACTGAACAGCTGTTTCCCTGAACGTCGATAGAATAAGAAAATGAAGAAGTTTAAGAGAGGCAATTGAAGATGATGTATCGACCAGTACACTGTGAACACTGCATTTTTAAAAGAGGACTCAGGTTATTGCGTCATTAGTTTAGGACGTCACCATTTATTACGTCATACAGCTGATATGAGGGTGTAACAACAGGGCCACCGTGTAAGACCAACATCGTTCTTATTACTGCTCTTATTATACATATCACAAAGCATAATAC
>NC_051419.1:23832592-23832664 GCF_015228065.2 Penaeus monodon | reverse complement strand
CACCGAAAGCAACACCACTAAACAACACCGGCCTACATAACTGCCAAAAAGACCCATAAAACCTTCAATTCT
>NC_051419.1:23832435-23832552 GCF_015228065.2 Penaeus monodon | reverse complement strand
AGCCCGAAAGCCTTTCTTCTCGACGATTTTGAAAAGAAAGGAGCAGCGTAATAAGTTATATTAAGTGTCAATGAAAAAAGACGCAAGTCATTCCCGACGTCGCAATACAATTAGCGT
>NC_051419.1:23831736-23831983 GCF_015228065.2 Penaeus monodon | reverse complement strand
CCCACTGCGGCTACCTTCTTCATAATCAAAACAATTCATGAAAATTCAGTTAATCGTTCATTTACAAACACAAAACGGGCACCAAAGCAACTATAACGAACTGCATCGCTTGCCGCTAGACAGCTACAATTGCAATGCGATGCCACGAGCTTTGCAACAAAGTGCAACCCATCAACTTCGGGAAATTAGTGGTTTGCCCATTACCGCAATTCCACAATTCGAGCGTGGTTATTAGTTACGTTGGCTT
>NC_051419.1:23830890-23831434 GCF_015228065.2 Penaeus monodon | reverse complement strand
AGTCTCCTAAAAGACAACAAAATTAATGACGACAGCAACATGCTTCCCCAAAACCTCGCCGTTCTTTCCTCGGAACAAATTATGTTCTCACGAATAAACAAACTCAGTACCCGGACCTCTTCAACACCATTTATACTCTCAGCTGATACCGACCCGAAGAGCCTTCCCGCAAACGCTAAACCTCCAATATCGTTCCGGAAAAAATTTCCCACAAACGCTAAACCTCCAATATCGTTCCAGAAAACTTTCCCACAAACGCTAAACCTCCGATACCGCTCCGGAAAACTTTCCCACAAACGCTAAACCTCCAATATCGTTCCAGAAAACTTTCCCACAAACGCTAAACCTCCGATACCGCTCCGGAAGGCCTTCCCATAAATGCTAAACCTACATCGAACATTTCTAAGGCATCGCATCCACCCGCGACTCGCCGACGCCTGACACAACCCTAATCAATCCCTCTCAATGCACACTCAATTGCAAATCGCAACAGTTTTTTGTAAATGAGGAATACCGCATGCACCGAATGACTCCTGGATTTATA
>NC_051419.1:23829953-23830075 GCF_015228065.2 Penaeus monodon | reverse complement strand
ACAGGTGTTGAAACCGCAGGGGAAGCCTAACCACTTAATGAGCGATATTATCCACCGGGATAAACAGGGGGCAAGGAGCAACGCCTAATTAATGAAAACTAACACGCCATTACGATTAACAA
>NC_051419.1:23829694-23829771 GCF_015228065.2 Penaeus monodon | reverse complement strand
TTTTAGCTGCTCATGTTGCGTCATCGTTGCTACTTCAGTGACTCAGCTTGACGTGCTCGAAGCTAATGTCTGGGGTA
>NC_051419.1:23829488-23829613 GCF_015228065.2 Penaeus monodon | reverse complement strand
GATTTCTGTTCCTCTCTCTGCCTCCCAGTTTTACAGAATTTGAAGAAGAAAAAATTCTTATACCGAATGAAGGCCGTTTAAATATTGATAATAATGATAATTTTTGGTGGTGATCATATTTAAAC
>NC_051419.1:23829255-23829380 GCF_015228065.2 Penaeus monodon | reverse complement strand
GCTTTTACTAAAACAGGAAGACCTGCCCAACCTGTTCCTTGGCCCACAGAGCGCGACCCAAGCATCAGTCTTGACCCCCCCTCCCCCCTCGCAACTGACCCAGATCGGACGCCGTGGATGCAACG
>NC_051419.1:23829098-23829224 GCF_015228065.2 Penaeus monodon | reverse complement strand
TTACTTCACTGAATCTTGTGCAACCTGTGCGGGGATGATTAGGGCTAAACTCTATGCATTGAATCAACCCAGAGAGATTAGTGAGAGAGAGAAAAAAAAAATACGCGTGTAAGCGCATCTTCGTCG
>NC_051419.1:23828849-23828942 GCF_015228065.2 Penaeus monodon | reverse complement strand
ATAACTGAATGCTTTGCCGAAGTAATCTAAGCGACCTTATTAATTCACACGACACCTAAGGAATGACACAGCAAAAACGTTTGTGAGCAATCA
>NC_051419.1:23827457-23828025 GCF_015228065.2 Penaeus monodon | reverse complement strand
GAGATTAGTGTTTCAAAAGAAGAACATTACAATAAAGAGTTCATGAAACAGAGTTTCAGTAACTCCTAACATACGACAGCAGTACTAGTCAAAGAGTTTTTGAATAACATATAAACAAGAATTAAGAAGAAACAACCTAGAAAATTATTTTGAAAAGTTTCAGTCCTTTGCTCTCCTTCACTCCAGCTTCAGCAGCATTACACATAATGAAGGACTATCTTAGTATTACATAAACACAAATTGAGTAGAATCTTCCTCTATATTTTCTGTACCTGATGTAAACCTTGGTAATTAAAGAAAAAGAAAAGCAATTCCATTTTTTAAGATTTCATATTTGTCTAATTCTATTCTTGTTTACATAGGCCTACCAGCATTATTTAGCATGAAAGACCTTTTCTGTTACACAAGTAGGGATTAAAGAGTATTTTCCTCTGTGTCTGCAAATTCATGAAAGTGATATTGTCTACTGTAATTCACAGAAACATTACTCTGAGTCTACATTTACATCCATTCAGATAACTATCTGTTACTTGAGTAACTGGTCAGATCCATAGATATTACATGTCTA
>NC_051419.1:23826524-23827395 GCF_015228065.2 Penaeus monodon | reverse complement strand
CAGTGGCTAGTGCACCAATCATAACAATCCACCTACCTAATAATGTATTTATATATATGAATCAAACAGTCGAAAAATGCCAATTATGTCACAATTTCACTTCTATCGATTCCCTGAGGAAAAATGAATCTGAAATTACATAACATTTAAAGTAATGATAACAATGATCATTTTGTTTCCTGACCTTCCTTCTAAGTTGATTAAGGCTATTATCTGTAGCCCATATTGCATTATATTTTGTTGATATATCTGCATCCAGCAAAGGTTACAGAATAATGCAATATGCAATAACCGCAATTATTACAATTTGGGATTACTCTGAAATAGGCTAATCAGCTTTTCAATTTTTTATCAACATTTATTGATATTTAAACAGATTTAGCTTTTTTTTTTTTTCATAATGTTTCATAAAAGTTTTTCTTGTCAAAAAATAAAAAAAAATATAATAAATTGGATAGGCTAATGATGCTCATGATGACTAATGACAATAAGGATGGCAAAAAAGATAATAATGACACGCATCCATAACACTAATGACACCAGCATAAGAATTATGACAAAAATAAAGAAAAAGGCCACAATCATGATAATAAAACCTAATAAAAATTCTAATGCCCATGATAAGAAAATAAAAGAAAATACCCTCAAGCCTTGGTAGAAATAGTATTAGTGTGAGGACTATTAAAGAATGCACAGTGTTCGGGGCTTTTCTCAATCTAGAATTTAATTTCCAAAAGTACTTTTTCTTCAAGAGTATTCCTTGAAAAGAAATCTATTCAGAGTTATTAATGAGTTTATTAGCACATCCTAATTTATAACTGTGGTGTGCCCAGACATTATTCTTCTCATGAATAATTTGTAGAGATGTGTA
>NC_051419.1:23825756-23825847 GCF_015228065.2 Penaeus monodon | reverse complement strand
GTACATAAAAACCATATAAATAGATCTGTCTACGATCTGACAATAAAAAAAAAAAACCTGGCAAACAAACAAATGATTCAAAACCCTTTTC
>NC_051419.1:23824823-23825641 GCF_015228065.2 Penaeus monodon | reverse complement strand
GTCACTTCGATTAGCAAAAGCACATCACAACAATAATATCTTTTTGCATTTTCAAGACAAAAGCTGTGAATCGCCACAACAATCAATTTTATCCGATCTTATCCTCGATTAAGCACCCAAATCACATCTTCATTCTGCGTTAAACCGGCGTTCCCTTCGATAAAAACATTGCATGCGCTGACTGCTGCAAGAGGGGGAGATACATAAAAAAAAAAAATTTAATTGTCAATATTTCTGACATCTTTTAAAATTGGAGCGAAGAAGGAGGGAATCGGACAAAAATAAAAGAATGACGCGTTTTCTTTTGGTTTCTTTGTTGTTTCTTGACTTGGCTTTGCTCCAGTGTCTCCTTACATGAATGGAGTTCAAAAGACTGCTAATTATTTCATTTGAGAAGAGAAAATCATCACCTGCCAATCATTTCTGTCATCCCATCACATGAATAAAGTCTGCACAGCTGTCATACACGGGAGAAGAGTGACAAACCCAAAACCTTACGAGAAAATGGAGAAGAAAATTGATCAGGGGATGTAGGCCTATAGACCCTCAGGAGAAAAAAAAAGACTTAGGCCTACATTATCCCCACATAAAATCTGGCCCCAAAAATATCTCCAAATGACATGACACGACCTTCTTTCAGCTTTAAATGACCTAGAATATGATAAAAACACGAAACCGGTCTCATGCAAATGCCTATTTCTTACTCAAACGTATTTCCTTATTTTGTCTTCCTTATTCGTCCCCGTTATTCCCTGAAAATATCATTTCTCCTTCTAGCCCTTCCTTGCTCCTCAGATCCCTTTGTGACATGAGAAGTC
>NC_051419.1:23824307-23824779 GCF_015228065.2 Penaeus monodon | reverse complement strand
AAACTCACGGATATCACTTACCTTCACGTACAGCTCCCGCACGGACATCCTCCTTCTCCTCGTCGAATCAATCCATTAATCGAATACAAAACTCATCCGATATCAAACCGAGAGGCGATTCTGGGTGATATTTGGCGTTATTTCCACATTTAGCAAATTCCCGGTCAGGCGTTCAATAGGTCCTCCTCTCACACAGGTCGATAACGCACTGAACACTTGACACTTGACGCTGCCTGCCGACGGCGCCGCGGGAGACATCTGGCGGCGGGGGCGGGAACTGGGCCTCCCCTATGCCCTTCTTGCACGGCTCAATGGACCGCCAAATTCAAATTCCATTTTTTCTCCCTCCTCGTTGTATTTCGTCTAAGTTTGAAAACTGGTTCTCTTGTCATTTCTCTCTTACACGGGTCACTGGAACGTATTTTCTACCTTCTGTTTTGGATTTGGGGATTAAAATTTTATCAGGTTTGAA
>NC_051419.1:23824093-23824200 GCF_015228065.2 Penaeus monodon | reverse complement strand
TTACTGCCATCAATTTGCTTCGCAACTGACAAAAGTGTAATATCCCTGAGTATTGATTTTTATTTGTTGTTTCTCGTAAATCTTGTCTCAATAAACTTGTCAAATAA
>NC_051419.1:23823736-23824000 GCF_015228065.2 Penaeus monodon | reverse complement strand
TTCACCGAACTTGTATATCTTCTTCCCTTATTTGTTAATGTTATACTCATGTTATTATTTTTTCTAAAAAGCTGAAGAATTAAGGGAGTTTGCATGACTTTCCTATTGTTTTCATTGTCATTATATCTGCTTTATTAATTTTGGTATTCTTTCTGGTCCAACTCATCAACGTCATCTTCGTAGTTACGTCAGAAAATTGTGATATTCAGTGAAAACAATAACAAAATATATCTGCATATTTAACCTCAGTAATACGATGATGAT
>NC_051419.1:23823604-23823701 GCF_015228065.2 Penaeus monodon | reverse complement strand
GTAATGGAAGCAAGTAAAACAAATACCGACTCACAATACGGACGAACCCACCATTAAAAAAAATCACATCAACTCACAATGCGCAATTACCCCCATT
>NC_051419.1:23823295-23823565 GCF_015228065.2 Penaeus monodon | reverse complement strand
CGACACAAAACACATTCATCAAACAAATAAAATGTTAATCGCTCCCCGTGTTCTTCCTTCCACAAACACACACAAAGAAAAAAAAATCCTCACGTGAATTTTGTGTCACTCCAGCTTGACTCGCAGCTCTAGTATCAACAACACGTGACTGTATCGTATTTCATAACAACGGGGGACGGTTTCAGAGTAAGAAGGCGCGGCTGTGGACATGAACAACGAGTGAAAAATCTACATGTACACATGCGGTGACAAGATTGGCACATACGAATG
>NC_051419.1:23823075-23823169 GCF_015228065.2 Penaeus monodon | reverse complement strand
CGAACAAAAAATTTGGTTTAAAAGAATACAAAGCTCTTCAGTAAAATAGATCTTCAAAAATTAATAAAGCATTAAAAAAAGAAAGAAAAAAAAA
>NC_051419.1:23822802-23822885 GCF_015228065.2 Penaeus monodon | reverse complement strand
CACGAGGCATAAGTTCATAATGAACACTCAATAAAAATAAATAAACTAAAAACAAAGCAATAAAATCACACCAAAACAGAATT
>NC_051419.1:23822394-23822723 GCF_015228065.2 Penaeus monodon | reverse complement strand
CATACCGTGTGACTGTAACATTTTCAGGGCTTTGAAAGCAATATCCTTCTAGCATGGACTCGTGATAACCACTAATAAGTCTAAGCTTCAATACTGCCGAGGAATATGAAATAGAGGGATATAAAAGTGCATAACGTACTAGCAGTAAAGACCGCTGGTCATTCATTTCTGCTTAGCAATGTTTACAGAGATGATTACAACAGTAATTGGTGTACCATGATTCTACTTGGAAATTTCGCCTTAGTATGTTAGATACAAAAAGAAGTTGTTTATCTAACATCATGGCAAAGGCCACGTGAGTTTCTTAATGTTGTGTAATTATAATGTAA
>NC_051419.1:23814955-23815525 GCF_015228065.2 Penaeus monodon | reverse complement strand
AACACAGTAACAGAAAACAGGGCAGAAATAGGGTGAAACAGAGAAAGAGGTAAAAAATAAGGCGAGCTTAAAATCCAGACTAAAACGTGTCCATTTCCCTGTTGTGCCCAAAGAGCACCATATAACTTATCTTAGATTTTTTGGTGATATACAAATCATTATATAACAACACTAATCCAGGTTAATCAGGGTGTTATGTGTGTTCTGAAATGTTTGTAACTCTTAAGGGCCAATGAAGAACAAACAATGAACGTTTTCTTATTTATTTGGTAAAGGAAGAAAATACCCATTTTTACAATATTTTCATATGTACAGCTCTGTACAAAACGTCCAAAGGCAACTGTCAAGACAAGAAAGAGTGAAATACATCACAAAATTAGTCAAGGGTACACAACTGGATGACTTCTATAAATGTGATGTCATTAAATATTTCACATAAGTATTCCCAGAGTTCAAAACAGGTAGTAAACCCAAGTGTGTGGTACTGCACACATTATATAAAAAAAATGGAAAAAAAAATACTATGCTGTTGTGTAGGGCCATATAAAAATAAGAATAATAAGAATAAAG
>NC_051419.1:23814540-23814920 GCF_015228065.2 Penaeus monodon | reverse complement strand
GGACAATGTTTAAACACCGTTTTTCACCGGTACACATTTTATACAACTCTTGTGCTCCCTCTTGACACACTTTGTCGGAAAAAATGTTATCACCTACCCTAAAGAGAACTTGAGACATGAAGGGCACTGAAGTCTTAAAATTAGTTTTGATCCTGGGAACGGAGGGTTGTATGTGGGGGACGACAAACTGTGACCGAACACGAACCTCCCTGCTTCGTTATTCCTGGATGATTGAAATCTTACACATAACTACAAGGGGGACTGAGGAGGGCTGGAGGAGGGCTGGGGGCTGGGGTAAAGACTGAGATGCCAGGATATCATTACTGATATATTTGGGGATGGGAGGGGTTACAATTCTAACATTATTATGAAAAAAAGTA
>NC_051419.1:23813951-23814502 GCF_015228065.2 Penaeus monodon | reverse complement strand
TGAAAATAATAATGATAAACTAAAATATGAAAAATTAGAAAATAAAAAGATTGGGAAAAGGGGCCAGGTAAGGGTGGGGGGGTAAGATACAAAAAAGTGAGGGAGGTGTTAAGGGAACTCGCAGGTAAAAGGCTTCATTTCCTAATAAAAATACCATCATATTACCTTTAAAAAAAAGTTTTTTTTTACAGAATAAAAAAAAAGATTCCTACAAAAAGAATAAATATTATACATATCACTAACTTAAAAAAAGAGAGAATAAAAAGCCTTAATTATGTACCTTTGCAATACTTAATATTTGATGATTAGTATCAACATATAATATCAATATATGGACAGCCAAGCCAACTGAAATCATGGATACATAATATCATCAGTTTTCTAAACCAAGGGCACATTCACATATGTCAAGTTTAAAGATGACACACATTTAAAGTCTGACATACAAAATACACAATAAACAAAATATTCTTGTGAATAAACCATTTCACTAACTTAGAAGCTCAGGACAAGACAGTTAAAACAACTTACAAACAATAATGATGATGATG
>NC_051419.1:23813224-23813893 GCF_015228065.2 Penaeus monodon | reverse complement strand
AGTTATTAGCCTAATATCTACTGAGTATTTTAAGATACTATTTAAAAACAGAAGAGGTACAATAATATCAAACAGTCCATAGTTCAGAAACAACAAAAAACAAAAAATGCTACTTTTGTTATATAGCCACATGCAATGGATGCTTGGATATCTGTCGCAGTTACCTTACACCCTTGGACTAGACAACAACGGATCATTACCTTTGCAGCTACTATTGTGCTAATGAAAGAAAAGACGAGAGAGAATGAGAATATGAATAAAAAAGAAGAAAAAAATCATATTTAATGCTCTAAAACTAAAACTATGACACTGGGAAATGAAAAAGAAAGAAAAATATCTTACCCTTAAATCTTTTGGCATTTACTGTGATTTAATCCCTGTACAAAAATCAAGTTCTGCTTGCATAAACTGCAGTGATCTACACACACAAATACAATGGCTTGTTGCACAACTATTAAAAATAAAAATAATAAAAGTTAAGGAACATAAGTAATCTTGATAAAAAAAAAAAAAGAGTAACAATGAATCTATTTAGATATTGGTGGATCCTCTGAGATTTAAGCTCCTTTATCATAGTGTACAAAAAGAGTATCCTAAAGGTTTCCCAAAGGGTGACGACCAATTCCTTTGGCGTCAGATCACATAAATATGTTGTACATTTCGAGTCTT
>NC_051419.1:23813076-23813174 GCF_015228065.2 Penaeus monodon | reverse complement strand
ATTCAAGGCATAGTTTCTTATTCATTAATAAGATGTCTAAATCACACTTTATGCAGCTACATGGTGCAGACCACTTACGTTGTCGATTCTATTATCAT
>NC_051419.1:23812779-23813031 GCF_015228065.2 Penaeus monodon | reverse complement strand
AAAAGACAGATGCTTTGTCATTTGATGAAACAAATCTTAAGATCAATAAATAATAACCTTAGACAATCCTTGTGAATCAGGAGTTCCATCTCTTGGACTCCCTATCATTTTCATTTTTTAATATAAACTAGAGGTAGGTTATACTTAGCAGGGCCTCTGTAAGCCCCTACACAATACAGTATAAAAAGAAATGTCAATTTCTATTCTATATTCCACACCCACTTGGCACAACTGTGCCAACTACCTATTGAG
>NC_051419.1:23812321-23812435 GCF_015228065.2 Penaeus monodon | reverse complement strand
TCACCAAGACAACACAATGTTCATTTACCTTCATTGGGCAAAGCATAACTACAATACATGAACCAACCTTATATAGAGTACACTGGGTGGGAAAGGAAAATAATACAAAATATA
>NC_051419.1:23811343-23812190 GCF_015228065.2 Penaeus monodon | reverse complement strand
TATTCGAAAGAAAAGTGAAAGAATAACAACAAAAAGAAAATATGAAACACACACCTGCACGTGCTGAATACCAGGACACCATCACAAGGCTTAAGCTGCTACCAGGTTGTACCATTTATTGTTCACCAGCACCCTGAAATCCCTTTTATTTCTCTGTAAGAACAGAGCTTTTGCTTCACTGCTCATGACACTTTTTTCAGGCCTCAGGTAAAACTGCAGAATATTATAAAAAAATAATCCCAGAAGTTCCACACTAAATCACACTGTCCTAGAAATTCTTACAACATTGTACCACATACATCACAAGTCTGATAATCTCTGTGATGGCATCCCTGGCAACACCCAAACAATTTATGAAAGGAAGAAATACCACAGGCAATTGCGAGCACACTATCACAGGATCATGAAATTGTTTGCCTCATGTGCTCTTGCAATTTACTCTGCAACACATGACAATAAAAAAGGCAGCCTGCAAAACCTGACACCTTGAAGCTCTGCTCAAAATGAAGGCTGTCATGTATAAGGGGAAAAAAATTAATTTAAAAAATGGGGAGAGGCTCCATTACTGACTGTACATTTCACTTCTTTGGTAATTTCATTAAATACCTTCTTATTACAGAAAAAGAAAAAAATCAACAAAAATCAGAACAGCAACAGTAAAAAAAGATAATGAATTGCCTGCATAAAATTTAATGGGTTCTATCACTGCCAAAAAAGTCCAAAACATACACAACTAATTTAAAATCAGTGGAGCTCTTGGCATAAAACTTTACCTAATACCAATTTACATAAATATCATTTGTCATGGTTCAAATTAAAACTGAAGAGATCTCATCCTTAAGTAAAA
>NC_051419.1:23811102-23811311 GCF_015228065.2 Penaeus monodon | reverse complement strand
ATACACACATTCAAGAAGAAAAGAGAGAGGAAGGTTTAAACAAACAACAAAGCTGCACAAATTGCCCAACAGTTTCACAGTTATAAATAGTCCTCACTCAATATGCTAATTGTACATGACTTATCGCCTACAAAAGAATATATAAAAGACCCTTAAGATCTTTGTATCTTACTTATTATGTCAAGTAAACAGGCTCACACACAAAATGA
>NC_051419.1:23810764-23811066 GCF_015228065.2 Penaeus monodon | reverse complement strand
GGTTATTAGATATAACGAGCCAAGGCACAGGGCAGGATGATCGAGCAGGAAAATCAATAACATAAAGGAAAACAGTAAGCTTATAAGGAAGACAATGACAAGGGAGATGAATGGGGGTATGGGGGGTAAAGGGAGGATGACATACATTGAGCAAGGGCTTTCAAGTGAAGTGGGGTCAGGGATGGGGGGTCAGTTGGGGTTTTAAACTTGCTTGAGGTAGAACAAGATGCTAGGAAAAAATCAATATTAAATGAATAAAATCTTTGTATATTCAACACATCCTTATTGAAAGTGTTTTCTCT
>NC_051419.1:23809482-23810662 GCF_015228065.2 Penaeus monodon | reverse complement strand
AAGTTATAGCATGGTTAAATTACAATAACAGGCAAAATCTGGACACCAAGATCTGTGTGGCAGTACTTGAGATTCCTTTTCCATTTCAGTCGCGAAACAGAGGACTGAGAAATGTGTGTATTGCAGCAACTGTTGGAAAAAATTACTTTTGTTTCTGTTTCAAAGGCATATGGATTTTAAAAAAATTCTTATTACTATATCTTGTAGACTATCTTATGAATACTGTATTTTAAACATAAAGCCATTTAATATCATTACAAAATATAAACAGGAATCATAGATAAGTCTACATATAATTGTCTCTAACACAATATGTTCGGCTGTCCATTAATAAAAGTGTATGTGTGATTTTTACCATTAAAAAAGTATGTATCTAAGTAAAAGTGACTTTTAATTTTTTTATTAATTATCTAAAGTCCCACTACTTGTTAAATATAGAACAGAGTTGCTGATATAATAAGAAAAAAAATTCAAAACAAAATAATAATACAGTTTATCTTGCAACTAACTTCAGTTGAACAAGTATAAAAATAGACATCTAACATTTCTTTGTCTTAACTTGTCCACCCACAGATCTGACCTGGCAAAAAAGACGACAGAGAGAAAATCATCAAAACATTATAAATTACCACACAAAGTATCCTACAGTCATTAACTAGGATTTCTTCTCAGTATCGTCGTTGCAGCTGAGGTTCGTTTGATTTACCATCACTTATGTGTGTAACACAAATTATCCTACCCTCATTAGCTTGGCTTTACAAAAACCACACTTCACACAGACAGATGGACATTGCTATATCTTGTGTCAAATCAACCATCCTTCCCCTTGAGAACTGGAGACTCTACTTTTTCAAGTGACATTTTTTCACTTACTCTTTTCTGAACACATCTTGCCTTTACTTAAATTTTACAGTAATATCAAGTAGATCTTACATTCAAACAAGATACAACCTATAATGACTTTTCTGCTAGCATCTCTACAGAACTTGAACTTAAAACTAAAAAGAATATTCAATACTACATCACATTTACTGAACAGCCACTATCAACCAAACCGTATTTCTAAATAATGAAGATGGCATACCTGACTCAAACAGATCTGATTCAAAAAAGAAAGAGAGAGAAAAAAGCCTATAATATAGCCATGTTAAAAATACAAAGAAACCATCGAGTGCTTTCT
>NC_051419.1:23809006-23809245 GCF_015228065.2 Penaeus monodon | reverse complement strand
AACAGTAAAAAAAAAAATTATAAATAAAGTTGTGGCTTAATTAACTGTTCCTTGAGATTCATTAAAATAATTATATAGAACACTTACTGATACAAATTTACCCAAACAAAAGATCTATCACACACAAAAAGTCAGATCTCCAGGACAGAAAACATTTTAAAATTGCCATTAGATTCAAATCTATAATAATGTGTCAAAAATATTTCCCTGCATGGTTAAGAGATTCTGTGGTTCAATTC
>NC_051419.1:23808329-23808974 GCF_015228065.2 Penaeus monodon | reverse complement strand
GAATATTAACCTCCCATCATACTATCTTCATTTTATCAAAGCACGTATGTGTTGCCAACAATCCTAGCCTTCTCACATCCTTGAGTGACAGTTTGGTAATTGTAATGAGAGCATTAAAGGAGGCCGTGATATTTCAGCTTGAATTCCAATCACTTCCAAAGTGAACATGAGACAAAGGATATGATGAGTTAAATTAAGAATTAAAGCGAGTATTTTAAGTAGATAAATTGTGGGAAAATTTGAGCATTCCTTGGGCAAAATGTAGAGTACAGCAAGTTGCATTACTGTTCGGGCATTCTGTATCACAAGTTCCATTCAATGACAGTGTTTAAAGAGAATTCCACTACTTGTTAATTGTGTTTATCGCAAAGCCTCACACTGGTAGAAAGTTTTGGAGCATGTTTGAACTTTATATAATATCTGAATTTGTGACATGTTCTTAGACTGACAGGTAGATATACAGTATATATAAATACTTTTCTGAATTCTTATGTATTATAAGAAAAAGTAACAGTAATAATAATGATAAAAACAGATATATATAGCTGTTAAAAGTATGTGACCTTTAAGTAGTTTGCAATAGGGCAGCACTGAACATTTCAAAAAGAGATCCCACGCTACAGATCAACACATAAATATTTAAGA
>NC_051419.1:23806977-23808305 GCF_015228065.2 Penaeus monodon | reverse complement strand
GTGTAAGCAAAACTTTTCATTGCCTCACTGCAGGCAATAAAGTCCTATAACCTAAAGCTGATGCAAATATGATCTGAAAATCTATGCCATGAATCAGGTGGAGACTTGGTAAGAGAATAAGGACTTTTGGTGCCTTAATGAACAGAAAAAACAATAATTAACAAGTGCTATACATGAATGAGAGAGAGAAAGATAAAACTGTTGTGGCTCCTCCATATGGGGTCGCTCTGTTGACCTGTAAGATTTTTGCAATCAAGATACAAAACCTTCCAAATTTACTAATGCAGAATATGTAAATCATAAGAGCGAAGACTCCACTTCTTCCTGCATCTAGTTTAGGAAGTCACACACCTCCACCAAACTCTGGCAAGTCTATGCTTCTGCTCTTTTTAATGTCAATGCACATTAGCTTATGTATACAAAAAAATATGCAACTATGCTCTCAATTACAGTCCTTCTGTGTTGGGATAAAAAGGGCATTTGTTTGTTCTTTTGAAGTTCAATTATACAAAAATCTTGTTACCAAAAAATTAATTTTAGAAGTTACGCACACACACACGAAGTATCACATATACAGATTTGGATGATTAATTTTTCATGATGATATGTCTCAGCCACCAAAACTGTGACACACTCTTAAAGCATTCAAAAAACATACCCTATACACATTAGATAATGTTTGTGAGATTCTTCCATGAGATTAAATAATACCCAACTTAAAGCAATATCTATTAAACCTAGTCTTATACTTACGAGCTGATTCTTTACTTCAAGGAGAAACAGCAACTAAACACTGCCGACTGGAGCCATCTGACGGCACTTATTGTCTGACAGTTTCTACGTCCAACCCAAAAAGACACTGAGCATGCATTTCTACATTAAGACTCCCCTGAGCTTGCCTCAATGTTTCTGAGTGTCACATTCTGATGTGGGATAGGCAGCATCCCCCCTTTTATTTGTGCAGGGTTACCAAAGCCTGTGTGTTACATTTCCATGCTGTTATTTTCCACTGGCAGCTTTTCCCTGCAAGGCATTTCAATTATCCAGGAGCTGTGAGATATACTTCCTGCCCTGGTCTTCCTCCTGTGGTGGTTGGTCGTGGCCAGGTGAGTCATCCACAGCGTGCTGTGGTGTGCCCCCTGGGTCCTGGGGACTGTCCTCAAGGGATGGGGTGGCCTGAGGAGCACCTGTTGGGGAGGCAGCCTGCTCACGGACTGGAGCTGGGATCTTCAACAAGGGTGGGGGCGGTGGCCTTGCCTCGCTTGCTGCTTCTGATGAACCCTGAGAAGGACAGATGTAATATCTTTAAGAATGCTTAGAACTATTAA
>NC_051419.1:23806625-23806702 GCF_015228065.2 Penaeus monodon | reverse complement strand
CTGAGAGGATAAACTCAGGACAACTCCCCTTTAACCCTTGGATCTGGATGCTTCACTGCTCACACACGGCCCATGCC
>NC_051419.1:23805912-23806078 GCF_015228065.2 Penaeus monodon | reverse complement strand
CACACCCAATACTGCATTTTTCAATAAAAGTGGAGACTCCATTTACTCCTTTAATATCACCCTGATTTAGAATTGCTATTTGATAGAAGAGCACTTATTTTAGTACTTTCCTTGATTTTTAAAATATTTTTTTTGGTAGGTTTTCTTGCAGACTCAAGGAAAGCTA
>NC_051419.1:23805729-23805850 GCF_015228065.2 Penaeus monodon | reverse complement strand
AGTGACACTGGGTTAAAGGGACTATTCTGAGAGAAGCCTACCTTGCTCCACTCATATGATAAAAATAAAAAAGTGTAGTTGATCTCTTCTGCATGTCATAGAGTATAAAATTGTGATTTGG
>NC_051419.1:23805534-23805693 GCF_015228065.2 Penaeus monodon | reverse complement strand
AATTGACATTGCGCTGGAACTGGTCAAATTCATCCCTGAACTACCTAAAAAAATATTCTTCACTATGACGAACTCTATGGGGTCATAACATGCTCTGAATAAGATATGGAGGCACTCGAAATTTATGAACCTGGGTTGGTCCACCGGCTTATGAAACAA
>NC_051419.1:23805259-23805463 GCF_015228065.2 Penaeus monodon | reverse complement strand
AATATTATATATAAAAAGAAAAATTTGTGTACTTTGAGATGAGATTATTACCAAGTGAATCAGATTTATTGCTTTCAATAGGGACCATACTTTGTAAAGGTCTTTTTTTTTTTTTTTAAATGAAAGTAGAGATTCCGGTCTGAAACATTTAATAAATGCATTAAATCATAAAGACAACTAATCTAAATCAGAAATCACTAATAA
>NC_051419.1:23804660-23805173 GCF_015228065.2 Penaeus monodon | reverse complement strand
ATAAGTACAAAATTGTTATATGATTATGATTCTAGCTTGGTTCAAGTTTGAGAATTAGGGAAGCACATGTGTAAAATTATTTTATGGCAGAATTTCCAAGGCCGTTGAGTTTTTCTGACGCTACAAAATGGGTGGGGGAGGGGGGAGCTGGTCACTGGTCACTTTCGAGAAGGTTGATATGTATATAAGTACACACATTTAAAATTGACCATTTTAATCATCCTCATTTCAAAGGAGTAAACCCATTTTTTACACAAAGAAAAAATATTACTTGCCCCAGATAAAATAATTTTCTTTTTTCATATTTGTAAAAAATGACCGTTGGGCATGGAAAACCAATACAATGTTGGCGTTCAGTCATTTGGGAGCATTATCTTTGCAAATAAATGAATAAAATGACACCTAAGTGGGGTCCGTATTCTCTTTATGGTAACTACGACCAATGATAGCATCCTCGGGTTGCATTTTTACTGGAAATGCATGAAAAGGGTGCATTAGCTGTATGGATAAGAT
>NC_051419.1:23804384-23804601 GCF_015228065.2 Penaeus monodon | reverse complement strand
TTCAACATAAAATACTCAGTATTTCACTTATTTCTCCTAAGTTTTTTAAATTTCCAACCATGGGGTGGACTTCACATTGAAGCGCTCGTTACAATGGAAATGACAAATTTCAAATCCAAACAAATTTACCAATGGTGGACGGTACTGACCGCTAGAGCTATTCCAAACTGAAATATTATCATTGGTTACGCTTTTATTTCTGAACATTAGTATTTTA
>NC_051419.1:23804237-23804314 GCF_015228065.2 Penaeus monodon | reverse complement strand
AGTTTCTTTATTCTTGTATGTATAACATAGAATAACTAACTTAACTCCTAAACCCATTATAGCAAGACTGCTTGGTC
>NC_051419.1:23803376-23803517 GCF_015228065.2 Penaeus monodon | reverse complement strand
TTTACGGTATTTGTACATGATGGAGAATAACACAGAACAACTGTTAGACCCCACCTCTGGGGTTATTCTTTGGAAGTAGCAAAGGTACAATGCAATAGGTAATTGCTGATGCAGGTAATTAGCTCCAGGTAGTCTACACCT
>NC_051419.1:23802843-23803050 GCF_015228065.2 Penaeus monodon | reverse complement strand
TCTACACCTGCATCAACTTCTATTTGTTACAAACATACATATAGCACTTAATAATGATATTATGCATAGACATGAGTATGTGAATTTCCAAAAAACATCTTTTCACACAATAAAAAAGAAAATAAACAATTTATAATCAAACAATTAGTGAAAAGGTTTAATTAACATATTGCTCCCTGGTAATATGTTCCCTATAATATGCTGAAA
>NC_051419.1:23802565-23802785 GCF_015228065.2 Penaeus monodon | reverse complement strand
TCTTGTGCATGGTATTTGTAGAATCAAAACAGGTACTGCACTTTTTCATAAGTTTCCCATAAAATATGCAACTTGTGGACATTATTATAAAGTATGTGGCCAACCCATCCCACCCTTGCATCCAATTGTTTTTATTCATTCATATACAAAGATAATGTACATAAATGGCTTCACAATCTTTTAACAGGTACATAGCCTAAAAGATTTATTGGAGACAGAC
>NC_051419.1:23802054-23802513 GCF_015228065.2 Penaeus monodon | reverse complement strand
AATAAAATAAAGCAAACATACTTCTTAGAACTCCCTTTAAACAACATACACTTACTTTGTTGACTTGAGGTGATGTGGACCTCTGAGCTGCCAGAGCTTCTCTAGCCGACTGGTGAGCTTTAGCCTTGGCCAAGAGGGAGTTGAGCGTTAAAGCAGCATTGAGCACAGCCAGGCCATCCTGAGGGTCTGTCTCAGGAATCTGCTCCTTATCCTGAGACGAATCTGTGGTTGACAAGAGTGGATACGGTCAGGTTAGAATATGTGAAAAAAAAAAAAAAAGATCCAGACTCAGAAAAGGAAAAGAAGGTAGGATAACTTTTTAAAAAGAAATATTAACAGAAAAAAAGTAAGAAAGGCTTTTAACCCATTTTATACAGTGACACCAATTTCGGCATCATGAAGTTCCAATGGATTATACTGTGATGCCAATGTTGGCATCATAATTTCATTTTATTTTAG
>NC_051419.1:23801740-23801835 GCF_015228065.2 Penaeus monodon | reverse complement strand
TCATTCCCCTTATCCTTTACTTCACCCTGTATCCCTCCACCAGAGAGGGGAGACATTTTACTCAAAACATCTTTGTATATTTGATAATCTTTGAT
>NC_051419.1:23801148-23801498 GCF_015228065.2 Penaeus monodon | reverse complement strand
CTCTCAGGACGATACATTCAAAGTTACCACTCATGGGCGAGTGCCCTGTCCATCCGGAACAAAATGGTTAAAAAAGGATAATAAAGTAGCCTGGAATTTCAAGAAAAGAAAAACTTATACCTTAAACTTAATCATGCATTAACCCTAACTTCTTGTGTCAGTCTTAAGTTGCCTTATCTCAAGGTCTAGCCAAAGTTGTAACGTGTCAACAAGCTGCAAACTAGTTTTATTTTTTATGAAATGAAAGTAATGAATATGAGCTACTACACCAGTTCCTGTTGATGTGCTGAGTATTGAAAGACTGAAATTTGTATTTTCAAATACTTGAAACCCTTTCTAACTATAAAGAA
>NC_051419.1:23799900-23799968 GCF_015228065.2 Penaeus monodon | reverse complement strand
AAAAATGCAAGAAGACAAAAGAGAAGTGAGGATGCTAAAGGTGATGACATATACAACAGAGGGACAGA
>NC_051419.1:23799322-23799839 GCF_015228065.2 Penaeus monodon | reverse complement strand
AACAGAGGGATAAAGAGGAAAAAATCTCCAAGAACTCACCACTAATAATGTGTTCCATCTGTTCTGACGTTCCCCCCTCAGGCTCTTTCTTTTTCTTGGGATTTCTTCTGCGAGTCATGGGGGCAGTTCTAAACAGGTGGCTTGGCCGGTTTATCCCATGGAGCTTGAAGTAGAGGCCACATGCATTGCACACGATTTCACCTGTTGGGGTGGAACGCAGGTAAGTTAGATTGTTTTCTGGGATATGGAGCTGTGACAATTGGCGGAGAACCTTCATCACCACAGCTTGTTGCAAGCCTCTCTAGAGTCCTTTGACTATTGTTGACCAGGTCCCTGACACACATGAGCAAAGATGGGTTCTCTCAATAGGCAAAGCTGAGTAAGATGCTGTATTCAGACCATTCATCATAAGCTTGTTTACAGAATATAAATAGAAATATAAGCACAACTTCCATTATTCTAACTCATCCTTTACTCACTGTCTCCCAGCACTTAATGATCAAAATTAACACTAAAT
>NC_051419.1:23798451-23798806 GCF_015228065.2 Penaeus monodon | reverse complement strand
TTACACATTTAAATTCCCATAAAATCATAAACAATGGCAAACACCAAAATTAACAAATACAATAGCTCACAAACAGTGCCAATCCTTTGCTTACCTTTGTCGTTGCGGCGCCAGAGCTTGGTGTTGTTGGTGCCACAGTTGGAGCACATTGCATATGGCATCAGCTTGGGGGACATCGTTGCCTGGCTCTGAAGGGAAAAGAAATTTTCCATAACAGCTAATAGGGTTTCATTTCACTTTTGTAATCTATGCTACTTGTTTGTGTGAAATTTCCTTTTTATATGTGTCATTTTCCATGTTGGGGGGTACATACATACATACATGTGGTTGTAAATATATGGCCGTGAGTGTCTCT
>NC_051419.1:23798188-23798397 GCF_015228065.2 Penaeus monodon | reverse complement strand
AAGAATGTATTTATATGGATTAATACTGTAAACTGTACAGCTTGTGTGAGTGTGAACAACCATCACTGAATTTACATTTATGCTCACTTCATATTACTTCCAACAAAAGAAAACCACAAAACTGCCACCACAATATATGGCTCCTTACACTAACGAAGGGCGAGAAATACATGTACACATAAATACAAAGGGCTAAAATCAGTACACTC
>NC_051419.1:23796547-23798146 GCF_015228065.2 Penaeus monodon | reverse complement strand
TCTCACCACAGAAGATCCTTTTTTGTAAACAAGCTGACCTAGTCCCAAGTCCTGAAAATTTCAGAGTTCACTAGAAATCTCACAGTAAAATGGATTTCATGCCTTAAAGAATAAAATAAAATAATTCTGAAAAGAGCTTTTTCATTTAAACTTAAAGTTTACAAACCAGGACTAAATACATGCATGTGTTTACTATATTCAAACTATTTGCAGCAAATTAAACTTTCCTTTTAACTAAAACAAAAACAAAAAGAAGAAGTGCAAACACAAGGCTCATGAAATAAATTGAAAAGCAGCATATGTGCTTGTATTCATATAAACACCTGAACATGCATGCAAAAAGTATACTTAATTAATGCATTAACATAGAGAACATAAGAAAGAGTACAAAAGCAACAAAATTCCTTCACAATTTATCATGTCATTAATTTCATACTACTATTAGGGACTTAAAGAGAAAATGATACAGGGGGAGTATAAAATAAAATTGAGGAATATCTGTTGCCTTTTTTTTCTAATTATGCCCTTCTTAATCTCTCATATTTGTTTTAATGAGCAAGCACAACTTCCTTTTCTCCATTCCACTCTACTTGGCCTAGTAGTCCCTTATATTGATATAAATAATGTCTGCCACGATTTGCAATGATTTCAGAGGGTGTTGCTGGTCCACTATCATCAAGGAGAAAGGATTGTTAGAAACTGTCCTACCCAGACCACCAACCCCTGGTACTCTAGCTTATAGAAGGAGGCTGCCCACTTTTAATCCTGCAGCTTGGGCACTGAGAGGACAACACAGAGGGATACTCTAGCTTACCATCACAACACCATTGGGGGTATCACATTTTCAAGGAGCTTACTATTTGACGGCATACATTATGCACTGGCCCATTAGACACAACCCATTACAACAGGGTATATTCTCAGTGATTGAACATCTCCACTCCCAGGGTGATTCCCCCCCCCCTTTTTTTTAGGAGGAAATGTCTGTCTTACATGCAGTCAAATATGGTAAATCTAACTCAACTATGTGGTCTTCACTTTACCAACAAACATTAGATATCATTTCAACTATTTTTCCCAAAATTACTAAACTGAACTTTATTCAAATATTTGTGCAATTATATAAAACAATTCCTAGCAAAATATACAGATAAAATATAACTTTTAAACCCCTTCAATCAACTGCAGTAGTTATCAGCCTAAAAGATATATTCAACTTTTTACATATGCCTGGCTATAAAACCAACATGTTCATATCATTTCCTCTCCATGAAGTTTATAGATAGTAGGTAGAGTGAGCTGTACCAAAATAAACATTTTGTTTGGATTAACATTAGCAAAACTAATCCAAAACAAGGCATATCAAGCAAAATGAAGTTAAACTGATAAAAGAGTTCTTGAAATATTAACATAATTGCTGGGTTTACAACCGTAGACCAGTGAAGCTCAGAAGCTTTCACTATACATTCTCCCTGCATACATATCCTTTATAAGGTGTATGTATAATTTATGTATGTTTACATACATGCACTTCCACTACCAAATACAACATCGTAGAACATAAGTATATAGTAATCACTATAATAATTAAATAAATAA
>NC_051419.1:23794794-23795342 GCF_015228065.2 Penaeus monodon | reverse complement strand
CTTTTCTAAAAGAAAAAAAGGTAATATACACATGAGTCTGAGACCATCCAAACAAACAACAAAAACTGCATTACAAAAATGCAAAGGAAGAACATAGCAGAACAATTGGAAATGAAAGGCACTGAGAGAAAATCATGGGATTACGTGGGAGTGTCAGAAATAATGTGGCACAATGAGTGAAAGTCAAGATTGTAATAGGCAGGACAGCGGACATATATTGCACTTGTCATATCTCCTGCACTTACCATGGCTTGCTGGCTTGCACCTGGAGAAGCCTCATGGTTACTGGGTTCAGGTGAGTTGCTGAGCTGCCCTGTTGTTTCCCAGGCTTGACCTCCACTTTGCTGTTGGCATGGGGAAACATTGCGTTTAGTGGAGTAAATAAGAATAGCGTTGTATGAGTAGAGTCTATAAACTGTATGTGTAGGCATGTACATATATAATATAGGTATATATGCTTTTCCTTTGGGAGGGGGGGGGGGGAGAAGAAATAGTCATATAGTCTATCATGGATATATGCTTGGAGAAAAGGTGATACAATGAAACTG
>NC_051419.1:23793415-23794744 GCF_015228065.2 Penaeus monodon | reverse complement strand
TCTTTGGGAAATCAGGAGGAAATAATCATAGTTTGTTAATTCTTCATAAATATTCCCCACAGCAAATGAAATGCAAGTTAAAAAATAGGTAATAAAATCCACCTACAAAACAAATCAAACCCTCACCACAGCATAGGAGCCAACACGAAAGAGGCCCAGTGGCAAGACAGGTGTCGAATGTGTCAATCCACTGCTGGACACCACAGGATGGAGGCCAGGAGGGGGAGGGTGAAGCCCAGTCACCTTGCGGTACATGGTCTCCTTACCCGCCTCCTCACCACCTTCCTGATCCTCCCAGCTATTCTCATCTTCCTCAAGTGGGTCATCGGGTCCAAGCGGCACTGTTACTGGTTCATCTTTGATCTCTTCCTTGATTTCCGTCTGTGGGTTTTATGGGGGGGAAAAGAGAAATAATCTTTTAAGGCAATAGAAAAGATTAGGTGTGTGAAAAGAATTCATATGTTATTTATGTGGTATTATGCATACATAAATTCTTAATAATGAAGGGGAAATGTTCTGACTGTTAGAAATATAAAACTGCCAGGACACTTCAATAAAATCAATCTAATACTTTTAGATTCACCAAACCTCTTATACAATATATGGAAAACACAAAACTACTAAATTTCATCTCCTAAATGGCTCTCTACACTAGAGGTGTTCTCACCTGCAGAAACTGTCCAGCATAAGAGTCCAGAGCAGTGGCCTTTGGTGAGCATTTGTTCTTCTTGGTATGGTGCGAGCGAGGCTGAGTGGGTGTGACCGGGTCAGGTGGTCCTTGTTCCCCTGGAGGCCCCTGCCGCATGGACGATACAATCTGGAGCCAGCCAGTCTTGGTGGTGCCCTTCTCTGGGTCAGTCACTGGAACAGCCACCTTAAGGGGTAGTGGCTGGGCCACAGGCGAGGATACATGCAGAGGTGGTGGCAGTGTCTGCGGGGAGGAGTTGACAGGCAGGGTAGTCGGCTGGTGTGTGGGAGAGTGTGTACTGGTGAGGGCAGGTGTAGGGGCAAGCCAGGCTGAAGAGGTGAGGGGAGTGGAGGGCACAGTGGGAGGAGGTTCAGGGGCCGGTGCTGAGGGAGGCGTCAATAGACACTTCTTTTTCTTTTTCTTCTTTGCCGGCGGAGATTCCGGAGAGGGTACATGATCCTGAGTGCGTTTTGTGTCTGTGAATGTAGAGGGGGAACTTTGATGGGCAGGTAAGAACATACAAATAAAAGCACACCAAAACTATATATCTATAATGTAAAGTTTAGCAAATAAATAATATAGAAATATGAAATTTTAGCTTCTAATGTTGATAATATATTTCACAGAAAGGTGCATGAAAC
>NC_051419.1:23792722-23793350 GCF_015228065.2 Penaeus monodon | reverse complement strand
TGGCTTCCTATTGTAAAAGTACTTTTAGCTAAAAATAATACATTGCCCTAGATGATCAAACCATCCTTTAGACTAACATGATTGTCTTAATATTTTGGTGTAAAATTGGGAAAAGCAGTATCGCTCCAAAGTATGATCATGTAATAAATGTGTAATAAAATCTTTACAATTACTTTGAATCAATAATTTGAATGGAGTATATGCATGTTTTTTAAGCTATACACAAGAGCTTGTCAATACATTTATAATTTGAGCTTGTACCAATCAAGCTGAAAGAAAACCATTATAAACATTGTTTTACATGACAGCCATGTATGAATTTATACTCTGATGAAAAGATGAAATATTACAATGTAATGAGATACTTTACTCAACAAATGATAAAAAATAAAATGATCCAGAAAATAATTTCCACTTCTTAAAATTATGTTCAAATATGTGTGAAAGGTTCCCAATTTCTATATACTTACTTGATGTGTTGATAGTTCCTTCTGGAACAGCTAACCCCTTAATCTTGAGACACTCAGCTGTCTTGAGCAGAGATGCCAGATTTGCTTGACGTACATTTACCTGTAGGGCATGATTTTTGTGAAAATGACCATAAATTTTTGCAAATTAGCAAATATTA
>NC_051419.1:23791464-23792131 GCF_015228065.2 Penaeus monodon | reverse complement strand
TATAATCCAGCAAGCACTCTACATCCTGCGCCCGTGCCTCATTCAAGACAATGACGGCACGTGTACTGTCACTTGGGGTTTGCTGGAAAATCTCATCAAAGAAGTCACTGCAAGTGGCTAAGACTAACCGGTGCACCATGAACAAACGACCTTCACATGCCAATGTTGCATCTGCATACCGAGGCTGGAATTCATGTATGAGTATCTTTTTATTAATTCCATAATATTAATATGTAAATAATGGTAATTTTATCGTCCTATGTCCTTTAGTTTTGGGTCTTTCGGGCAATCAAAATGAAAAGTTCTTCAAAACATATGCTTTGGGTATCATATATAAAAAACAACAACATTAAACACAACTTCTTAAGCACAAAAACAAAGTGTGTACCTTGGTTCGGAGTCTGTGCAGAATATGACAGAATGTCGCCTCATGGTTGTTCCACCGAAGCTTTAGCAATCCTTCTGATAATGCCATCACAGCGTGACACACCTGTCGATAGCATAAGTTTTTAGGAGTTTCATGGGAATAAATTTCATGGAGATACTTAAATCACTGTTTCCAAAAGTGATTCTTTTGCATACTGGATTACATGTATAACTATATGCTAGATTATTCTGATTAATTAGCCACAGAAATGGAATTATTCACTTATACTTTTCAAACAAG
>NC_051419.1:23790837-23791071 GCF_015228065.2 Penaeus monodon | reverse complement strand
TAACTTACTTTATGGTAATCAATAATATGACAAGGTATTAGGCACTATCATTTCTACTCTCGCTGCTTTTTATTGGCAAGATTAAACTTAAAGGTTGCTTGATTTTTCATTGCCGACTTGGGAAAGGGAATTAATGCCTCTTAATTACAATGGGGACTCACTTCCATTTAAGTCAAATAAACTGAGAAAGCAGCACAGAGTAAAATCCTAGAATGTATCACTGAGGTGGCACAG
>NC_051419.1:23790439-23790542 GCF_015228065.2 Penaeus monodon | reverse complement strand
CCCACAATCCCTGCCCTGGAAGACAAAGAATCTATCATGTGTAATGACAGGGTAAGGCATGAAAGAATCCAGGTCAGTAGCATCTATCAATCAGGTTAGTGCC
>NC_051419.1:23788554-23790057 GCF_015228065.2 Penaeus monodon | reverse complement strand
ATTAATGCATTAGGTATAAACTGTGAACATGCCTGTAATCTACATATTTCTCAAACAAAATTCTCTGTATTTTACTCATTACATATTTTTTCTCCAAATTTATGTACACAATAAATTTCCAAGTTCAAAAATCTACAGACACTGTGCTCTTGATGTACCACAGTATCAACTACCGTACTTTAATTGAAATTCAAAATACAACTAATGCTTACTTATCATAACATAAGAATGCATGTAGAAAACACCAAACAGTTTATTACTAACAGCATACACTGATCTGACTCTCTTGAAATAAATTAAGACAAATACTGTGAGCAGAAACCTGGACTAATCTAGTCATCTACTTGTAATTATCTATATTAGCTGAACTATAAACAAAGTAATAACAATGCACCATGTGAGTGCAGCTGTTGTTAAATTTATGAAAAAATAAACATCATGAAGGACTGTTTGCAGTAATTTATATTCCCAAATCATAATAATTAAAAATAATACAAAAATTTCTTGGAGGTTCACAAAATTCGGTAATTTAAAACCAAATCAATTTGACAAACTTCAATAACATTACTCAAACGAAACATCACGTCATCCAAAACGTCCTTAAACACTTTGAAAACACGACGTAAATCCCAAAACCTGAAGAAAACAGAAGAAAAATGGATAAACAAAGAGATTCACCGATCCCAAACCTTATCACAAACACGCAAATTTCACCACTAAACAAACACACGCGATAGCACTTCCACTTCGAGAGCCATCTCAAAAAAGACAACGGAACATTCCTTACTTTACAAAATAACTCGAACACGAAAACAAAACTGAAAAAAAAACTCGGCAAAACTCAAGCCCCAGAGAGTGAACACGTGTTTTGATCTCGTCCATTATCTCTAAGTCTTCCATCCTTACCACTTCCGATCAAGAGCTCTTTCATAGGTCGATTCCCGTATTCAGATCTCGCAAAATCATGGGTTAACCGGCTTAAAATGCATAAAATACATATGTGATTCTTATCGTGCGAGCTCCTGCGTCCGCCATTACTCGGGCTCTGACGCTGATCAACAACACTGCGTCCGGATGTGCTGTTGGATTATTTTTGAGAATCTTATCGACGATATTCCGAACGCTGCGATTATTTGTTGATTTGTGCTATTTCTGTCTGTTAATCGGATTTATCAGTAGCTGGAATGGATGAATGATAAAGACGAAAAATATGAGTTATTTCGGAAATTCAAGTCGAAGTCACAGTCGGACATGTCCAGCCGATAAGCTTGCGCCGCGTTCATTAAAAACCGCGTGACATAATTTTTAAAAGAATTTTACCTCATAAAAAACAGCGTGACATAAAGGTACGCATATGCATTCCTCCCATTACTCATTAATTTATAAAGTTCGCCTATTTCAAAGCGTAACGAAAGGAGAGGCATTGCATTTTCGTCTTTCCTTCTTTTAAATGGCGAATTGCGTCCGTGTTTTAATACCCCCTCGCCCCCTCACCCCACCCCC
>NC_051419.1:23787727-23788348 GCF_015228065.2 Penaeus monodon | reverse complement strand
CGCTAAGACAGCCTTTTCCCTTTGTCCAGGGCACAAATATGTAATACCTCTCGAATTATATTCAATCATACTCATCTACTTCAATACTTCCACGTGAACTCAGGCACATACAAGGCGGGAATCAGTAATTATATGCCTTCTAATCATATATTCCCTAATCAAACTATGAAATACACAAATCCATGCATTTTTGCAATGGACACGAAAATTTAAACTTCACATAAAAAAAACACAAGAATAAAACAGCACAGCCATGTTTGTGACGCATTTGATAACCATTATCAATATCACGTTATCACATACTCATAGGGTTTTCATAGCGCCTCCAAAAACGCACAGTGAGTCAGTGATGAATGTCATGACAAAAACAAGTGAGTTGATTATTGATCTACTCAACCGTGACTTATTTATGGTGGAATGACTAACCACTCTGGGTAATGTGTCTATTGATATAACTTATTGCGATAGATTTGCCCTTGATTTTTATGTGGTGGTGGCGTATGAGTCGATCGCGTGACAGCTAAATTTACATGTTGCAAATGATCTTAAGTTATTTTGAATCGGTTATTATGTAGTAAGAATATAGGAGATATGTTTATAGATTGGATGAAATGTCGTGTT
>NC_051419.1:23787088-23787650 GCF_015228065.2 Penaeus monodon | reverse complement strand
GTTGTTAATTTTTGTCACGTGTTTTACTGCTTCGAAAAATACGATATACGTAATAGCAAATAAAAAGATGATGATGGAAACGAAATCTATACACCAAAACATCAAATATCATAGCAATAAATTTTGCTTGATCTTATATTCTAATCCTTCCGTAACGTCTGACATTTAATGCAAAAACTGGACAGTAGTGTATAAATGTGAATAAGAACATGAATGTGTGAATAAAACTGGTTGAAACCATTTTCCCCGATGATAAAACTAAAATGTTTTTGATAATAGCGACGATGATTGACAGTGATGATAACGATAAACAAGAGAGAGAGAAAGAATGCGATAGCTAAATAGAAAATATTCGTACCTGTTAATAAATGCGTGGAATGGCATAAAATACTTAAAGCTGGTCAGAAACATAGATATACTAATTGAGAGTTAGTAGATGGACACGCAGATTGTGACAGAGATAAAGAGGAGACCGAAAGACAATGTAGAATAGATGGACGTGAAGATAAACCGAGAACAGAAGGATGTTCAGATAAAAGAGGAGAGACTAATGCGAAAGTAT
>NC_051419.1:23785556-23787009 GCF_015228065.2 Penaeus monodon | reverse complement strand
TGTATAGACACAAATAAGCAGAAGGTAAAAGGCCGCTAAACAAAAGAAGTGAGAAGAGAAAGGCCTAACGTAACAGTCGCCCACCTTCCCAAACCAACGAATCGCTCGATCAACCTGCGATCAGCGATTAGCTCACACCCGTTTCCCTCACAGAGTAAAAAGACACGGGGGGAACAGCATTTCATGTTAACAACAACCCGGCAAGTTTACTGGAAGTTGGAACATAGCAACGGGCTAATCATGCGAATGTGAATAAGAGAATAAGAATAGAGACAGGGAAAAAAAGAGAGAAAGAGATATAGAAAAAAGTCTTTTTGCGCATACCGCTAGAAATCCAGTTCCTAGCAGGCCATAAACTGTTGCTGCTGCGGTAAGGCTGGGTGGGTCTCCTGCCTGCGGTAACTGCGGTCGTACGAAGGTTAATTATAATACGTACCTGACTTGTTGGGGCTGACTCCCTCGCCTGAGTTATGAGGGCTCGTGCTGACTTCACTCCTTGTGATGAAATGTGATGACTCGTTCAGGTGAAAAAGGATGACATTATGGTTTCTATCATTATTTTTTATATTTTGTTTATGTTTTCTTGGGGGGCCTAGAGTGGCTGATTGTGTTTAACTTAAAGATTAGCGCATGAATTGTGATGACTTCTCGAGTTACGAAACAATCAGAATAGGGGTTTACAATTTCTTTGTATAGCATCACTGTTTACCCATACATATATTTACACATCTAAGTGGTTCTCTGTCTATCCGCTTATCATATTAAGCAATAGATGACAGATACCCGCACATTGTATCATGTAGGGCGATGCTGTAATGGCTGACCAAAGCGCCGGGAGCGATTGCTGTCATTTCTTCTTGCTGACTCGAAATTCCTCGTCCCCCGCGGTTCTGCCTTTGTGTTGAGCTTCCTCAATCGAGCAAGATTTTTACGACTCTACTGCAGTGTGTTGGTCGTAATCTGCCGGGCCGATTTCTCTGAAATTAACATGATTTCTTTATTGCGCTTCGCCAGGACTTGCCAAACCAGTCTCGCATGTTCCTATACACAGGCAAAATGACCTATAATTTTCATGCACTTTCTAAGACGGCCTACAATGTTTTCTAAATTTTGCAGAAGTGATAAAAGCATCATCTTAGACTTATGCATTTATGATTTTGAACTTGATTATATTTTTAGCTAACCTGATATTTTATAGTATACTCTTTGGTTTACCTGCCATTTTGATCGTGATAGTTGATATGCTTATCGTTCATAACATGGTACTTGCTGTGATTACCTTATTTTAACACATCTAAAATCTTTTGACATGCTCTCTTTACTGTCTCTTAACACGCTCTATCATTCCAAATGTACTGTAAAACTGCTCACACTAATCTAAACTTCAACAAATCACACTATCTTAGCTGCAATTTCATCTCACGTCTAAATTTCAAAACCTATCTCACTAGAC
>NC_051419.1:23784957-23785380 GCF_015228065.2 Penaeus monodon | reverse complement strand
CTTTTTTTCTAAGCTAATATTCTTCCAAAAATACGTGATCGATCCCTTTGCTTTTTATAAAGATATAAAAGACCGAAATAGATAGAGAGATGCTTGGTTGCATATATTTAAGACGTTGTTAACATACTCCTACACTGACTCGTCAACCCGCATACCTCTGCCTTTCCTGCGACAACTGGTCATACTTCTAGAATATGATTCGGTATCTTGCATACTCGTTGCATAAGTATATGTGTGCTTGTTAAATAAGTATACATGTTTCATTATTTGCTCGACTGCAAAAGGTGATTATGATAATCTCGGATATGCCGAACAAGAGTGTCGAATTTATGAACCTGCATTCCGTGTATTTTTTTGTTATCAATCTATTGAATTTTCTGACGCAAGATCACGGTAAAGGTAAAATGAAAAGAATAGGAAAAA
>NC_051419.1:23782859-23783528 GCF_015228065.2 Penaeus monodon | reverse complement strand
GAATACTGCACTCAAGAGATACTCGGACAGCCAGAAATACACAGGCTTCGTAAACCTGGCAAATTGACCTAACACGTACAATTTGGAAATAACGAAGAAAATCTTCTCAAAACACACCGTATACATAACTCAGAATGGTCGTAGGCATGTCATTACGATGTGGAATTTGCCAAAACTCACTGCACTTACGAAACCAACTCAATTTGAACCTCAGTTTTGTGTTTGCAGGAAATACTTCAGATTATATATTTTCCAGAAGACCGGGTGCGCGGGTACTTCGGTATTTG
This sequence comes from Penaeus monodon, assembly GCF_015228065.2. Taxonomy (NCBI): domain Eukaryota; kingdom Metazoa; phylum Arthropoda; class Malacostraca; order Decapoda; family Penaeidae; genus Penaeus; species Penaeus monodon. The sequence continues at coordinate 23,783,241 of NC_051419.1, read as the reverse complement.
AAAGACGATTTGGTGTCGCAAGGAGAAAAGACAGACGATTTTGGTACGATTTGGTGTCTCAAGGAGAAGAGAGACCATTTTGATACGATTTGGTGTCAAAAGGAGAAGGGACAGGCGATTTGGTTATGATTTGGTGTCACAAGGAGAAAAGACAGACCGTTTTGATATGATTTGGTGTCAAAAGGAGAAAAGGCAGACGATTTTGATTCGATTTGGTGTCGCAAGGAGAAGAGACAGACCATTTTCATACGATTTGGTGTCGCAAGAAGAAGAGACATTGTTTTGATACAATTCTTAAAGATTATTTATCATGTATGCATCAATATAGGAGTTTCATGTGTTTATTTTTTCCCCTAACATGCCTCTCCTTACATGCTACACA
>NC_051419.1:23781962-23782258 GCF_015228065.2 Penaeus monodon | reverse complement strand
CACATCAAAGATGAGAATCATACAAAAACAGATGCCATAGATGTGCCAAAGAGCCCGGCAGGAGGCTTCACACAAAGGCACATAAAAGAACATTAATGGTGGAATCCATCCCCGTGTTTACATGTACATCGTGCATGTTGAGGTCAGTGTTTTTAAGTCGACCAAAATAAGACGAAGATGGCCTTTTTTCTCTGTAAAATCTGTGTTTCATTATATATCTCTTTTCATATTTAAAATGCATATGAATAAATGAATGTAAGTAGGTATATATCTATCTGCCTGCCTGGATTAGAGTG
>NC_051419.1:23781386-23781533 GCF_015228065.2 Penaeus monodon | reverse complement strand
CATTGGCTGCATGCATGAATTTTTATGCGTAAGTACTGTACTGTACATAGTCTTATCTGTTACATATACGATTTTTGTATGTGATATGAGTCCTACGCAGGGTGAGGATAACCTGAGTTACCTTGTCCTTTTGAGATGTTAATGTTT
>NC_051419.1:23781073-23781159 GCF_015228065.2 Penaeus monodon | reverse complement strand
TATATAATTTTTCCATCCTTTCGCTTCCATCTTTTTATATCTGTCTTCCTTTATGTCCACTTCCCATTTATACATCTCTTTTCATC
>NC_051419.1:23780634-23780786 GCF_015228065.2 Penaeus monodon | reverse complement strand
AAGCATCCCAGCACGCACGCACACCATCTACCGAGTCTACCATCTACCCCCTGATTAAAAAGAAAGAAAAAAAATAATAAGCGTTCTAGTTCCGTTCAGTGACCTGTGGAGAAACATTTAAAGTGATGTGCCTCCAGGCGACGGCGACGCTG
>NC_051419.1:23779789-23779951 GCF_015228065.2 Penaeus monodon | reverse complement strand
ATCCCGATAGACATTCTTTCGATCCGTTTTTTTGTCAGTCATAATATTCGTTTATTTTGATTGGTATTGATGTCATTAGTGCTGTTTTTTGGGGGAGTGATTTTTTTTTTGGGTAGTTGGGTGAGATTGTTAGGCAGGTCTTTTGTTTACAGTTTTTGTTAT
>NC_051419.1:23779483-23779566 GCF_015228065.2 Penaeus monodon | reverse complement strand
AAAGTTGTTTTTGGGGAGGGGGAGAATTTTCCGGTTCTTTGTTTGTTTTTTTTCTCCCCTCTTTTAACCCTTTTTCTTTTTTT
>NC_051419.1:23779169-23779382 GCF_015228065.2 Penaeus monodon | reverse complement strand
TATTTTCCCACGCTTTAATTCCCTCTTTTCCCCCCCAAAAGGGAAAAAAAGCCACGGGGGAAATTTTTTTCCTCCCCCTTGGCGGCCCTCCCGCTCTTTTTTTTTCCCCTTTTTTTTCCCCCCCCCTTAACCCCCCCCCAAATTTCATTAAACTTACTCTGGGGGAAATTAAAGGGAAAAAAAAAAGGGGGGGGGGAAAAAAGGGAAAAAAAA
>NC_051419.1:23778999-23779141 GCF_015228065.2 Penaeus monodon | reverse complement strand
AAAAAAAAAGGGGTAAAGGGGGGAACAAGGGACAAAAAGGGGGGATAAAAAGGGGGAAAAGGGGAGGGGGGGAAAAGGGGGGGAAAGGGGGGATAGGGGGGGAATTTTGGGGGGAGGGGGGAAAAAAGGGGGGAGGGGGGGA
>NC_051419.1:23776685-23776834 GCF_015228065.2 Penaeus monodon | reverse complement strand
AAAGTACCAAAAACTTACAGTTTTGAGTTCCAAATCCACTGGCGGGGATTTGAAGGGCAGGCAGCAAGAGTTTGGGGACGAGATCGCTTCCGTGAAACCACAAGCAAAGAGGGGAGAGAGAGAGAAAAGAGAAAAGAGGGGAAAAGGAG
>NC_051419.1:23776314-23776464 GCF_015228065.2 Penaeus monodon | reverse complement strand
ACCCAAAAAGAGAGAGAGGAGAGCGGAAGGAGAGGGGAAGAGGGGGAGAGTTTAAAAATATCTACTTGGATAGAGAGAGTTAGACAGACAGGTAACGAAGCACAAAACAACAAGAAAAGAGACGTGGGAAGCCGCTGAAAGGCAGATTAC
>NC_051419.1:23775835-23776197 GCF_015228065.2 Penaeus monodon | reverse complement strand
CGCAGCGCGAGGGCCGGCGCGAGAGGCCGCGAGCCGCCAGCGGAAGCAAGCGTCATGCACGAGCGACCCTGAGACGTGATGGACAGGTTCCTGATAGAGGGTGATAATCTTCGCTTTTTTTCAGTATTTCACTTAAGATTAAAAGCCCAGCGCGTCCACTACTCACCTGACTCAGCGACTTGACTCACCGTGGGTACATTTCGCTGAATAAATACTGAGTCGGAAAATTGTAAGACATTTTTTTTGGAGGGAAATTTGTTTTGTTCGGTGGTGTGAGTGTTGTGTTGCAAGTGAACGCGAGAGGAGTCATTGCATGTGATTGAACATAAGAAAATTTGATCGAACGGAAGAAGCAAATATCT
>NC_051419.1:23775548-23775785 GCF_015228065.2 Penaeus monodon | reverse complement strand
ATCAGTTGATAGCTTATCACATCACCCCCTCCCCCCAAATGTGGTAATTGCTTATTATCAACTGCAAAAAAAAGAACTGATTATATACGAACGCAAAAGCCTTATGATTGACCCTTTTACTTCAACTGGAACTAATTAACTCTACTGTTATCGTAGCAACATCAACATAAAGACCAGAGCTCATAACATTTTGCGTTTAATGGGAGAAAAAGTAAATGCATTCTCGCCCCTCCTCCT
>NC_051419.1:23775136-23775525 GCF_015228065.2 Penaeus monodon | reverse complement strand
CACAGAATAGTCAGACTCAAAAACGGAAACAAAAAACATTGTTGTTTGTCCGAATCATGAAAGAAGAATAAACATCGCAAAAAATAATCCATCTCTCGCTTTTTTTTTTGGTCTCATCTTTTTAACGGGAAATCTGACATTATTTTCTTTACCTAAACTCGTGACGACTTTGCCGTTCCCGCTGTACAAACACAGGGGATGGGCGGCATCAGCCATTAACTCACGCGATGTACATAAAAGAGAGTTATTGTCCCACCGCCTGCACGCCCGCACACCCGCACGCACACACGCACGCACACACAAACACACGCACTTACCCCCGCCCCCCCTCCTGCTAAAGTTCTCGGTGTCCGCAAAACCATCATCTTCTCGCAGGTATTTTTATTTTG
>NC_051419.1:23774619-23774745 GCF_015228065.2 Penaeus monodon | reverse complement strand
ATTCAGTCCTCTGCGACCCTAGGGAGATAAAACTTGTATCACAGAAATAACTTGACATGGCAAATAGCATAAGCAGGATGACATATGGGTAAGGGGTGTGACAGAGGGTGGGTGGAGAAAAGTCTT
>NC_051419.1:23773983-23774425 GCF_015228065.2 Penaeus monodon | reverse complement strand
ACTAGCTCCTTATTCACTCAATCCTGTGGCCCTATGGATCTAAATTTGGCCCACAGAGGTAACCCCTACGCTAATGTCACAGGTTGACATTGGGGTAAGGGGTGTGGCACAGAATAGGTGGAGTAAAACCTCCCTTCTTATTGAACAGAAATGCTGTGTAAAGCCGAGACACAGTTTATCGATATTTTATTTTGGGCTAAAATGTGATATGAAGCGTAACACTAACAAGATGGGAACAAAACCTGCCTCATTATTCGATAAAATTTTTAACAGTGTTTCAAGTTGAAAGTTCTGAGTGCTGAAATTTTGTTGGATGTGTAGATGAGATGAAGAATCATGAGTATATAATTTGTATATAAGCATATACTACTTGATCCAATAATATAATAATTATAGTTTGTTCTATTGAAAAACAGATTTCTGTCTGGGAACAAGCTGGCAT
>NC_051419.1:23768868-23768997 GCF_015228065.2 Penaeus monodon | reverse complement strand
TCTTAATTATCCAGATATTAAGAGAGCAGAATTTTAATTTGAATTGTGATTTTCAAAAATAACAGAATCATTATCATCACTATAGGAATTATAAAAAATAAAAAAAAAGTAGTGCACGTTATCCCTCTT
>NC_051419.1:23768756-23768832 GCF_015228065.2 Penaeus monodon | reverse complement strand
CGTAACGAGGCTGTGGATTTTCGCGTGCATGTGTATCACTTCATGAAATAGTTTTGTCTCTCATTTGAATATTTTG
>NC_051419.1:23768224-23768345 GCF_015228065.2 Penaeus monodon | reverse complement strand
CAGGTCAAAGGGCATTGGACTGACTTCATAAATTCAACAAGGAGTCGTACTGTTTGGATTCTTCTTTGCTTAACCCTGTGTGACTTGGCTGTGAACTCTTGAACTTTTGATCATCGATAAA
>NC_051419.1:23767376-23767842 GCF_015228065.2 Penaeus monodon | reverse complement strand
CATATAGGCCTAACTCATTTCCCGAAATCTCTCCTCCTCTCTCACTCTCAAGTATTGAAACAATACGAATAAATACTCCAAAAATGAATTACTCCCAACGTATTCCCGAGCGTAAGGGCAATCCAATAAGAAAGCGAGTCAATATTAAAATCTTATATCATGGGAATTCATCTCGGCGGAGTCTGCCCTGGATGCTGTGTCGCCGGCCGTCCAGCCCTCGTTCGCATTTCGTTCGCATTTCGTTCGCATTTCGTTCGCATTTCGTTCGCATTTCGTTCACATTTCGTTCACATCTCGTTCTCACTTCGTTCACATCTCGTTCCCATCTCATATACATTTCGTTCAAATCTTCGCATTTCGTTCACATCCACCCACAAGATGCTTTGAGACGGGGGGGGGGGGGGAGGCCTATCTTTTGGTTATGCTGCTCATTGTGGTTTTGTTGTTATAAAGCACAGAAAAAAAT
>NC_051419.1:23766887-23767143 GCF_015228065.2 Penaeus monodon | reverse complement strand
TTAAGCACATCAACGAAATTCCGCGAGAGATGATTGAATCCCATTTCATTTTCTCGTCCAGTGAAAAGTAAAATCAAACAAACCACAGCCGACCAGAGCCTGACCCCCGGGGAGCGCAGAGGGAGATGAACATATCATCTACAGCATAATTGGACAAAGATTACCCCCCCCCCCTTGGTACCCCGAGGGAGTGATGGAAGGGTAGGCCATGGAGGTTAAGATCTCTCTGACCCCTCTTTTTTTTGTGTGTGTTTCG
>NC_051419.1:23766591-23766757 GCF_015228065.2 Penaeus monodon | reverse complement strand
AATACTGTAAATAACACGGACTGTAAGAAGATTACAAATTTCGTCCATCGTAAGACGCAAAGAAAATGGACCCAAGGACACTCACTCCTCATTTCCAGGAAATAAGGACATACTGTGGGAATCTTCCACAGCAAGGACAAAATAAGGGCGATTTTCTTATAGATAC
>NC_051419.1:23766370-23766455 GCF_015228065.2 Penaeus monodon | reverse complement strand
GGTTGCGAAAACACCAGCAAAAATATTTAAAAAGAAATACCGTCATCGTTCTTACGTAACGTAATTATATCACAACCCCCCCCTC
>NC_051419.1:23766052-23766328 GCF_015228065.2 Penaeus monodon | reverse complement strand
CCGTACTTTCGCTCAAAGTCATTTCTGTTCCCTCTCAACAATTAGGGAACATCCGTCTCCGCGAATGAAACAATCTGAAACAATTTGGAAGATCAAACGGCAAATAAGTGCCAGAACATGAACTAAAACAACGGCCACTTTTCCAACAGGCAACGGATGGAAACAGACGCACAACTGACAGTAATGAGGACATAAAATAAAGGGATGGCGATAGCAAGCCTGGCACTAGAGAATGGCGATGGATGTGCAACAGTACACGCGTTTCAACACCCATGC
>NC_051419.1:23764494-23765274 GCF_015228065.2 Penaeus monodon | reverse complement strand
AAGAAGGGTCAGGCTGAGATATTGACAGAAAAGTACCAAAGAATGGTGGACATAAATAAAATTTTCCTAAAGAAAGAAGTATGAAAGAAATATAACGAATAAAAAAAGAAGAGTAAAACAAAGGAAACGAAATAGGTTGGAAAAGAAAGGACGAAAAAGTGGAACACCTGGAGAGAAATGAAAAGGAAGACAGATTGAAAAATAAGAAACATAAGAATTTAGAAAAAAAAAAAACATTAAGTAGAAAAAATTAAGGACAAAAAATAAAAGATGAAGCCAACAAAAGAGAAAAACGAAAGACAAAGACAGAAAAGATAATTAATGTAAAAAGCAAACACAACAAAAGAGAAAGAAAAGAGAGAAAAATTAAATAAGAAAAACAAAAATCAAACAAAAGCAAAAACCAACAACAACAACAAAAAAACAGAAAACATTAACAAAAAGAAATAAAAAAAAATACAATAATCATAAACATCAACCAAAGAGAACACCAAAAGAGAAGAAAAGATTTCACAAGAAGTCCACGGATTGAAATCACGGAAATTCTTGTGGAGAGTAACTAAACCATTTTAGCCTCAACGAAGCAACAGCTGTTTCAACACAATCATTTATCGTAACTATCCCTTTACCGCATTCTCCCCCCCTCCCTGAACATGGACTACATGGTTTTCTCATGGCTTTATCTTCACAGAATATTTTAATGATGGCTATATTTTCGCGGTGATATTAACAAATATGCGCTGTGTGTCTTGTTAAATGATGTTCTTTGCATGTTATCTT
>NC_051419.1:23759612-23759912 GCF_015228065.2 Penaeus monodon | reverse complement strand
GGAAAATTCGAAAGGACATGCAAAAGAGGAGACCTCGTATCGAATTCCACGCCCCACTCTCCCTACAAGTAGACCTTAGTTTGCTGTTCCAGATTCCTTGAAAGAAAACCATCTTCCTTTCCAATAGGTAAAAGTCTCCATTCAAACTTACTGAAGAAATATCTATTCCCTATATATCTATTTCCCTTTAGGCCCAGTTGACGCTTTAGTAAACACGTATAGACATATTTCCCCTGTGAGAACTACGATTGGAGTGTTGGATTTCTTAAAGGGGAAAAGGGTTATGAGTGAAGACTTACA
>NC_051419.1:23758472-23759389 GCF_015228065.2 Penaeus monodon | reverse complement strand
AAAACAAAAACTGACACACAGACGCTTAGGTAAACTAGGTAGATAAATTCAGTTGCAGGATTCCTGGCAAATTTGTTGAGGAACATTGACTCACTTCAGTTCTTACAGGAAATTCCTTCCTAATTTAGACATTTCCTCATACATATTCATTAAGTAAGTAGGAACATGTATACACACATGTAAACATACTCAATATTCCCACACACATACAGACACGTGTTCCAGCACCGGCGAATATGGAGCAAACCCGAACCAAACGCAGGTGCTACTATATGAAGTCTTATCCTTTTAATTTCCACCCTAAACAAATAAAACCTATATATCATCATATGAAACCATTATCCACGCTATAAACATTCGAAAACCCCTCCCAAAACATATCGGAAATCGTTAATACAAGTCGCATCTTCATCCAAACTTCTGACTATATTTTCCCGATCCAGCTGTTAATGTTGGTTTGGGGTGGTCACTGCCAGAGACACGCGCCAGTCAGCTGAATTTTGTTCCTGGTGTCGATCACTTCACAGCCAACCGCCAACTCACGATCGTGTGTGGATATAGTGAACAGTGTACCTCAGAGGTAAAATAGTTGTGTGGATGACAAATCGACGGTGGTTAGGCAGCAAAGAAGAAATTTATTTACGTACGAGAGGTCATGTTGTTTCATTGTTTCAGCATTACCATAATCACGGATTTCGTTTGTAATTCTTTGAGACACCTGCGAAAAGTGTTTTATATCAAACAAAACAAAAGTTTTCGAATATAAGTATTAGATAAGTAATTCAAATTCATGACAAGTCGAACGCAAGTAACTGAAGGTGATGCTGTAAAATATGCCAGGGGTATGTGTTATTTACAAATAATTTATAGTGCCAGCGATGAAAGTGAAACATGTTTAACACGTATTGACACGATTT
>NC_051419.1:23757743-23757832 GCF_015228065.2 Penaeus monodon | reverse complement strand
ACTAATATTACACACACAAATATACAGGGTTTTTGTATATACCATTTTTTATTTATATCTTATAACATATTATACAATGTCATTATTTG
>NC_051419.1:23757480-23757688 GCF_015228065.2 Penaeus monodon | reverse complement strand
AATTTTTTATCCCAAAATTATATATTATTTTCAAATTTATCACTTTGTATGTGTGTATGTATATATTAATAATAAAAATTTTATTATATTTTAAAATTCCTTATTTATTTATATTATTTATATTTTATTATTTATTTTTTATTATTTTTTATTTTATATTATATACGGAGACAGGAGAAAAAAAATAGCCCCGTAACCCAGATGCGAA
>NC_051419.1:23756518-23757426 GCF_015228065.2 Penaeus monodon | reverse complement strand
TCGTAAATACTGTTAAACATTTTTTCACTTTCATCGCTGGCACTAAAAATTATTTGAATAACACAACCCCTGGCATATTTTACAGCTCACCTTCATTACTTGCGTTCGACTTGCCCTGAATTTTGAATTTACTTATCTAATCTTATTTTCAAAAACTTTTGTTTTGTTTGAATAAAACCTTTTCGCAGGTGTCTCAAAGAATTACAACGAAACCCGTGATTATGGTAATGCTGAAAAATGAAAAAACATGACCTCTCGTACTAAATAAATTTCTTCTTTGCTCCTAACCACCGTCGATTTGTCATCCCCAAAACTATTTTACCCCCTGAGGTACATGTTAAATATATCCCCACTCTAGTTGGCGTTTGGCTGTGAAGTGATCGCCCGGGACAAAATTCGCTGACGGGCGCTGTCTCTGCAGTGACCCCCCAAAAACCACATTAACACTGGATGGGGAAAATATAGTCGAAGTTTGGATGAAGAGCACTTGTATTACGTTTTCCCGATATGTTTTGGGAGGGTTTTCGAATGTTTATAGCGTGGATAATGGTTTCATATGATGTAATGGGTTTTTATTTGTTTAGGGGGGAAATAAAGGAAAAGACTTCATATAGTAACCTGCTTTTGGGTTTTTGGGGTTTCTCCATATTCCCCGGGTGCTGGAACCGTGTCTGTATGTGTGTGGGAATATTGAGTATGTTTATTTGTATACATTTTCCCTACTTATTTAAATAATAGTTGAGGAAATGTCAAAATTGGGGAAATTTCCTTAAAACTAAAGTGAGTCAATGTTCCCTCAACAAATTTCCCAGGAATCCTGCAACTGAATTTATCTACCTAGTTTACCTAAGCGTCTGTTGTCAGTTTTTTTTTTTTATGCGTTTCATTTAATACACACACACCCCAAA
>NC_051419.1:23756014-23756373 GCF_015228065.2 Penaeus monodon | reverse complement strand
CATACAAAACTTTAAGTTATATTTTTTAACTTTAATATTACATACCACGCAAAAAAATGTTTATTGTAAGTCTTCCTCAACCCTTTTCCCCTTTAAGAAATCCACCCCCAAATGTATTCTCACAGGGGAAATATGTCTATACTGTTTCTAAAGCGCAACGGGCCAAAGGGGGAAAGATATAGGGAATAGTATTTTTCATAATTTTTTGATGGAGACTTTTACCTATTGGAAAGGAAAGGGTTTTTCTTCAAGGAATCTGGAACAGCAACTAAAGGGCTACTTTTAGGGAGAGTGGGGGGGTGGAATTCGATACGAGGGCTCCTCTTTTGCTGTCCTTCGAAAATTTTCCCTACATTTTG
>NC_051419.1:23755289-23755558 GCF_015228065.2 Penaeus monodon | reverse complement strand
ATAATAATATACTATTATTATAATTATTTAAAATAGTTGTGTGTGGTGTGTGTGTTTTTTTTTTTTATTCTATTATCATTTTCTACATTATATTTTTATATAATTATATATTAAAATAATATAATATTAATTGTTTTTGTGTGTGTGTGTGTGTGTTTTTTTTTTTTTGGATATAATATATTTAATAATAATATATATTTTTTTTTTTTTTTTTAATATTTTTTTAATATTGTGGGGTGTGTTTTTTTTATTATTTTTTTATATATTTT
>NC_051419.1:23754835-23755077 GCF_015228065.2 Penaeus monodon | reverse complement strand
GGGTTTTAATAAATAAAATTATAAAAATATTTAATTTAATTTTTTAATTATAATAAATTTTTGGAAAAATAATATTATAATAAAAAAATTTTTTTTGGGGTTGTTGGGTGGGTTGGGGGGTTTTGGGTTGGGTTTAGAAAGGAGAAAAAATTAAATACTTCACAATACAAAAATATAAAACCGGTTTCGATTATTTTGCAGAAAACTCCCAAAGGCGGGATTTTTTGGTCATGGTAAAAATA
>NC_051419.1:23754438-23754682 GCF_015228065.2 Penaeus monodon | reverse complement strand
AAGATAACCGCAGCTCTGGGTTTGGGCCCACTCCCCCATATGGGGTCCTCGGGGTTCCCCCCTGAATAATTTTGGTGCCTCATAGACTTTCAAATCCCGGAAACAAAAAAAAACTGGTGTTTTGGTTCCCTCTTTCAATGCACCCCAACGATGAGGGTAACTCTAACAAAAGGCTTCCGTACCGAAAGAGAATTTCTACTTTTAATTTTTCTATTCGGCCCCCTTTATTTGCGGGGAGGGCCAA
>NC_051419.1:23752057-23752133 GCF_015228065.2 Penaeus monodon | reverse complement strand
AAATCCAGCATCATCTTTTTAATTAATAATATATGGCCCTACTGTTATTGTGTTTTTTCACCCAAAAAACAAAAAA
>NC_051419.1:23751582-23751957 GCF_015228065.2 Penaeus monodon | reverse complement strand
TGAAAAACGAAAGCTTAGAACAAAATCAAATATAAAAAACTGTATAACAGTTTCTACTTGTAAGAATAATAATGAAAACTAAAAGACAAAATAATTTATCAATTGACAATGTGTTTGCAGACCTGATTATGAAAAAAAAAAAAAATACAGGCAGCAGTGTTTACGAAAGATTTAAAAATGCAATTTTACTCTGTTCATTTCCTGTTTTTTATGAAGAAAATTGATTGTTGGGATTACAGTAAACGGTTATATAAATGGCACATACAGAAAGTAATGATAATTATGTTGTCTCAAGAAAATATGAAAGGATTTTTTTTTATTGTAAAACATCTGATACGCACATTGTAGGCATAAATGTATTATTTCTATTGTAGT
>NC_051419.1:23750266-23751301 GCF_015228065.2 Penaeus monodon | reverse complement strand
CTTCCAAAGAACACATTTGTGTATTTGTTTTAGTAAATCGCCAGCTCAGTTTGGTCTTAAAACGAAGCTCTCTGTTCAGAGCTCAAAAACTGACACTATATAAAAAGCTAATTGTGCCGTTAAAAGAACTCGTCTTTAAATATTAATTACAACACAGACCATATTCACCACAAGTTACAAAACCAAAAGTTTGCAGAATATTAAGATTAACGACAAATCTAAGATATTCCACTAAACTTACGGTGAATGATGAATTATACTAATTAGAAAATTAAATTGAAATAGTTTGCATGTATATTTCACAAATTTAACCACTCAGGATGGGTAACAGTAAGAAATCCCAAGTAACACCAGACATTTTTATAGCTTGAAGTTGAACTTTGCACGTTAACCAACCAAACCCTCTGGAATAAATCAACAACAAAAATGCTCATACCATTCCATGGAAAAAGGTGGTAAACTGTACTGCATAATGAACGTAAAACGGAAGATAATTAGCGTATTATAACAAAGTTCTTCTACGGCACATGGTTTCCCCCCGGGCCAAGTAATATTTAAAGGAACAGGCGAAGTAGGGCGCGGGAACGGAACAGCGTGCGTTCCAACGATACCACAGTACGTGTGACCTATGGCTGCTGAGAGACCCCCGAGCCTAAAACTTATAATAAAAGTATAACCACAAGTCATGGAAAGAAACACTCAACTGTGCATTAATTATAGGGAAAAAGTAATACGGAGCTAGTTCCAGCACAGCTAAACAAAGGTTAATTATATTGATTGGAGTTGTAATGATGATAACAACCATACTATTTAGAACAAGTAGTCATAAGCCTTTCCTCTATTGTTTAACATATTATATTATGTAAGAAATTTGCAAATCTACTTCAATGTATATGCCTTTGCGTGTTTCTTCATAAGGTAAACTGCAATGATAAAAATACGTAACATTACAGACGAAATTGGGAATCATGTGTTTGAATACGACAGCCAAGGGGTTTATTCTAACGGTCAAAGTTTATTTTTATGATCTGAAAG
>NC_051419.1:23750055-23750190 GCF_015228065.2 Penaeus monodon | reverse complement strand
GTTTGTTACTGCAAACTGAAATAAGAGTTTATAGTTATAACATCTCTCGTTTTGCAGGAAATGGGAAATTTAAGGTCAGTTAAAGGCCAGTTTCGAGGAGGTACCAAATGGCCCAAAGAACCACCGTTTTGGAAT
>NC_051419.1:23749490-23749635 GCF_015228065.2 Penaeus monodon | reverse complement strand
CCGAGGAAATTGAATAATTACCAAAACACGAGAAATATTAACCATATGCGCCTTGTAATCACGTGACACGCAGCTGAACAGGTGGAACTGACATCTTCTGTCACTGTGACTGAGGACTGTTATACTAACTGCCATGTGGTGTAAC
>NC_051419.1:23748937-23749206 GCF_015228065.2 Penaeus monodon | reverse complement strand
CACGCCTTTTCCACATTTGTCGCAGTGAATACCGTTCCTTCCTCCTGCTGTTTGTGCTGTTGTTATAACTGTTGTTTGTAATGTGATGATGATTGTTAAATTTTGGTTTCATTTTTTGTTCATTATGGGCTTTGTTATATCTTTGTTTTGTTATTGGTTAGTATAGTTGATATAAGTGGAACTATTTTCATTAAATCTAATTACTCGTTTTGGAAAATATCACTATCGTTAGATTTTTTATATAACTTTTTAAAACCTTTGATATTGCA
>NC_051419.1:23747753-23748229 GCF_015228065.2 Penaeus monodon | reverse complement strand
TTAGTATATTATCCCCTTAACCTCGCTATCATAATTACCATTATATTCATTATATTCATCTTCTGATTCTTTTATTTTCTCATTCTTCCACACTTTCTTAATTCAATCTCAGTTCTTCCTATCATTCTTCATTACCCTAATATGTTACTCATAGTGTTAACGTCATTGTAAATCTTTATAATTGTCACTCTCATAATCGTAATCATTATTGGCTCAGACACTCATGTTCTGTAATTGTGAATATGCAAATCATGGTCTGGGATATCATCTTAAAAGGTAGGTTTTTAGGCAATTTTCGAATCATCACACTTTCGAATTTATATAAATTTCGTTTAAGATGATTTTTTTTTTAGTTTAATTCCACTGAGAGAGAGAAGAAAAAAAGTGTCGGAACGTAAAGAAATTTGCACCGTAAAAGTTCCTGCTAATAATATCCCGTTCTTTTTTTTCCTGAAGAGGAGCGGGAAATGTCTCGC
>NC_051419.1:23747537-23747732 GCF_015228065.2 Penaeus monodon | reverse complement strand
GCTAGCATCTGTTCTTAAGATTAGCCCCCCCCCAAATCTCCATCATTAAGAAACTGGAAGATATTTAGCGAAACCACACAAAGCACACACGCACAAATTGACGTGTTCTGAATAAAACGCGATGTTCTGCGTTCATTAACAAGGCGGTCCGCTCAAGATTAGCGAGGTTTGCCTTGAACGCGGGACGGGTTTCTT
>NC_051419.1:23746893-23747176 GCF_015228065.2 Penaeus monodon | reverse complement strand
CCTGGCTTCTTCCGCCTTTGCTCTTGATACAGGCAACTGGGCTAATTGTTTCTAATTTAGAGATAAGAGTTACCGAAACAATTATGAAAGTTACTTTAATACATTGCAGTTTAGCCATCTAATTTGCATATGCATGTCGGTATGCTAATCTTTATATTTTTTTCTTTCGTTGCTTCTAATGGTAATATGAGAAATAGTGTGGTCTTAAGGAAATACCGACATGTTTTATGGCCATGCACTTAGGAAACATGTGCTTTTCAGAGTAACTGTGTATCATAAAGAA
>NC_051419.1:23744792-23745541 GCF_015228065.2 Penaeus monodon | reverse complement strand
CGTTTACGTGTGCATATAATATTTTTCTCAAAAGGAATCTGCTAACTGCTCATTCCCAATCAACTCCCAAGCTTAAAAGCAACAATAAGAGAGAACGATAACCTTTCCGTCAGTATCCCCTCCTTGGCTTTCCCATCTGGCATCCGCGACCGGTGGGAATAAATGATGAAGTTCCATTACTCACTTCCATTATTTATTTTCTTTTCATATTCGTGATGTTCATAAATCGCATACAGTAGTAATCAGGCAACGAGATAAACCAGTGCAAAATTTTATGTAAGGTTTCCGAATACTCAGTCATATTATTATTTACTTTCCATGTCTATAATCTTAAAATTATTTAATAATGATAATGAAAAAAATAAACAATATAACCTGTCACCCCTGCATGACCTCCCCGAATTACCGCGAGACCAAGGAACATTACAAACTTCAGTATTATCTACTCTCTCTTCACATCTATAACCTTTAAAACATATAAGCTACAATCACCTAAAAAAAGACAAACACCCCCCAAAAAAGCTTTTATGTAAGTGTCCCGTCCCCCCAGCAGCCCGCGGCGAGCGACGTGACTCCACCTCCGCTGAAGCCCTGACTTGGCTCAAACAACAGATGGCGATCATTAGGGGCGAGAGCTACACTACTCTCGGTAAGTACGTATTGACTTGTTGCGCTTGGCTTTTGTCTTTGGCCGAGGGACTCTTGCCTGCTTTGGCGGGTTTGGTTGAGCGGATGACGGAACGGTTGGT
>NC_051419.1:23741184-23742751 GCF_015228065.2 Penaeus monodon | reverse complement strand
TCAGTTCCCGCGGCTCGCAGCAAAACAAACCCGAGCTGTTTTTCCCCGGCTGGAGTTGATTTATTTCCCCCATCCTTCCAGGCCTGGCGTGGGGGAAGGTGCGGCCCTCCACGCTGCCCGTTGGCCCACCCGCTGCCCTCCCGACGACCACCCCTGCCGCCCCCGCGGTCTCTGGCCCTGTCACGTCGTCCATCGCCACTCCCCCCACTGCCCCTGCTTCTCCCGCTACCCCAGTCCCTCCTGGTCCCTTTCCTGCCACCCCAGTCCCGGACACTCCCCCCTCGGCAGCTCCTGTCCCGGACACTCTCCCTTCAGCAGGCACTGTCCCGGGCACGCCCCCCTCGGCAGCCCTTGTCCCTTCCACTCCCTCCTCCAGCACGTCGTCCCTTTCCATGACCTTCAATAGCTCTACCACATCGGCGAAATCGAATCCTTCTTCTCTGCCTTCTGAGACTTCTGCTTCCCTTACGACTCCTCCGACAAGTACCTTTTCTCCGACGACGCTTTCCACGACCGCACCCTCTCCCTCAACGACTCCCAGACCCGATTCCACGACTGAGACGTTTCCTGTGACCGGATTTCATGAACGCGACTTCCTCGGGAACCGCTTCCCTGCCGCCGGTCACCACTGCCTCAGCGGATGCTTCTGGCAAGCCTTCGACAGGATCATTCGCGCCCGTTTTCTACTTCGGCGGCGCCCAAGGGAGCCAGAGCAAGGAAGGCGGGGAGGGCTTGCTACGGGAGGAGGATTTGTCACAGGATCTGCTGCAGGAAGGGGACCAGCGACGCGAGGGAGGCTATCAGGACGTCCTCCACCAGCCGAAGATGTCCGAAGTTTTCTCGAAGCCTTTCTCGTGGCTGGGGACCACGGAGCAACCCACCACGCCTGTCGTGCCGATCACCCCCTCGAGTAGGTTGTCCACGACCCACTGGTACGACTACCTTTTAAACCACGTGACTCAGAATGCCGGTAAGACTCCGCTCCTCACAAGCAACCAGTCCTTACCCTCTTCCCTTTCCTCTTCCCCGTCCTTACCCTCTCATTCCTCCCTCTCCTTGTCCTCTTCCCCCTCCTCCCCATCTGCCTTCCCCTCCCCCTCTTCTCCAGCCTTCCCCTCGGGATCCAACCAATCCCAGCCCTTCCTGAGGCCGACCGTTCGCCCTCCGCTCTTCCTTCGCCCTCGACATCTCCTCCCACATTCGACCTCCGCCTTCAGGGTCCTCCCAGCCCTTTCGAGGAGCATGGACCACCGCCCTCTGGAGGACGCGACCCAGCTCTATCAGCCGGGGGAATCTTTCCAGGCGTCCCTGGACCCTGGACTCGCCAGCCTCCTCCAGTGGCTTCCTCAAGGGACCTCCTTCCAAGGGCTCCCTTACGTTCCTGAGGTGTCCACTGGCTTTCCACCGACGTCTCCTTCGCCTCAGCGCAGTGAAGTCACTTCTTCGGCGCCTCCTTTCCCTCAGGGTCCCCCAGGGTCCCACACTTTCTCGCCTCTCTTCCTTTCGTTCACGCCCACTCCCCGCCCGCCCTCTGCCCCGCGTGGCCCTCCTCAGGCGTCTACAGGAG
>NC_051419.1:23740429-23741143 GCF_015228065.2 Penaeus monodon | reverse complement strand
GTAGTACTTCGCTCCCAGGACTCCGTCAGGCTTCCTGCAGGTAGGAATGCTCCTCATAAAGGTATTCCTTCAAAAAAATAATGAACAATACCTGATTATACTTACTGTTCATACTTGATACGTTTAATTGAACGTAATTATTTTATTCATTTTTTTGTCAAAGCAAAACACGATTATCGATTAATGTGGAAATGATATCCAAATATGTGCACTGAATGAGAAACTACTTGAAAACCTAACCATTACAAAAGCAACAATGCAACCGAAATTTTGAAAGTACTATTTCTACTTCGTTGTCCTGGAAAGCCTTTATCAACATAAAGATTTTTAAGAATATATGTAAATGAATGGAAATGTAAAAGATAAAATAATAAAAGTATGAATAAATGAATAGATAAATATACGTCTTAAGTTGATAAAAATAAAATCAGTTGATATGCAAGAAGATAAAAGATCAAAGCAATAAGCAGAGATAGAAATTGAAATAATGACCAAATTGACAGGTAATCAAATAACGATACAACTAAACATATAATGAAACAAGTAAACATATAAAAAAATGACAGCACAATTAGATAAAAAAGCATCTAACAAAATGATTGAATAGATAAACAAACAGAAACCAAAAGAAACAAAGAAGAAACAGATCAAACCTTAACTTAACCCCCCTCCCCCCACCCCAGGAAAGGTCTCGACGAGGCGAGAGGCCTCTGA
>NC_051419.1:23739899-23740400 GCF_015228065.2 Penaeus monodon | reverse complement strand
TGCAGGTGATCCCCCTCCGGCCGCCTCCCGGAGCGAGCCTGACGCAGGACGACTACCTCAGCGGCCTCCAGGAGGTGTTCAAGCACATCGCCCTCTTCCAGCAGGGCGGCGCCGCGGCGGAACCTGGCACGGTGGGGGGAAGTGCTTGCGACTGCGTGGCTGAAGGTTGACTGGTGGGCAGTCACTGGGCGACTCTGACTGATTAATTGAATGGAGGCTGAAGGAGATACATGCCATATATTTTACCATGAATAATTGTTAACAAAATTTTTTTTTGCCATTGTTTCCCGCCGAAACAATGGCATGAATAATATACTTTCCGTAAATTCGTAGCCCCTACATGTCACGAGATTCTGGCAGTAAAAGTAAAACTGACTTCCTTAGTATATTTCTATATGCTGCAGAAATAATATATTTTTGTGGTTGAAAGTTTTGGGACAAAAAATATACATATACTGTATTTTCTCAACAAAATCTTTGCAGCGTCTCGTGTACCGTAAA
>NC_051419.1:23738735-23739607 GCF_015228065.2 Penaeus monodon | reverse complement strand
TCCTCGTGTTAATATGAAATGTATTTATAATGCAAGAATAATGCTTTAACCGTGATCGTTACAATACTAATTCCAACGTCAGTAGTGATAACACAAATCTCAAGAAAAATGCAAGGAGATTCGCACCTCCACCTTCTTCGCTTTCCCTTGTACCCTTGATTTCCTTTCCTCCAATTCCCCGTCTCCCTCGCAGGTGCCCCCCGCCCCCCCTCAGCCCATTCTGGTCGGGGGCGACGTGAACACCCTGGTCAAGGCCCCGGGGCATTTCCACGGCGAGAAGGGAGGACCTGTCAAGAACATTTTCATGGACAATTACCAGGTCAGGTACCCCGTCCAGATCGGCCACGGAGCTCCAGGTCTGCAGGTCGTCACTCCAGGCAGCGTTGCAGGTCACCAGGTCGTACCTCCGGCTGGCGTTCAGGCGAATCAGGCTTATTTCCAGGTCGCAAGTCCACACAGTTTCCAGGTCAAGAAGCCGGAGCGCGTCCAGATTGGGAATCCAGGTCCGATCCAGATTAGATATCCACAGGTCCAGGTCGTGAATCCAAGCCAATCCCAGTTCGCGAAACCAGGCCAGTCGCAGGTCACACATCCAAGCCAGTACCAGGTCGCGAAACCAGGCCAGTCGCAGGTCACACATCCAAGCCAATACCAGGTAGTGAAAGCGGACCAGTCGCAGGTCGCCAATCCCAGCCCGCCCCAGGTCGCGAGTCCAGCGGCGCTGCAGATCCGAACCCCGATCCGCCTGCAGTCCAGCCCCGGGGGGAGCGAGCGACAAGCCAACGGGACCAACTATCCCTTCGATCTCGACCTGTCAAGTCTGGACGTGAGTGGCCCGGAGCTGCGTTTATTCCGATTTCTTTATTTAGCTG
>NC_051419.1:23738146-23738394 GCF_015228065.2 Penaeus monodon | reverse complement strand
CTCCTCCCTCAACCTCCTTATTTTCCTCTCTCTAGGTCATGGTCCCTAGCATTGCATTAATGTAAAAATGTTGCAAGGCCTTCGTCGGCATCATCATTAGATCTCGCTCATTTGTGAAACGATCTCATTATCGTAATTTAAATTCGGTAGCGCCATTGCCATCAAAGGATGAAAGGGCAAATTACTGATATAATTTGATTTGTAACTGTATTGCAAATATGGGCGCACACATACCCATGGTCAGTGAC
>NC_051419.1:23737119-23737342 GCF_015228065.2 Penaeus monodon | reverse complement strand
CGCGCGTGAGTGTGTGTGCGCGAGCATGTGCACACACAGACGAAGGGAAGAACAGAAAACACGCCTCTGCCGCGGGCCTTTTTCGCTGCTCAGCCTCACAGGGCAGGGGGGGCAGGGGGGCGAAGGGGCAGGGGGCAGGGGGGCGAAGGGGCAGGGGGCGTAATGGCGTTTCCCTGCAATTCTCTTCATTGTTTTCTTCTCAACTTGTCCTGCACGAATCTAG
>NC_051419.1:23736689-23736888 GCF_015228065.2 Penaeus monodon | reverse complement strand
AAAAATGTCGCAAGAAGTGATAACGATAAAGCAAGCTTTTTTCGGCAACAGCAGCCGTGACTGCGTCTTAATATTTTCTCCATCATAATCCATTCCGCTATGACTTTTAACTTTTAACTTTTAACGAACGTAAAAAAATGAAAAGTATCTTTTTAACGCAGGTTTTATATAAACAATTGAAAAAAAAACTATAAGGGAA
>NC_051419.1:23736349-23736528 GCF_015228065.2 Penaeus monodon | reverse complement strand
GCGAACGGCATAACGAGTGACAGCGGAAACTGAAGTTGAATATAAGCAGACAAAAGAGTTATCAGCTGGACTACGCGACGTAAGTGTAAATTAGTGTCGCTTTTGATAACATATCGAGCTGGAAAGAGTCGTAGGATCTCGGTTGATATGCCCTTTATTTGTTTTTTTTTCTTGTTAGC
>NC_051419.1:23735920-23736210 GCF_015228065.2 Penaeus monodon | reverse complement strand
CATTTTAGACATTTTGTAGGACTCAACAGTAATTATATTTTTCATTTATAAAATTATCGTTATCTGTAAAGTATTTTCTGTTTGTTGTTTGTCTATACCACAATTATACACAGTATATGAATTGCATAATTTACCATTATGCGCAATCATATATAATGTTTATTAATTATATATATATCATTGTAGTAACCCACGCCGTCGTTATATATAGCAGCCTCATCATATGCAATATCACCTTCATTAAATACTCTGCAATTATCATCATATCCAAAAGGTATCACTAACCTTGT
>NC_051419.1:23735527-23735837 GCF_015228065.2 Penaeus monodon | reverse complement strand
AAACCTCACAATCATTACATACCGAACACAATCAAACAAGATAGTCACCCCTTTCTAACCATATCCCCCCCCCCCCCGTTCCACCAGGGTCAGTTGGCTTACCTGGTGTACCCCCAGTACGAATCACCCCCTGAGACCACGCCCCTTCCTCCCCCTGTGACCTCCCCCAGCAGCAGCAACATGGAGATTCTGTACCCTCTGCTGGGCCTGGGTCAGAACCAGCTACAGAACCAGAGCCAGTCGGTTGTCAATGAGGTGAGCTTCTGCAATTGTGCTTATATGATTGAATGATTAATTTATTGGTGTGTCT
>NC_051419.1:23733848-23735068 GCF_015228065.2 Penaeus monodon | reverse complement strand
GAAATGTTAATGAGTGATACATTAATTGTTGTGCACCTTTTGCTTTACCTCTGTAAACTAATCAGTGAGATATTTAATTTTGTTTTTGAATTGTTAGGTTATCAATGTATTATGAAGAAAATCACTTGCCTTAATCTTATTTTCTGCTTGGTCGTTTTTTTATTTATTTCTTTGTCTTGTGTAAAAAATTGTATCGGAATCTGATTTGATCTGAAAACCCGCAGAGAAAGTTATGTGGTAGAAATGCTCATAGAAAGATGGGTAGTATTTTTATTTATGAATAGAAATAGGCGTTTGAGCATGCATATTACTCATTTGAGATACACAGATACCATTCCAAAATTAACAGCAAATTCTACCCTTACAAAATTACTTTTCTTTTAATTGCACGCAATCAACGATTTTTTAACAGGTTCACAGTTACCAGAACCTCGTAATCCAACTCGCCAATGGTACCAATATCACAACGGTTGTCGTCAGCAGCAGTTCGAGTAACGGAGATGGCAACACTGGAGGAGAAAATGGCGGAAGGTATGCTAAATATAATTGATTTATTTATCCTCATTATTGACACTGTATAATCAAATAACCAAAAGTTTGTACAACAATATGTAGGAGGAAATGACAACAGAGTGATCGTATTAATAATCTTAACCGATATGTTTATATTCCTTACCAACACCGCGTATCCTGAAAACATAAGGTCTATTTTACCTTGCCTTCGACACAAAAATACCGGAATTCCAAATCTTATCTCTAGACAACACTTCCGGACTTTTTTCGAAAAAAAAAATACACCTGATTATATACATTGCGATTCGATAGAAGTCAACGCCCTCCTTCACTTGCCTTTTTTTCTCTTTTTCTTTTTTAAGCCATTTTATAATCCTGGATTTATACTTGAAAGCATTAAAATTCCGGGAGCATTGGGGGTGGCGCTGGCAAGTTACTATTTGCCTATTTTCCTTTATACAATCAGCGGATCAGGAAATCAAGAATTTTTGGAATCTTCTGAAGACTTTTACTTCGATTCCATATTTTTTCCTATTATCTTTTTTTGTCTTTTGTGAAGAATTCTAATTTATCATTGAAGTGGGTTGAATATTTTATCAGTTTGCTTGCACAGGGTAATGAATTTCAAGTGTTACCAATGATTATCAAATCCTGCCATTGACTGTGTCTAGATATCTGACTGTAAGGAAAAAAAGGTAAAATGTACT
>NC_051419.1:23733211-23733552 GCF_015228065.2 Penaeus monodon | reverse complement strand
TGTACTGTTTTCGTCACAAAAAGACAAAAACAATAAAAATTCATTCGTTCCTCCTTCATAGCATCGTGTACCTCCCCCGTCTATAGCGTATCCACAAAAC
Organism: Penaeus monodon; assembly: GCF_015228065.2. Lineage (NCBI taxonomy): Eukaryota > Metazoa > Arthropoda > Malacostraca > Decapoda > Penaeidae > Penaeus > Penaeus monodon. The sequence continues at coordinate 23,733,452 of NC_051419.1, read as the reverse complement.
GGTCACAACAAATGTCTCAATTCCTTTCCTCATCGCACCAGTGACACGAGCATCTATAACGGATCCACTCAAGCTCCTGCCAGCGGAGGTTCTTCTCTCTCTGGTGGAAGCGGAGGTGGAACGGCTGGTGGAAACAGCTAGTGGAAGCGGCGATGACGGGACGGCTAGTGGAGGCAGCGGTAGCGGGACGGCAAGTGGAAGCGAAGGTGGAGCAGTTGGTGGAACTACCGGCGGAATCAGC
>NC_051419.1:23732938-23733081 GCF_015228065.2 Penaeus monodon | reverse complement strand
TTTCTACGGTGGCGCTGCCAGTGGAAGGGACAGACGGGGGCGGCGACGAGAGCGAGCCCGTGCTTACGAGGCCGGCAGGTGTGTGCATCGACAGTAGCTATGATCATCATCATAGTTACTGCATAAGTACCATCTTCACCATC
>NC_051419.1:23731944-23732303 GCF_015228065.2 Penaeus monodon | reverse complement strand
ACCCGAAATACCAGCCATTCCATCACTTCGCCCAAAGGTACTAATCATGTCCTTATCTGTGCAATGTAGCAACTTCAATGAGCACAGGGATGTTAATCTCCACATCAGCAATATCGTTCAGAATTTCCCATTTCGTGTAAGCCCGTGTTATCTATTGCAGAATTTCCATTTCGTGTTAGCTCGTGTTAAGATATTTCATGCAAGAGAGATTACTAGCCCGTGCACTTGAGGGACGCCGTGTGTCTGTCCTCATGACCAATTCTAGTCCGCGCTCCGTTTTCTTTTCTCCTCGTTTTCTATGGAGCCATTGACAGGGAGACTTAACTGCCTCTGATAACTGTCTGGACGGAGTTTAGAAA
>NC_051419.1:23730758-23730822 GCF_015228065.2 Penaeus monodon | reverse complement strand
TTAGAAATAAATAAAATAAAAAAAATTTTAATAAAGATAATAGAAATAATAAAATAGAAGAGGG
>NC_051419.1:23729576-23730012 GCF_015228065.2 Penaeus monodon | reverse complement strand
GAGAAAAAGGAAAAAGGGGAAAAGAGAAAAAAGAGAGAAAAAGAAAAAGGAGAGAAGAGGATAGAGAAAGAAAATAGAAAATAGAGAAAAGAAAATGGAGAAAAGAAGATAGATAAAGATAGAAAAGAATAGATAAAAACGGGGAAGAAGAGAGAGAAAAGAGAGGATAGAGAGAGAGAGAGAGAGAAGAGGGGGAGAGAGAAGAGGGAGAAGAGAAGGAAGAAGAAGGGGAATGGGGAAGATAAAAATGGAGAAGATAGGGGCAGAGAAATAGATAAGAGAAGAAGAGTTAGAAAAGAAATAAAATAGAAAAGAGATAAAATGGGAAAGAGAAGTTGGAAAAAATTTTTCCGGTTTAAAATACAAAAAATTAAAAATTTAAAAATAAATAATAAAATAATAAATATAATAAATAAAAATAAAAAATAAAAAGATT
>NC_051419.1:23724997-23725229 GCF_015228065.2 Penaeus monodon | reverse complement strand
GTAGAACCCCAAGGGAAAAGGAAGGGGAAAAGATTTTTTTTGGGAAAAAGACAGCTGTGACAAAGGGTTTAAAATTTCCCTTTTTTTGGGTTTAATTAAATTGTTCCAATTTCCATTTTAATTAAAGCATTCGTTTTCACACCTAAAAGACTTTTTAAACGTTTTTTTTTCCTAAGGGCTCAAATTTAAACTTTGTGAACAATTTAGGATTTCGTCAGTCGACTAATATCAG
>NC_051419.1:23724370-23724757 GCF_015228065.2 Penaeus monodon | reverse complement strand
ACCACACAGTCCCCACCACAAGACACCCCAACCAGCAATCCCACCCAGAAACACCCCACTTACTTACCCCCTCCCCCAGAAAATCCCCCTCTAATTACCCCCTCCCCTCCCCTCCCCCTTCTATCTACCCCCTTCCACCCTGAACAGCCAATCGCGCCACCCCTGCCCTCCCCCCCTCCAGCAAGCGCCCCATCTAACCCGTCCTCCCCCCTCCCCCCTCCCCAGTGTACCGGTGCAACGAGCGGGGCAGCGAAATGACGACCAACTTCGTGAACCCGTCCTACCCTTACCGGGACACAGTGGCCGGCATCTGCATGTTCCGGCTGGACCTGGCGCCGCGCGTCTGCCAGGTAGGCTGGGCTGGTCTTTCAGTAGTAGTATTAATAC
>NC_051419.1:23720045-23721892 GCF_015228065.2 Penaeus monodon | reverse complement strand
GCTACTTAACCAAACCTAAGCTCAAGGTAAAGAGGATATTTGAAAAGACGTCGACATATTTTTTTCAGTGAAACGCGAATGTTTACCAAATAGAAAGAGTGTCTAGCGGATACGAGTCGTTATATCAGAGAAAATGGCGAACTTTGACGTTTTGTAAATTCTTAGACCTCCCTGTTTCGTAAAACAAGAAAGAAAAAAAAAAGTTTAAAGAGGTTGGCAGATTCTTTCATTAAGCCAAAAAGTCTAGTCAGTTAACCAGTGTGTGTCTGTTTGAAGAAGAAGCAAAAGTAGCAAAAAATACTGGGGTAGTGCTTGAGCGTAGGAATGTTTTGGCGTTCATTTACATGCTAATTCACTTACGGCCATAAATAAGTGGACAATATTTAGATGGAGTTATGTCTCTCCGAGGTAAGTTTGTCCAAACAACTTGCTCCCAAACTATGACGGGAAAATACGCCATTAATCAAATTTCTTTTACGTCCGTGGTCTCTGTCGGCTATAAGTCAACCTTACGGCCTTAGACTATAAGATCGAGATTTGCATCCAACTCCAGCGGGAATTTTCAAGATCTCGTTAAAAAAAAAAGCAACAATAAGTTTTCTCCGTAATCACTTACGAGTTAGCTTATCATGGGCAGTGAAGCAGACGAAAGATAAGGAAACAAACATTCACAACTTTACATAAACTTTGTTGATGAAGGCACGCTATGCATTTTTTACTGTATTATTTTTCTTGGAAGAGAGGGGGGGGGGTCATTTCCATAATATCAGACTTTAGAAAATGATATACAGGAGAATACATTTCATTGCTTTCATATACTGATTTAATTGATGATATGTTTAGGTATTGTTTATCATGATGGATTAGGTAATCGTTTGATTTTTTTTTTCTCCTTAATTCAGGAATTGTTTTGATAATTTGTGTAAACATTTGATCGTCCGTCTATTTGATGTATTCATACGCTCACTGATTCACTCGTGCGTCTTGAATTCTCCCATTTAGTGACATTCCAATCCATTCCCTTTAAAACTGACCCAGCGAAGACTCACATACCCTGGTTCACGCCTTCACATTGACTCTCATAGTCACCCTGACTCACGTACTCATGACGACCTGCGCACTTACCCATGGCTCGCGAACTCACCATGCTTCACCTACTCACCCGACTCCCCTATTCAATCTGATTCACATACCCACCCTAGCTCTCGTAGTCACGTTAACTCATCTACTCACGCTAACAATTTACCTACTCACCTGTAGCATCTGTGCATGGATCCCAACTCACCTATTTACCCTGACACGTCTGTTCCCCCCAACCAACTCACCTGTTCACTTCTGGCAGGTGCACGTGAACCATAATTCCCTACTCACCTATTCACCTCTAAAATATGCGCTTGAACTCTAACTCACCTACGCAACCAACTCACCTACTCACCTCTGACAGGTGCGCTTGGACTCACCAACTTGTCCTGACTCCCCTACCCTCCCCCTCCCGGCAGATACGCATGGACCCTGACCCCCCCCCCCCGACCGATTCACCTACTCTCTTGCTCCCCCAGCTAATTCAATTATTCTTTTACCCCCCCCCCCCTCTCGTCAGTTGCGCGTGGACCCAGACTCACCTTGACTCCCCCAACTCACCTACTCCCCTACTCCCCCCCCGTCAGGTGCGCGTGGACGTGGTGGAGACGAACCTGGCGCCGCCGACGGAGGGCGTGTGCGTGCGCCAGTACCTGACGGCGCAGGGGTCCATCTGGCGTCCCGGCGTCCAGCGCATCTGCGGCACCAACAGCGACACCCACTGTGAGTCGGGCGGAGTCGGGCGCATGTCTGGGGTCAAGGGTCAG
>NC_051419.1:23718801-23719562 GCF_015228065.2 Penaeus monodon | reverse complement strand
CCTGACCATATATTCCGAGAAAAGACCAAGGGACATTTTCCATAAATTCAGCGAATAGATATTTTACCTCGGTCCAGTCCCACACTTTTCCGGAAACAGTCTACCTAACCTAACCAGATCACCTCACACCGCACTTCCACGAATGCCAGGAAGTGAATCATGCAAATTACTGTGAACTCATTCCATTTTTATTAGTGGCACTCACCTCATAAACAACTTCTCTCTATCCCTTTCCTGCCCACACCTTACAACCCCCGGGCCCATACCCAATATCCTCTGCCCACACGTGGTACGCTCTGCCCACGCTTAATACTCTCTGCCCACACGTGGTACGCTCTGCCCACGCTTAATACTCTCTGCCCACACTTCTGGTATCCTCTGCCCATGCCTTCTACCCACACTTAATACTCTGTGCCCACACCTGGTACCCTCCACCCACACTTAATGCTCTCTGCCCCACCCGATACCTGCTTTAATTTTAACGCCCATCTGGAACACCCGCCCGGGACACCCATACAACCCCTACGCCCACACCCATACAACCCCTACGCCCACACCCATACAACCCCTACGCCCACACCCATACAACCCCTATGCCCACGCCCATCATCACAGTTTACCTGGAAGTAGAAGCGGATGGGAAACAACGGCCGTACATCGAGGTGGCCGTCTCGTCGCAGCCTGGACTGAGCTACCGATGGGGCCTCTGGATCACCCAGATCGACTGCCAGCTGCCCTCGCCCGTCAAAGGTAGCGTGGGT
>NC_051419.1:23717485-23717757 GCF_015228065.2 Penaeus monodon | reverse complement strand
CGCAATAATAGTGACAGTGGTGACAGTTGCATCATGATTATAGTCATTGTGAGAATGTAAATAAATAACATTTGTAATATGAATTAAACTGGTAAGGCTTATAACAACATGAAAAAAAACCTACAGAGATAATCATGAATATGAAAACTATAGTAGAGGTACCCCCCCCCCCCTCATGGAAATGTGATCAAAATAGATAAATAAGATAAATGCATAGATGAATAAGCACTTATAATAAAAGCATATTTATCAGGATTTCTAACCACAAACCT
>NC_051419.1:23717274-23717363 GCF_015228065.2 Penaeus monodon | reverse complement strand
CATCATTATTTCATTCCTTCCCTCCCCCCTCCTGGTCCTACCCTCACCCTTCTTTTTTCTCATCCAACGCAACCCAATGCAACCTTATT
>NC_051419.1:23716173-23716410 GCF_015228065.2 Penaeus monodon | reverse complement strand
GGCTGCTTCCAGTACTACCCCGAGGCTACGGGCGAGCTCAAGAACTTCAGTTTCGACGACGGCCAGTACTACGTGGACCAGCACTACCGCATGTGCCTCCTCGCCCCCCCCGGCACCTGCTCCGTCACCTTCTCGGCGCCGGCGGGGTCCTTCATGCTCGAGAAGTACGGCAACATCGACGAGGTGAGGGTCGACGGGAGATGAGGATGCTGCTGCCGGGGATGATGGGCAGGGTCA
>NC_051419.1:23715991-23716093 GCF_015228065.2 Penaeus monodon | reverse complement strand
CAACTTCATCAGCGTAATCAATCCATAATTAACCCAAATATAAGTAATTATCATCGATATCCTTACAACCATCCTCACAACCTCACCCAACGCCGCCTAATT
>NC_051419.1:23715779-23715958 GCF_015228065.2 Penaeus monodon | reverse complement strand
AGGTGCCGTACAACATGTCCGGCATGAGCTCCCTCTACTGCGTCCGCGACTACCTCCGGATTCCCGACGGATCGGCTGACGGAGGCGCACACACGTCCTCCCACGACAGGTATTGCGGCGGACACCTCGCCTCCACGCACGGGGCCGCGGCGCCCAGCCCTGTTACAAGTAAGTGCGGG
>NC_051419.1:23715168-23715273 GCF_015228065.2 Penaeus monodon | reverse complement strand
ATGGAATGAGAATAGGAATAGATTAGAGGAAAAAAAATGCGAAGGGAAAACAGGCAAAGAATGGAATTGGAAATTGCGAATGCAGATGACAAGCAACATGGATAA
>NC_051419.1:23714886-23715086 GCF_015228065.2 Penaeus monodon | reverse complement strand
ATTATGTTTTCTTACTACACCTGTTCCTCTTTCATCAATTTTATGTTTCTTTTTTTTTATTCTCACTTCCTTTGTTCTTTTCGTTTTCAGTTTTTCCCTTTGTGATTTATTTGTTCTCCTATCGCGCTTTATCGTATTCCCTTGTCCTTTCTCTTTTTTTCTTTATCTCCCCTTACACCCTACTTCCCTCTCCCTCCTCC
>NC_051419.1:23714357-23714477 GCF_015228065.2 Penaeus monodon | reverse complement strand
CACTGTGACGAATGGCGTGGAAATACCTTCATTAAAAAGGACGAAAGGAGGGAGAAGAGAGGGGGTGGAGAGGGGGAGGGTAGCGGGCGGAGGGAGGGAGAGGGAAGATAGACGAAGAGT
>NC_051419.1:23714103-23714310 GCF_015228065.2 Penaeus monodon | reverse complement strand
AAGAAGTGTGAGGATAGAGGGAGAGTGGAGGGAAAGTTGTTGGAGGGAGAGTTGTTGGAGGGAGAGTTGGAGGGAGAGCTGTTGGAGGGAGAGTTGTTAGAGGGAGAGTTGTTGGAGGGAGAGTTGGAGGAAAGAGGGTAATGCTCTGTATTGCGTGGGAATTGATTTTTGTTAAATTGTTTATCCTTAATTCGGCTTTTTCCTGTG
>NC_051419.1:23713101-23713606 GCF_015228065.2 Penaeus monodon | reverse complement strand
CGTGCCATATCCCCCATTAGAAAGCCTCCCCTTCCCTCACAGGTCGAGTGATCAGCAAAATCGTGGCGGTGGAGTTTCACGCGGGAATTCCGCACAAATTCATGGCCATTTCCCACGGACCCGGCTTCAGGGTCGCCTACCAACACAACCACTGCGCGGCCACGGTCCGTCTCAATTGGTGTTTTTGTCTGTTATCTTGGTCTGCTTTTTTGTCGTTCTTTTATGTTGATTTTTGTGATTTTGTTTGTTTTTTGTTTAATGGTTAGTATTCGTGTTTTTTTTTTTCTCGTGGATTCTGTTTTATTTGTATTTTTATTCTTATGCTTGTTTGTTTGTTCTTTTTGTGAGTCATATTATTAGTATTAGTATTTTTATTTTGTGTTTGTCTGATCATATTTTATTTTATGATTATGTTTTTAAAGTCACTTTTTACGTGTATGATAATTTTGTTTGTTATGATGATTTAGGAAATGACAAGAAAGAACGAAATTTTTGGTAACAACTT
>NC_051419.1:23712937-23713063 GCF_015228065.2 Penaeus monodon | reverse complement strand
CGAAATCCTAATACTACTCGAACATAAAGAGAAATAATTTTAATCAACTGGATTTATAACTTTTTCCAATTGCCTCTCACAAGAAAGAATAAAAAAGATATGTAAGCCCCCCAAAAAGAGAGTATT
>NC_051419.1:23712526-23712874 GCF_015228065.2 Penaeus monodon | reverse complement strand
TGAAATGGCAATATTCCATCACTTCAGAATATAAACGACGCAAATCACAAAACAAAAGAGCATCGTATGTTAAAAATCAAGGGATCGTTAACTCAGAGCGCTTCCAATCCTCTATTTAAAAAATTTTATAATCGCAACCTAAAAAAACAAAGGATATAATAATAATAAAAATTAGAGCAAAGAAGGAATTAAATAGTAAAATGAGTGAGAATAACAAGCTTAATAAAGGTGTCAGGAAGGTAGATTTTAAAAGTATATGGAGGAAAGATATATGGTAGAGGCTGCCTGTTGATGGAATTGTTGAATATCAATGTATTACATTGACTGAGCTAACCAGTCATCCGTAGT
>NC_051419.1:23711064-23711333 GCF_015228065.2 Penaeus monodon | reverse complement strand
GCGTTAGACCTGTTTCCCTAACATCATTATTTACAGCCTGTCCATTATACAGAGCGTCACGCCGCCTATTCAGGGAATTTTCACACTCCGAAGCACTAACGAGGGAGAGGAAATACGTGAATATATGATACATGATAATAAAGAGAAGCATTTTTTTTTGTTATTTTCTATCTTATTATTTTTTGTTGTTGTTTATTTGTTCATTTGTTTATTTTTCGGAATGGAGAGTGTCTGTGAGAGAAGTGAAGGAGAGGAGGAAGAGGGGACTT
>NC_051419.1:23708429-23708525 GCF_015228065.2 Penaeus monodon | reverse complement strand
ATTGAAGGAATTTAAATTTGAATTAGATGGCGACTATGAAATAGAAGCTAATAATAAGGCACTGACATGGTTGGTGGGAGAATGAGTGAAGGGAGA
>NC_051419.1:23708220-23708380 GCF_015228065.2 Penaeus monodon | reverse complement strand
GGGGGTGGTTGTAGATTGAGGAGACTGAGTTTGTTGGTTGGGGGGTTAGATGGATTGAGAGGTGACTGTAGATTGGGGGGCGAGATGAGGCGGGATGATTGAGTTGAAGAAGGCGTGAATGGATTGAAGGGAGCTGAAATTGAAGGAGATTGTGTTGATT
>NC_051419.1:23705200-23705439 GCF_015228065.2 Penaeus monodon | reverse complement strand
ATGCTCCGAATTCATCTAGTGCGACACCCTTGTTCCGACAGCAAGATTTTTTTTTATGGGGTTAGTTTTGGTAAAGGGAGCTTTTACATCAAGGAATAGCAGTTTAGATAAGAGTAATTTAGTAAAAGTTAGGAAAGTTTTAAATGGCAAGGTAATATTGTTTGGGGCAAAGGATTTTTTTTTCAATTTGTAAGGAGAAGTCACGTATTCAGGAAGGGCGATTCTTTAGGGCAACGATG
>NC_051419.1:23703653-23705181 GCF_015228065.2 Penaeus monodon | reverse complement strand
AAGCAGTTTTTACAAGATTTCGTAAGGGAAATTTTTGAGTTAGGAATTTCTTAAGGGAATGATAGATAGTATTTTCATATAATTTTTTTTTAGGGCAATGAAAGCTTTAAGATTAAAAAAGACAGCGTTTTTAGCGTGAAAATACATACAAGTAAATAAAGGTAACATAATTAACAGAGATAGGTAGTAGATATAACACATATACAGCAGATGGATAAGATAGAAAACAAACATAAAATAGGCATGTAGAGAGGAAAGGTAACAGACATAGGTAGAGTAGAAACAAATTGAGATAGGTAGAATTAAAACATAAATAACAAAGAGACAGCGTTAACACACGTAAAATGGGTAGACAAGGAAGAAACACATGTATAACAGATATTGCTAATAGAAATAACATGTAAATAACAGATAGATAGGAGAAATAACGCTGAAATGTCAGACAGATAAGATGAACATACTTTAGACAAATAATAGGGATAACATCCAGACTCAGGTTATGAATGATCACTTTATGGCTTTTCGTTTTTAGGAGAATATTGTTTTCCCGCCGAATTTAGGAGAGGCCCCGCCCCCAAATGCTATTTAGCCAATCAGAGCCTCGATATCACTAATGACATCATTGGATTTGTGACCAATGTGAACGTAGATTTATCATTCGATGACGTGTCAAATTTCTGCCTCCATATTTTGAAATCTTTCGTATATAATGGGCAGCATAGAAAAAGTACGACCTTCATTTTTTTCAGTTTCAGTTTGGACGTAAACTGTAAGAGTTCAAGCTTTCAAAGTTTGCGTTGGTTGCTTGAAATTCATACCTCAAAACTGTATTTTTTTTGTCGGAGTCAAATTGAAATTCATAGTAACGCTACAATTCTCATTGGCATTTGTGCTTTTGTAAGATCTTATATCATTTCAAAGTAAAAGGACATAGCTGCCATTCCCTAAGTAATATAACCATTGTTATCTTATATGACGGAAGCTTTACAATAATTTTATTCTCCTCTGATATACGTTATATTTATCTCTATTTGTTTCCAGTAACATTATTTTTCATCATATCTTCGTAGGCTTTTATCCCATTTCCTCTCTCTCCTTTTCTTCCAATATTCGATTTTATAATTTCATCGTTACTATAAGTGCATTATTTCTATTATAACCTCATTACCCCCTTCTGTACTTTTGTCTCATTCTATATATAAACTTGAATTAAATCTGAATGTGACGGCTGTGAACCAAACTGAGTTACAGATGAAATTTGAATACGGATATTCAGAATATCATACGTTTATGGTTATTTTCACTGCAATTAGAAAGTTATGATTCACCCAATAATATTAGGATCTGCAAATGCATTTTTACATATTCAATATTCGTTACATATTCAAAATAGAAATGCCAGACCATTCTAAAGCTGTAGAACTTTTCCAGTAATGGGCTTTATTTTGATTTTCGTGAAATGCCGCATTTCACATTGTAATTTATGCTATTGACAATTGACCCAGCAATTTCCGAGTGTTGGAAGGGG
>NC_051419.1:23700991-23702891 GCF_015228065.2 Penaeus monodon | reverse complement strand
AAAAAAAATGTTCCGAATTCATCTAGTGCGACACCCTTGTTCCGACAGCAAGATTTTTTTTTATGGGGTTAGTTTTGGTAAAGGGAGCTTTTACTTCAAGGAATAGCAGTTTAGATAAGAGTAATTTAGTAAAAGTTAGGAAAGTTTTAAATGGCAAGGTAATATTGTTTGGGGCAAAGGATTTTTTTTTTAATTGTAAGGAGAAGTCACGTATTCAGGAAGGGCGATTCTTTAGGGCAACGATGTTTTTTTTTTTTTTTTAAGGAAAAGGGAGTTTTTACAAGATTTCGTAAGGGAAATTTTTGAGGTAGGAATTTCTTAAGGGAAGGATAGATAGTATTTTCAGATAATTTTTTTTAGGGCAATGAAAGCTTTAAGATTAAAAAAGACAGCGTTTTTAGCGTGAAAATACATACAAGTAAATAAAGGTAACATAATTAACAGAGATAGGTAGTAGATATAACACATATACAGCAGATGGATAAGATAGAAAACAAACATAAAATAGGCATGTAGAGAGGAAAGGTAACAGACATAGGTAGAGTAGAAACAAATTGAGATAGGTAGAATTAAAACATAAATAACAAAGAGACAGCGTTAACACACGTAAAATAGGTAGACAAGGAACAAACACATGTATAACAGATATTGCTAATAGAAATAACATGTAAATAACAGATAGATAGGAGAAATAACGCTGAAATGTCAGACAGATAAGATGAACATACTTTAGACAAATAATAGGGATAACATCCAGACTCAGGTTATGAATGATCACTTTATGGCTTTTCGTTTTTAGGAGAATATTGTTTTCCCGCCGAATTTAGGAGAGGCCCCGCCCCCAAATGCTATTTAGCCAATCAGAGCCTCGATATCACTAATGACATCATTGGATTTGTGACCAATGTGAACGTAGATTTATCATTCGATGACGTGTCACATTTCTGCCTCCATATTTTGAAATCTTTCGTATATAATGGGCAGCATAGAAAAAGTACGACCTTCATTTTTTCAGTTTCAGTTTGACGTCATGCTGTAAGAGTCAAGCTTTCAAATGTGTTGCAGTTAGCGTTGTTGCTTGAAATTCACACCTCAAACTATTTTTTTGTCGGAGTCAAATTGAAATTCATATGTAACACTACAATTCTCTTTGGCATTTGTGCTTTTGTAAGATCTTATATCATTTCAAAGTAAAAGGACATAGCTGCCATTCCCTAAGTAATATAACCATTGTTATCTTATATGACGAAAGCTTTACAATAATTTTATTCTCCTCTGATATACGTTATATTTATCTCTGTTTCCAGTAACATTATTTTTCATCATATTTTCGTAGGCTTTTATCCCATTTCCTCTCTCTCCTTTTCTTCCAATATTCGATTTTATCATTTCATCGTTACTATAAGTGCATTATTTCTATTATAACCTCATTACCCCCTTCTGTACTTTTGTCTCATTCTATTTATAAACTTGAATTAAATCTGAATGTGACGGCTGTGAACCAAACTGAGTTACAGATGAAATTTGAATACGGATATTCAGAATATCCTAAGTTTATGGTTATTTTCACTGCAATTAGAAAGTTATGATTCATCCAATAATATTAGGATCTGCAAATTGCATTCTTACATATTCAATATTCGTTACATATTCAAAATACGAAATGCCAGACCATTCTAAAGCTGTAGAACTTTTTCCAGTAATGGGCTTTCATATTTTGATATTACGTGAAATGCCGCATTTCACATTGTTAATTATGCATATTGCACAATTGACCCAGCAATTTCCGAGTGTACTTTCGGAAAGGAATTACCGAGAAAAAGAGAATTTGAGTTCGTAGCCTTGACATTGTCCGGGCGAAAGCGACATCTCTCGGGGGCTTTGCGAAACTTTTGTTGGA
>NC_051419.1:23700484-23700562 GCF_015228065.2 Penaeus monodon | reverse complement strand
ATTTGTTATTAGTTGTCTTTTTCTTCAGGCTCTGTAGTACTATTATTGCTATTATTTTTGTTGATAATGATGATAACG
>NC_051419.1:23700096-23700249 GCF_015228065.2 Penaeus monodon | reverse complement strand
TCATTATTGTTATTACCATCACCACTAACATTAACCTATTTCACAGGATACCTTTAATCAGGTGAAGATTCAAGACAGCCGGCGGTCTCGTCCCTCGCTGGTCCTGCCTCCTCCGCCCATTCTTAAGGTCTGTTTGGATTGGTATATACTGTG
>NC_051419.1:23698078-23699590 GCF_015228065.2 Penaeus monodon | reverse complement strand
AAATATGAAACGAGACACTGTTTCCTCACATCAACCCGCCTTTCGCCCTCAGGTCGGCGGAGGTCACCGGCAGTCGTACTACCGCACCCGCCACCACAAGGTCAGCGCGCCCCCCGACCTCCACGGCGAGTCCCCGAGCACTCTGGTCCCGCAGCCGTCCATCCTCGCGACCCTGATGCAGAGTGACGGGGCCGGCGGCGACGTCGAGGCAACAGCCGCCGAAGGAGTGTTGGACCCAGGATGGTCGCCCCATTCTATCTACAGGAAAAGGGGGCCCGGCCATGATTCTAATCCTGAGGCATCCTTGCCATCCTACGCCTCCCGTCCATCTTACTCAGCCAACGCGTCCTCCAGGCCTCGCCGCCCTCCCCCTACCCTCCCTGCCCCCTACTGGATGACGTCAGCGGAGGAGATCCCCCAGGCCACCCGGCTCCCTTCACTCCCCTCCCTTCCTGCGCATCCTACGCCTTCGAAACCAATCTTAGACAATGCCCAGGACACTTTAGGACACCCGCAGGACATGATCAATCACCAGCCTCAGGATTTCTTCGGAGGTCCTTGAAATTGGGAATCGGAGAGTGATTTGATTTTTGGAACTGTGGTTTCATCTTCATGCTTATTTTTGTTCTTTTTGTGAGACTGAAGGACGTCTATAAATGATAGTGACAAACAATTTATATATGTGATAAAATAAACATACTGATTTTGACAAATGAAAGTGCTTTGTGATAGATATTTCTGAAATGTTTTATGGCATTGAATATTATATACGTATAAGCAAAATGATAAATGTGAAAAGTATGAAATCCGCATGTCATTCATAGAATAATTTGCGAGGGAAATAGACACTGAATGTGTTCAAAGAGAGACTTTAGAAATCAGAAATTCTAGCATGTTTGAAGTGCGCTTCTCGTAAATTTATTTTTGTCTCGCAATATTTCGAATGTGAATCACAACACTCTATAGACACATACAATAATAGAGAAAAAGAGAGATAAACATCACAAATTAGATAAACGTCACATCGATAGACCACCAGCGAGATGTGATTACGCGTTAGTTAGTACACGCAGATCTAAGCAGCGGGCACGTACGGGAACCTATATCTCTCTGGCTTGCGACAGAACATCCGAGGCAGAAATTAAACACAGATACGCCGAGGGATAACAACTTCCATTGCTTTTGAAGCCGCGGGGATCTATTCAAACTGTAGTGGATGAGAAATGTCGCCGGGCCTTCCTCGATCCTGATGAAACTGGCCGGATAAGGAAAAGGGAAAGAGCTCGCTGTTTGAAGGGGGACTCATTAGGCGTTTGCCAAGGCGACGCCTGCGGCCTCCTCGTCTTCCGTTGGCATTTGATGGTATCAGGCTTGTTAATCTTTTATGGTATCAGGCTTGTTAATAAAGGTATCAGAGGAGTTAGCCTGTAGTTTTACTGTGTCCCAGTAGGTGGTGAGAAAGGATAGCGGAATGTGGTTTGTGTTTCTACTTTGTTATGGTTATTATCATTA
>NC_051419.1:23697738-23697917 GCF_015228065.2 Penaeus monodon | reverse complement strand
ATTATTGTTGTTGCTGTTGTTGATATCATCATCATCATGCAACATTGTATGATGCAGATCTGTGTAACATTTTCTTCCGAGAGAAGGAATCGGATCAGCTAAAGTACAGTATATCGATTTAAATACTGAGTATAAGGGGTTTAAGATTTAAAGAGATTTGAATACCTTGATTTTTTGTA
>NC_051419.1:23694220-23697650 GCF_015228065.2 Penaeus monodon | reverse complement strand
GCGTGGAATAATTTGTATCTAGTTTTCAAAATAACATGCTGAAATGTTAAACAAATTAGAAGTGGCGGATGACTTGTTAGATACGAATAATGTAAATCAAATAATCATTTTTTCAGTTTTCCGTTTTCTTTTGTGTTGATCACTTCGTTTTATTAATATTATTTTATATCTTCGAAATCACTTTGACGATTTCTTTTCCTTTCATAATTGTTAATACTTACATTCCGTTTCTTTTCCTTTCATTTCTCTTTGCTTCGTCTCCTTTTCCCACAGAATCCTTCTTTTTTTCTTATCTCCTTTTCTTATATTTTTCTTTTTAGTCCTTTTTTCCTAATCTTATTTCCTTACCACCTTTTTCTTAATCTTATTTTCTTATCGTTGCTTTTCTTCCCCTTTCTTCTCTCTCCTTTTCCTTTTTCAGTTCTTATTCTCCCTAAATTTCGTGGTCTCACTTTCATCTCCTTTCCCTTTCTTTTATCTTCTCCTTCTTTCCATCTCCTCTTCTCATCATTTCCCTCTTCACCCTTTCTTTCTCCTTTCCATCTTTGAGGATTTCTTATTTTCTTATTCGCCTATTCTTTTATTTTTTCCTTCCTTCTTATCTTGCTCCTCCTCCTCCTCCTCCTCTCTTTTGTTCTTTCTTTAGCTATTCTCGTTTTCTTTCTTATTCCCCAATTCTTTTCTTATCTTCCTCCTTCTCATCCTCCTCTCCTTTTCTTTTCCTCTTAACCAATTCCCGTTTTCTTTCTTGTTCTTCCATTTTCCCTTCGTCTTCCGCCCTTCTCATCCTTTCTCTGTTTTCTTACCTATTCCCCCATTCTTTTCTCGTCTTCCTTCCTCCTTATTCTCCTCTCCTTTTCCTCTTAACCAATTCTCGTTTTCCTTCCCATTCCCCCGTTCTCCTCTCATCTTCCTTCCTCCTCTCCTTTTATTTTTTTCTCCTAACCAATTCTCGTTTTTCCTTCCCATTCCTTCCGTTCTCCTTCTCTTCCTTCCTCTCCTCTCCTTTTCTTTTCCTCCTAACCAATTCTCGTTTTTCCTTCCCATTCCCCGTTCTCCTCTCTCTTCCTTCCTCCTCCTCCTTTTTCTTTTCCTCCTAACCAATTCTCGTTTTTCCTTCCCATTCCCCCGTTCTCCTCTCATCTTCCTTCCTCCTCTCCTTTTTCTTTTCCTCCTAACCAATTCTCGTTTTTCCTTCCCATTCCCCTCGTTCTCCTCTCGTCCTTCTCACCTCCTCCCTTTTTTTTTCTCTTATACACAATTCTCGTTTTTCCTTCCCATTCCCCCGTTCTCCTCTCATCTTCCTTCCTCCTCTCCTTTTTCTTTTCCCCTTAACCAATTCTCGTTTTTCCTTCCCATTCCCCCGTTCTCCTCTCATCTTCCTTTTCCTCTTGACCAATTCTCGTTTTCCTTCCCATTCCCCCGTTCTCCTCTCATCTTCCTTCCTCCTCTCCTTTTATCTTTTCCTCCTAACCAATTCTCGTTTTTCCTTCCCATTCCCCTGTTCTCCTCTCATCTTCCTTCCTCCTTTCCTTTTTCTTTTCCCCTTAACCAATTCTCGTTTTTCCTTCCCATTCCCCCGTTCTCCTCTCGTCTTCCTTTTCCTCTTAACCAATCCTCGTTTTCCTTCCCATTCCCCCTTTCTCCTCTCGTCTTCCTTTTCCTCTTAACCAATTCTCGTTTTCCTTCCCATTCCCCCGTTCTCCTCTCGTCCTCCTCCCTCCTTATCCTCCTCCTCGCCCTCCTCTCCTCGGCTCTTAGACTCCTGTTCTCTCTCTCCTTTCAAGAATCCTTCGGCATCCTTGTTTTCAGCTCGAGTCCTCCCAAGGGTTTTATCCAGCCTCCCTTATTTCCTTTCACTGTCGTCTACGTTTTCTGTGCTCGTCTACCTTCATTTTTTATCCGTTTATTTTTGTGCTTGTTCCGTTTTCCTTACTTTTATTTTTTTTTATTTTTTTGTTTGATTTTTTTTTTAATTTTTTTGTTTGATATTTTTTTTTATTATTTTTGTTTCTCGATTTTTTTTTTCTGGAGTAATTGAAACTGGTGTTTTTTTTTTTTCTTCTTTTGTTTCTTCATTTTCTTTTCTTCTCCCATTTCCCCTGTTCTTTCTTCCTTCAAACATACTTTATTATTTAGTTTTTGTTTGTTTTTCTTATTTTTTTTCTTAGTTCATTTTTCTATTTCCCTCTTTTCTAATGCCGTTTATCTTAACAATTTTTTTTTTCTTAGTTTTTATAGAATGCTTTACTTTTTTCAAATTTTCTTTCTCAGAAAAAAAAAGTTTTCTGCCTCTCTCTTTCACGTCTTTCCTGTCTCTCTTTATTTTAACCTATCTTTATCTCTTTTATTCCGTCTGTTCCTTTTTTCTCCTTTCCTCAGCCTCTTCTTTTTCACCCCTTTTTTCTCCCTCCTCCTTTTCTTCCTTCTTCCCTTCTCTCTCCCTCCTCTTCCCTCTCTCCCCTCTCCTTTCGTTTCTGATATTTTCTCATTTCTCATTTCTACCATATTTTTCATCCTTCTCTCACTCTTAATTATCTTTCTCATCCCTTCTCTCACTCTTAATTATCTTTCTCATCCTTCTCTCTCTCTTAATGATCTTTCTCATCCCTTCTCTCACTCTTAATTATCTTTCTCATCCCTTCTCTCTCTCTTAATTATCTTCCTCATCCTTCTCTCTCTCTTAATTATCTTTCTCATCATTCTCTCACTCTTAATTATCTTTCTCATCCTTCCCTCTCCTTTCTCTTCTTTATCTCCTGTTTTTAGTTATTTTTTCTCCTCTTTTTCTTAGGGTTCTTTCCCTCTCTCTTTCATCGAGGATTTTTCACTCTTTCTGACTTGCCTCTTTCTATTTTCTCTCTCTTTCTCTCCTTATTTCCTCTCTTTCTTTTTCTTTCTTCACTTATCTTCCTTTCCTCTCACACCTCCTTCTTCATCTCCTCATTCTCTTTCCTCCTACATTTCCCAGTTATTTTTCTCTCCCTTCCGTCTCTCTTTTCCTCCTGTTTCTGCTCCTTCTCCTTTTCTCTTCTCTTTCTCTTCCATTCTCTCACCTTAGACCTCCTCGGGACGCTCTCTTTGTCCTTGCTATTCACCCTTTCTCTCCTTGTTGATTCTCCTTCTCTTCCTCATTTCCTCTCTTTCCCTCTCACCTTCACTCTATTTTTCTCCCCTTCTCGCATTTTTCTCCTTCTTTCCTTTATTCCTCAGACCCTAATTCCCTTCCTCTCTATTTTCCCCTTTTCCCTTGTTTCGCTCCCTTTAGTACTCCTTTCCTGCTCTTCCATCATTTAATATTTTTTCTCCCTTTTCTCTTAATTTCTCCTTTTCTTATCTCTTCTCTCCCCATTTTCCTTCTCATTCTCTCGGTTTTTCTCCTTCTTTCCTCCTTTCTTTTTCTCTATTCCAAATCTCTCGCGCTTTTCTA
>NC_051419.1:23693644-23693855 GCF_015228065.2 Penaeus monodon | reverse complement strand
GAGCCTCCTTCAAGGCTCCCCCGTCCCTTACTCGTGACCTCCTCCCACAGGCACCGAAGGGGAGGAGGGAAGGGCCGAGGAAGCTTTGTACGGAGGCAGAAAGCGAATAATTATCGCTCTCTGCGCCTCATTCCCTCCTTCTTTCACTTTTGGATTTTTTTGGAGGTTTTGTTTGGTTCCTTCCTTTGGTCGAGCGAGGCTAAGGGTTTTC
>NC_051419.1:23689325-23689443 GCF_015228065.2 Penaeus monodon | reverse complement strand
CTTCGTTTAATCAAGTTAGTTTTGTTGGTTTTGATGAGCCCAAAGCATCTGTTCAGCAGACTTTTCATCAAGACATGCTCTCACATTTCGATTGTAATGTCACCCACTTGTGGAGTGT
>NC_051419.1:23689083-23689267 GCF_015228065.2 Penaeus monodon | reverse complement strand
AGGGCATTTATTTCCAGCAAGAAAGAAAGTGCAGCCTCCCACTACCTTTGAGATGCGGGGGCCAAATTTGATGAAAAGCAGCTCAAGAGCTGGACTGAGTGAAGACGTTGTATGGGAAACTCCCCAATCACTAGAACTCACGATACTGGACTTTAACGCGCCACTTCAGAGAACGTTCGTTATC
>NC_051419.1:23688482-23688664 GCF_015228065.2 Penaeus monodon | reverse complement strand
TGTGACGGGTGTGTTAATAGAGAAAAACAAACAAACTGTCCATATAGGGTAAATCCAGACGAACGCATTACGATATATAATATATTCTATAATTCACTGATATAATCACCATATATGCAAGATACAAAGTCACGAGGACTCACAGAATATATATCAAGCAAACATAGACTATAGTATAGCCG
>NC_051419.1:23688012-23688307 GCF_015228065.2 Penaeus monodon | reverse complement strand
CTCTACAGACAAAATATTCAGCTTGTATTCAAATTGGGTCATCAGTGTTGCCAACGAGGGTGTGTGAGCCTCCAGCCAGCGGGTTCCTTGACATAGGCCGAATCTGCACGTGCAGTCAGGTCAGGTCAGATGATCACTGGACTCTGCGTGCGAGAAATTATTGGTAATATCAAATATTTAGGTTAAGAAAGCATTAATCAATTTCCTTAATATCATATACTTTTAAAACAAACCGCTAGCTCGGTTACTTACTCATTTTCTTATTTTTCATGGTAAATTCAGAGAACGCATCACG
>NC_051419.1:23686992-23687208 GCF_015228065.2 Penaeus monodon | reverse complement strand
AGGGGGGAAGCGCTGAGTCCTCACACGAAAGGAGAAGATGAATATGAAAAGAAAGCGAATGTGGGAACTAGGCATAAAAGCAGAGAACGAGTGAAAGAGGACGGGAGGAAAATGGAGTGAAACGAGAATAATAAAGAGGAGAAAGCAGGAAAAGGGAGACTTTTGGGGAGTAGTTAGATTTCGGTGAAGAATCCATATTTTAAGTTAAAGGTGAGG
>NC_051419.1:23686046-23686627 GCF_015228065.2 Penaeus monodon | reverse complement strand
AGCCTGTTCACTTACCTCTGATAGCTGGACCCTAGAAACAAGGCTGCGCACTGGCCGGTGGAACTCTACAACTCGTAAATTTACAGTTCTTATTTTTGCTCATAATATATATATATTTGTTTATGTACAATCCTGAATTGGCAATGATGCCAATTGTAAAACCCAATTTGTGAATATTTGATAACTGACACTTTTCTTTATTTTGTACAATATTTGTATTTGCTCTCTTTTGTACCTTTATAAATGATTTGTATCTGGCTTCCGTTTTACATATTCTGCTTCTTCTGCTCACGTCTGACACGAGCGCATCACATGCATGTTCGGCTTTTAAGTTTGTTATCTTCAGGTCCACTCGGTTTCCATTGGTCACTGTATTTCAGAAAATACAATATCAAGTAAGCGTTATATTTAAAACATTATACCACGTCACATTTCGTTCCGCGTAAAGCTGGAAAAAAACCCAGAAAAGTATGCAATGGCGACACAACTAAAGGCAGGAAACTGATCCCGAATCGTGCCTGGCCTCCCCACTCTAAAATAAAATTAAAATAACGATGCTGCTTAAATAATACAACTACGAC
>NC_051419.1:23685331-23685461 GCF_015228065.2 Penaeus monodon | reverse complement strand
TGCGTTAACATCATTTAATTTTAATGCCGCGACGCTCACTCGGGTCCGTCTGGTAAGTTGGTCCCAATCCCGTGCCACTCCGCCCGGCTCGCATCCACCAGTCACAGCCGAGCCTTGTGTTTGCCCAGCT
>NC_051419.1:23683868-23684489 GCF_015228065.2 Penaeus monodon | reverse complement strand
TGATTCAGTGGTACTTAACATAAACACAGTGCATTTAAAATTGTATAAAGTGAAACGAATTAATAAGATATTAAATAAAAATAACTTTCACAGATAACACTTAAACAATAAACCCACGTAGCATTTACGCAAGAACAATAAATACAACAAAGAATGGCATGAAGTCACTAAGCCACTGAGATGAGTAACGAAAAGACAATAGATGGCGCTCTGCATCCAGGAAGAGAAGGGAAAAGATGCCGTAGTTGTGAAAATATTTTAAAGGCAAAACAGAAAAGAATGAAAATTATAAACAAGAATGAAAAGAAAATTATGTGTTTTAGTGCGATTATCTTCTCCTTGCTATTCTATTGGAAATATTACATCTCAAAGCATCAGTTGTAATATATGCATTATGAATTAGTGAATTCACGTCCATGCATTTTCTGTTTATTTGTCACAGTCTGGAATGGCATACAGTGGTGCCATTTGTGCAACAGGTCTGCAAGAGAAATGAGATTCCACGGGGATGCGACGTTAGGGGAAAGCAGAACACGGAAGGAGAGCAAGGACGGAACTAAAGAAAGGGCGAAAAGGTAAAAGAGATGGGTGACCATTTTCAGAGAGCGCTAAGTGAGGAAA
>NC_051419.1:23683066-23683816 GCF_015228065.2 Penaeus monodon | reverse complement strand
CACGCTAATGTGGTGAGAATGGCTGCATAGTGTTATCTGGGACGTGCGATACGAAATGTTATGAAACTAGTATGAATATTAATAAAACAGTGTAATACAGGCAAGATAAATATAATGCTGTGGGAGTTTACATAATGTTTCCGTTCGTAGCGTGGAAATAGTGGTTCCTAAGATCATAATCCACTGCGCCAACCAGAGTGGCCGAAGGACGTGGGAGTTTGAAGTTCTCTGATTAAATGGATTATTAAAGGTGTTCCGCTCTGGTTTAGATATTCACTTTATAGGCTTATTGCTTTCTCAGCTTTACCACATTCCAATAACTTCCCTGGGATTACGTATCCGTGATTTGAACATCGATTGTTGTTACATTTGCACAGGAGAATGTGCTCGCAATTGGCTGCACAGTAATAAAAATAAAAATATCTTTTAAATGATGTTTTTCTGAAATTATAATGGATGCATCTGTGCCTGCTCTTGATCTTGATTCCGTTTCTAACACAAGGAATTCTGAAGTAGGACTCACGTAAGAAGAGTTTACAAATCAGCTGATAGAATATGTGGATCGTAATGTGAAGTCAGAGGTCAGATATTGCCTTAGGATTCCTCATAGGTGAAGGCACAGCGTAATGTATGCAATAAGGGTAATAACTGATAACCCGTAAGAGAATCGTTGATATAATGATGGCAAGATATGATAATCAGCATGAAAAAAGTGGGAGCATGTAAAATTATCAGTATTGCAATTCTGGG
>NC_051419.1:23682580-23682730 GCF_015228065.2 Penaeus monodon | reverse complement strand
GATTTATCATGGTTTATTCGCGACTGTATTTTCCTTTACGAAATCTTCCACTTTCTCATATTTAGATTCAGGTTCTTTATAGTGTGTATAAATATTCTCATTCTTCTTTGTGGTTTTATATAGCGTTGTGTATTTTCATCTAATCCGCAG
>NC_051419.1:23682049-23682198 GCF_015228065.2 Penaeus monodon | reverse complement strand
TAGGCACAACAGATCGAGTAGCAACAGGATTGCCGACTGGAATGACGTGTTCAAGTCAGTCACAGGTTAGAGACATGGACAATAGGTCATCGAAGATATTACGGACTTAAACGATACTAGGGTACCCCCCCCCCCCCTTGCTTATGTTT
>NC_051419.1:23679448-23680654 GCF_015228065.2 Penaeus monodon | reverse complement strand
TCGGGGCCTCTCGTCCCCCGTCCTCGCAAGCAGGCAGGGCGAAGAAAGGTGTCTACGAGCGAGGGCGGAGTGAAAGAATCCAAAGAGTAGAACCAAGATAAAAATGTTTGGGAAAAAGCGAGCTCGGCGTGTCAGCGTTGTGTGAAATGGAAATGAGGGTAAACAAAGAGTCTCTGATAACGCAACAGGTCGAGTGTTTGGCGCCTTTGGTGGGAAAGAGTGCAGCGAAGTGTGATAAAAGAGGGAGAAGGAATGGGAGAAAAGCAACGTCTAGATTGGTTTCAGGATGAGATTAGTTCGAGAGGCGAGAGTGATGGTGAAAACGTGCATGGGCCTGGAAGGGAGAAGGGGAGAAACAGAGGGCTCCGTTTTGGAAGGAATCGCGGGATGGTGGGAATATTTTTGGAAGGAATCGCGGGATGGTGGGAATATTTTTGGAATGAATCGTGGAAGTGGATGAGGGTAGATGTCAGTGTTTTTGGGGAAGAGGGATTTAAACGCCAGTGTGTGAAATAGTGAAATAGAAACAAGTGGGGAATAGGAAGTGCTTGCTGGAAGTGAAAGCGGAGAACGGGTGTTAGATAGTGAGGCAGGATTAGTTGGGAAATATGTATTGCTTGACAAATAAAAATGAAGAACGGTTGTTAAATCCATGCGGAACAAGAGTTAACGATAGGAGACAGCTTCGAATTATAGATATTTTTCGGTCGTGCAAAGGATACAAACAAAAGCCAAAGCTGTGTTAGTCTGTTTGGTGTAAATTCACTTGAGGAAAAAAAAATACGAGACTGTGACTAAAGGTGTTTCGATGACGGGGCTGAGTGAGGTTTGGTGGCCTATGGTGGCACTACAAGAGGCCAGAGAGCAAGAAGGAACCCGAGGGCAGGGATGAACTATTTCTGGGCCTTGCAGCTGGAGGACAGGCTGTAAATAGCAGCTTCACTGTCTTTATTCAACCCTATTATTGCTAAGGGGAATATTTTGAAATATACAGGGTTCAAGAGAGAGAAAAAAAACCCTTTTGTTAAGGCCATCCATCTGATAGAAGGGACTCATCCCAGTTCTATGATGGCTGATTGAACAGTATACAACCTTTAGCTATAATATGAAAAAAATTCTATTATCTCGCTCACTGACTCGAGTTTTGTTTGACATATATCAGTTTTTGGATCAGTTTTAGCTCAACTTCCGCGAAATAGACTGTTG
>NC_051419.1:23676916-23677038 GCF_015228065.2 Penaeus monodon | reverse complement strand
CAGGACACGAAGGGCTTCCCGGCGGCGCGGCAGGGGGCGGAGAGGGCGGGCATGTCCTCGGCGAGGGGTCCCGTGGGCGTCGCCAATCATCAGACGTCGCCAGAAACCGAATTGCAGCGCGA
>NC_051419.1:23675530-23675712 GCF_015228065.2 Penaeus monodon | reverse complement strand
TATCATAGAAATACAACTCAGGTCATCAACCAAGCACGGGCCACATTTAAGACATTAAATTCACAGGAATCTCTAGTTCAATATATATCATATTTTGCATTAATTATCAAATAATCATGCTGGAAACTTTGTACTGGAATAACGCTAAACTTACAGCTAAAACCATAGCCAAAAAAAAAACG
>NC_051419.1:23674708-23674859 GCF_015228065.2 Penaeus monodon | reverse complement strand
ATTACCGCATCCCTCCTCCTTCATGCAGCGCCCGGAGCCCCTCGGCCAAGGGCGGCGCTCTCCTTCGCACCTCCTCGCCGCCCCTTCAGGATGCACTTCGCAGTCCTCGCCGCTACTTCGCCGGCAAGGGCTGAAGGGTGCTCCCTGCGGG
>NC_051419.1:23671478-23671693 GCF_015228065.2 Penaeus monodon | reverse complement strand
CGGTCATTCGAAGTTCACAAATCTTGTCCCTAATGGAGCAATTGCGCCCATGGACACTCATTTTGGGAATGTCCGTTATCTGCAACAGGTCATCTGTCGTCCCTTATCTCACCTGGATGCCGATGCCTGGGAATCCATCCTGCTCGTTACGGGGGAAAGGGGGGGGGGGAGGGGCAGGTTTTGTGCTGCTTCATTTTCGTTTATCCGTTCGGTAT
>NC_051419.1:23670966-23671203 GCF_015228065.2 Penaeus monodon | reverse complement strand
AGTGTGAGGTGTGAAATATGTCTGAGTGAAACCAAGAAGGAAAATGTATGAATATTAGAATAACATGATAGTTAAAAAAGAAAAAAAAATCAAGGAAGAGTAGGCCTCTTAATTGAGCCTTTCAAAGAATTTCAAACAATCTGTGAGCCTATAATATTTCGAAACATCCTATTAAAAAGTTATTTTCCTCTTTTATCAAAAGCCCTCCTAGTTTGCCAGCTTAAAACTCACTCTCGA
>NC_051419.1:23670051-23670554 GCF_015228065.2 Penaeus monodon | reverse complement strand
AGGTATACTTGGATAAGAATTAATTTGGAAAAATAAAACAAATTCAACGAAAGCTCTGACGCCATTAATTCCTGAACTGAAAAGCCACCAGTCATAATCATCACCAAAATTGATAATTGAATTGGATATATTCCTAATGGATGCATCTCCTGAGCTTGGATAA
Organism: Penaeus monodon; assembly: GCF_015228065.2. Taxonomy (NCBI): domain Eukaryota; kingdom Metazoa; phylum Arthropoda; class Malacostraca; order Decapoda; family Penaeidae; genus Penaeus; species Penaeus monodon. The sequence goes on along the minus strand of NC_051419.1, from coordinate 23,670,391 downwards.
CCCTACCCAGGGCGGCGAGGAGAGGTCGACATATGAATAAACATAGCCAATTACTGCATGTCAGAATCATCCTGAGAGCGATGATATTATATTATTATTCTCATTATAGTTTATAGAAATATGCAAATTGTCACTCCTAGCCGAGGGAGAGGAATCTTTAGGTCCAACTGGGAGATTTTCTTTTTTTTCGCTTTTCGTTTTTTGAGAAATGTATGGATTTGCAGGTGGTCTTCCGTTGGAATCCTTGCGGCCAAACGGACGTGTGGTATGGGATCGCGAGGCGTTGGTCTGAATACATGAATACCTATCGGTGAATCTATGTCTGGATGGGTAGAGACTC
>NC_051419.1:23666583-23666654 GCF_015228065.2 Penaeus monodon | reverse complement strand
CGGAAGCCGACCCGGAGGCCGGCCGGAGGCGCCTCAACGGCGAGCGAAGTGCGCGGTGCATGGCAGCGAAG
>NC_051419.1:23666459-23666532 GCF_015228065.2 Penaeus monodon | reverse complement strand
AAATAATCGTATCAGTCACACCCCCTCCCTCGTCTACCCTTTCCCGCCCCTTCTCATTTTCCTGCTGTTTTAA
>NC_051419.1:23665507-23665648 GCF_015228065.2 Penaeus monodon | reverse complement strand
GACCCACAGAAAAGTGATCGAGGCCCCGGGATATTGCATGATTGCACGGTCATTGCAAGCCTCGTGTGATGATACTTCACCCGGTCAACAGCGGTGCGCGGATGGCCAGGCGGGGGAATTATGCTCGTAATTTTCAGTGGA
>NC_051419.1:23664505-23664774 GCF_015228065.2 Penaeus monodon | reverse complement strand
CAAAATCAACAACTTCTGGCCTGAATTTGCCGATCAGGTTCGAAATTAAAATATGTGTGATTGTCTTTATAATTCGCGCGTCCGGTTCGTGTGTCGATGATAAATGCGATTCATTATTTCACATATTTTTTAACGCGTCATCATGTAAATAAATGCTTAATGTATATGAATGATTGTCATTAAAGTGTAAATGATATTGCGTAGTATGATAAGTAGAGAGAAAACCGATACGAGATAAAGATTTAAAAATCGAAAACGGGATGCTGCTT
>NC_051419.1:23663414-23664002 GCF_015228065.2 Penaeus monodon | reverse complement strand
ATTCTTATATCATAATTGTAGGCAAACTTAAATAAACACTTATTTCCACGTAGTTATTTAACAATTTCTGAAGGCATGTCAACTGTATTTACGTCCCCCAGGTATGGGTCAAAAGTTATTACACACCCTGGGGTAAATTCGTACACACATTAAAGAACAAAAACAATTCACACGCTTGCATCCAACCACTTTATTAGTTGTTGCATAGCACTATAGAGATCCATTTGAAATTAATGTTCTCGGAAATTTACCCTTAGAAACACAGGCGTTGGGGTATGCTATTGGTATTGGCATTGACTGCAATTCACAATGTTACTAACACTGCTTTGCTCCCGTCTGTGCTGCAATATGATTAAGTTTTTGTACTGCAGTCATCCCTGTCTCGTCGCAATTATATATGCCTTTGTTCTCAAACTTGCATTGATCAAAACTTGACCTAGGTTGTCAAAAACAAATAACGTTTGTCTAATCAAAAGTGAGCCCTGCTCAGGTTTGTGGTTCAGGTGTGCGAAGGAGGAGCCTGTGTTCCGTTCCATGAACCGCTCTTCACCAGCAGATTCATTAGAAATCCTCGTTGGAAGACAACTG
>NC_051419.1:23661618-23662275 GCF_015228065.2 Penaeus monodon | reverse complement strand
CTCTAAATTCTTGTTTAACCTCCAGTTCTATATAAATATTATCAACACTGTTTCTTGTTTGCCATATACAGCACCCTAACATATCTTAAATTAAACTGACCTGAAACTCTTCTAAGTGATTCCTTATTCTCTAGAACTCTTTTAACTGCTGTGTCATGACATCAGGGAGTGTCTTCCCCCCAGTCTGTCTTCAGTTTACATAACCGAGGCATTGTTTAAGTATCTGAAAAGCATTACACATTACTCATTACTTGCTGAATGTTACAGTAACAACTAGCCCGTAACAACGAAACCCACCATCAGTGCCCCTTGTTCTTTGCCATTTTTTGTCAAGATGAATGGCAGCGTAGGCAGGGCATTGTGTTCATTACATAACCATATCATATTCATTATACCAGTACCTATCAAAGTACTTCAATTGATGCTACAATTATTGCATGATAACTAAGAACACAGAAAAAAAAATCTTGACCTTCAAAAAATGGATATTTCCCCCTACCTTTACACCTAGTTAGACTTCAGCAATCCTGTTCCAGCCTCCACTTTTGTTTACAAGGTACATAACGTGATAAGTCTCCCAGTGATATCTACGGAAAAGTTTTGGTGATATTGACAGTGTAACAGCTTAGACGTGCAACAACTAGACCGGGTCTCCCC
>NC_051419.1:23655668-23656672 GCF_015228065.2 Penaeus monodon | reverse complement strand
AGGTGGCTACAGTTAATGCGGAAGAGATGAAGGACAGTGAAGAGTGCAGGACTAATAACATCGCTACTTACAGGGCTGAAAGAGTTTGATTCCAGGACGAGAAACATCACGGGGCATCACACCCTAAATGTTATGTCAACAGGATTTGTGTCAAGAAAGAAAAAGTGGAGGGGGGTGAGAAGCTGCGAGAAATACTCGTATAGAAAGGGCGAAAAGGATAAATCATATTGGTACATTAACAGTACGAATAAAAAGTTAGTTGCAGAGATGAAGACAGAATTGAGGCTGAAAGTACTAACGACAATGTTGAATGCAAGACAGAATGAAGTACTGAGAACCAAAGACCGTGGAAAGAGAGAGAGAGAAAGAAAAGATTAGCAGTTTATAATTGAATTATGAGAAACAGAAGCGTTAATATAAATAGCTCAAGAACACGGATTTAGGAAGAATCATGTCAAGAATAGCAGTGACAAGACCGCTAACCCCCCAAGGTGAAAACGTTGGTCAATTCCTCACATTCATTGCTTAGAAATATAAAGAACTGGCTCAAAAGGAATACAAGAAACGGCTTTACATTACCGCCCACGTAAAAGTGAAAAATCATAAGAAGACGTCCTCAAAAATGTATTTGAGAATGAGGTATGGAAAGTGTAATAGAATGTGAATATTTTGTTAATCAGACATTGGTATAGTTCAGGAAATTAAGAAGATATGTATGACTATAATTCATCTTGCTGAAGGGGGTAACAGGATCCGTGGAAAGGAACAAGAGAGCATGGAGAAACCCCAAAAGAGAAGTTGTTAGAATGAGGGGAAAAGGAAAGATGAAACGGTTCCAGTACTCAATAATGAGCTGGGAAGTGTAACCCGAAAACTAGTTTAAAGACTGGGAAGAACAAAGAAAAATAAGTTACTGCAAAAGACATCGTTATTAGGAACAACAAAGATATTGAGAATACTGAGTACTTGAGACCTATATACAGATTATAGAGCCAAAAAGGACC
>NC_051419.1:23654846-23655136 GCF_015228065.2 Penaeus monodon | reverse complement strand
AAACATTTAAACATTACCTACATCAAAAACATTACCTACATAAACATTACCTACATCAAAAGCACATGAAATGAAAGTATCTCAGTGATGTTTACAGAAAGCAAGACATCCAACACAGCAAAGCCAGAACTTAAAACAAAAAGATATTCAGGAAGTCACAGCATGATAAATTAAGGTCTTTGCTTAAGCATGAAGAAGTACAGGGCATTAATCACACTAGGATTAATTTGGGAGGTGTGAAAGAACATAAGGTTTTGAAATTGTATTTCCAAATGAAAAAAATTGGGAGT
>NC_051419.1:23652042-23652195 GCF_015228065.2 Penaeus monodon | reverse complement strand
ACATTCGGTTGAACTGTTCGTACTTACTTGTGCATGACAGATCCATAAACAAGTTATAAAATCAGTCCTATGAAATTAATGTTTTTCTACCTCTAATTTCTACAAATTACTTTGATGTCTCGCCTTGAATATAGAAATCCTGCCTAATTAACG
>NC_051419.1:23649721-23651082 GCF_015228065.2 Penaeus monodon | reverse complement strand
TAAATGGAAGGAATGTTTATGATATAATGACTGATGTTTCCCTTTGAAAGGATAGCGAAAGCAATCACATTTTCCAAAAGCAAATATTCTTCCCGCATTCACAGCCGAACGTTTCCATTGTCTTCCGAAGATGTTCTCACACCAGCCTCCCGGAATGCCCTCTTTGGAACGGTGGTTTTCCAAATGAGAAATGATAGGAAGGGAGGACTTAATTAGGAGGTGTGAGAACAATGCGAAAAAATGTGTTTCTTGGCGTGACCGTATCATGTCCAGGAGCTTATTCCGTCGTGAATGTGTCTAGCGACGTCGTGAGGGCGACACTTTGTGAAAGGACCGAATTTCCCGCGACAGCTGCGTAGGAGGGTGACCAATTGTTGCTTCTTTTTCGCTAACAGAAAATTCCCGGGTCAAATGGAGACATTGTTTACCCATTCTTTTTGGCTTTTGTATTTTTCTCTCTCTCGCCTGCAACCGAACCATTTCACTAAATGCCAAAAGAAACGCTCCTTTTTGATCCGTTCTAGTTTAGCATCGCGTTAATCACACACACGATACCACTGACATTCAGGTAATATGTTTTTCAAGAGCGGCCAATCACGTAGGCGAGGCGGGATGACGTCATGGATGTCAGGCGCCAATGGTTACACTAGGAGGTCCGTCTCTCAACCAATGGCAGCGCGTTTAGGCAGTGACGTCACAGGGCGGATCTTTCATATAAAGCGAGGAGGATGTTGGAGAGACGAATCAGGAAGTAGGCAAACTTTCTCAGTTGCGTTTTCACCGTCGTCCACACAACACACAGGTACGTAGCGTCAAAGCAGAGGATTCGTGTGGAGAGTTAGGACGCAGGAAAGAGTAAGTACACTTTATGGATAGTCTTCCTTAAAAAGAGTTACGACGAACTAGAAAAGGGAATTTACTGTGACTTACTGCGACTTCAACATTCATGAGTTATATTTTCTGTATTCTCATATTCATTCGGAAACCTTAGCATATATTTTATTGACTCATTCGTGTTTTAGAAAATGAATAATATGTCTAGATTCTCGTAATAATTTTCCAAATTATATTCGAATATGCTGTGCTATGAAATGCTAGCAATTTATGTTAGTCCGATAGAAATTATGTAAAATATATCATATCTTTGTAGACTAAGATTGAAAAAAAAAACAATACAGCTTGCTTAAATTGTTATTGGACAGCGTTTAAAAGATTATTACTTTTGTCTAACATAACATGACATATAATTCGAAAGAAAAAATAACATCTGTCTGGTATATTTTGACGGTGGGTTTCAATTTCTTAATTTGATATCAGATCCATGACTAAAAGTGATCATCCAGGAATGGAAAACATTGACC
>NC_051419.1:23649342-23649441 GCF_015228065.2 Penaeus monodon | reverse complement strand
AAAAAATCATTTCTCCGAAACTGTCGAATTTCTCTAATCACGAGGAGACTTTTGCAGGTGAGAAACATTATTTGTCGGAAAAGCTTCTTTATTTCTGGC
>NC_051419.1:23648709-23649011 GCF_015228065.2 Penaeus monodon | reverse complement strand
TTGTGGCCTTCCTCCAAAAATATTCAAGGGCTTGTCTTTTCGTTTTCCTCCGAGTGATATCAACGGCGCGCGGTTGGCGAGATTAGTCTTGATAAAGGTGAAGACAAATTTCTGATTCTGTGTTAAGATATGGTATAATAGGTGTGTGTGCCTTAAATGCATTGTTTATGTAAGAAAATTGTGGATTATATAATATCTATGCATGTATTTGGGTAAATATTTTGAAGAATCGATAGTCTAATTTAGAAAGAATAAAGTTTTTTATGTAAACGTAGTCTATCTATCGATTTAGTTGTCTATCA
>NC_051419.1:23648344-23648540 GCF_015228065.2 Penaeus monodon | reverse complement strand
CATGCAGACATGCACACACATTTGATGTTTTGTATAGTTTGGGTGAAGAAAATGACTTCGACTTATGGGGGAGCCCGATCAAAACTCTACGGTCGAGTAACCTCGATTTCACTATCTCACTTGAAATCTACAACCACTTTTACAATTAATAATAAAACTGCATTAGAAGCAATAATGATAAAAAATTGTGAGTTCA
>NC_051419.1:23647911-23648018 GCF_015228065.2 Penaeus monodon | reverse complement strand
GGTCCTGCATGGCTTATTATATAACTACGTTTGTCTATCTTAACTAAAATTAGAATAACCTCTCGTTCTTCAGGTTAACGGTTGATACATGATGTAAGCTTATAAAC
>NC_051419.1:23647463-23647857 GCF_015228065.2 Penaeus monodon | reverse complement strand
AGTTTAACTGCGAAAATATATGGTAATAGTTGACAAATGAGAAATAGAAAAAATAGGCAAGCAATATAAATGAAAATAGGGAATTAGGAAGGACATTAGTAAGACAAAAACGATGAGAAAGATGAATGTGGGAGAGAAAGAAAGATAAGCAAGAAAACAGAAATGGATCAAGAAGAAGGAAAGAGAAGGGAAGTTTTAATGAAGAAGGAGAAGGTGCACCACAGGACAAGAAGGATGCATGGGTAGGAACTCGATGGAAGGAGGAGTAGAAATAACAAAAGTACAATCAAAGTGCAGAGGGAAAAGAAGTTTGGCGAAGGTAGGGCAGAGAGAATCTAGAATGAAGGGGAAACCGAAAACAATCTGAAAATGGCTGCGATTTTTTCTTTTCAAA
>NC_051419.1:23646229-23646750 GCF_015228065.2 Penaeus monodon | reverse complement strand
CAAAGCCTTTCCATGTAAAAAACAAAATAAACATATTAATCCAGACTTATCTTTTATTTCTTTATCATTTCACGTCCTTCTCCTCCTTCCAATGTTAATGTATTTGCGTGCAAGCATAAGAAATTCAATATGCTTTCATGGATCGTTAGGCCCTTTTATCCCCACAGCGATATACATTCCCCAACCAAAACAGTCTCCCCTTTCAGATTTCACTTAAAAAGCAAACGGAGAAAAAAAACTGTAGTCGATCGCTCTCTTCAGTCAAATAAACACTCACCCACACTTATGGAGACTTAATTAGGTTCTGGAGTGAAGAGAAAAACAGTGAGGATTTTGTGTCGTCAAGTCCCTCAAGGCAGTGTTGACGGATGAGGAGGAGAGACAAACAGTCGGTGGAAGACATGCTGGTTGCGTCATCAAGGGTTTTGTGGGTCCCCGTTTTCTATGCGGTCCTTTCGTTTACGGATCATTCGCGAGGGGGAACTTAGGCTTTTTAATATTAAGATTACTACATACAACAT
>NC_051419.1:23645907-23646082 GCF_015228065.2 Penaeus monodon | reverse complement strand
GCTCGCACGCACGGACATGCACTACTGTTCGTTCCCTCAAGAAATTATTTTCCTGGAAACAGAGACAGCGACAGATGACGTCCACATCGAGAGACAGCAATACTTTCAAAGAAAAATGGCGGAAGAAAGATAGGCTTTGGTACGGCTGTTTGTGCTTATGCAAACACATAAAGTA
>NC_051419.1:23645752-23645831 GCF_015228065.2 Penaeus monodon | reverse complement strand
TTATGAACGCATTCAGTACGTATCTCCGATATGAATGTCTGTAAGTTTTATTCTTTTAGTCTTCCAGGTTCCCCCTCCA
>NC_051419.1:23645190-23645338 GCF_015228065.2 Penaeus monodon | reverse complement strand
AAAGCGTTTGCCTGAATTACCTTTGCCAGCCTCATTGAAGATAAACGGCATAACAAAATGAAGATAAAGCTATACAATAAAATAGTGTAACCAATTAAGAAAGATACATATTTCATGATTTATCTTTCCTTTGACGAAACTTCAAGTC
>NC_051419.1:23644979-23645159 GCF_015228065.2 Penaeus monodon | reverse complement strand
AGAAAAGTTTTGATTTACCAGATGTGTTGCTATATGTTTTGTGATTAGAATAATGATTTTTTTTTTCAGAATTTTCATGTTCCAGAAGGAGTTTTTTTGTAATATAAGACCGGAGACGAATTGACCAAGAAAATTTTTGCATATTTCATATTTCTTAGCTCCTGAAAAGTTGAGTAACCA
>NC_051419.1:23644632-23644906 GCF_015228065.2 Penaeus monodon | reverse complement strand
TACATTCTCTTTGTCTGTCAGTTTCTGCCCTCCTCTGTCTCTCTCTATGAAACAATCCCTTTACAGGCCCAAATAGCACATCCATACACCCATTTCGTAGCTATAGCCATTATTAATCTTTCTCGTTGATTAATTTGCCTTCACTTATTTGTTTATGGCATATCCTTACCTCACCCACGCGTATTTTTCGTCAGTATTACAATTGTCTATCTAATATTTACACAATAACGTCAAAATTAGAAGTTCATGTAAATTATTTTTTTTCACTCAATAT
>NC_051419.1:23644491-23644601 GCF_015228065.2 Penaeus monodon | reverse complement strand
ACACTGCCAACAACATCGCTACACAAACAAGCTTATTGAGAGAAACTTAAAGTATTTTCCATTCATTATAACTATGTAATCATTCAAAATAACACGCTGAACAAAACAGA
>NC_051419.1:23643858-23644000 GCF_015228065.2 Penaeus monodon | reverse complement strand
TAACTCAGCCCACGGCACATCACTTGAAGGATGTTTACCAACCTAGCCATTTCCGGCTCTGTGTGAATTACTCATTGAGTATTCCTAAAGTTTTTTTTCTCTTAAATGTTCAAAAGTTTTTGTTGTTGATAAATTTCAGATG
>NC_051419.1:23643253-23643478 GCF_015228065.2 Penaeus monodon | reverse complement strand
ACCGCTGATCTCGACTTATCAAACCACTTTCCCAAAACACGACAGTCATGGGTGCAAAGGAGACAAAAATAATTATCAGACTTTACCAAAACTGATGTTAATCTACTTGAAATTTTGTTTTTTCATCTGCACGGCCATTTCGACCTAATTAAACTAGGAAAATGTCCGTTCAGATAATTAAAGTTTCATCTTAATGCACCGTGAAGGCAGCATTAGCAAGTTTGG
>NC_051419.1:23642698-23642874 GCF_015228065.2 Penaeus monodon | reverse complement strand
GATGAAGCCTTTTCAGGCCTGTCGAGTCTCCAAGGTCCTGCTTATCTATTTTTGGCCAAAAGAGTTGATCTGCTCAACTTAGAACACTGCAAAGGCCCCGGGATCTCTGCATTCCTACCCGCAAAAGTGCATATCTTGAGTTAGACGGCAGCTAAAGCCCGATGTTGTTTCAAAAT
>NC_051419.1:23642312-23642628 GCF_015228065.2 Penaeus monodon | reverse complement strand
GGACTTAGCACTGATAAAGTTAGGGAATACTACTATTTTTGATCATCATTTCCAAATCCAAGTAATTTATTGTAAAGATATTGTAACGTATGGAAAAAGGAAAATAAGTCTGTCATACAATTTGTTAATAAGGATCAAGCAAACTTTCATATCAGAATAAGACGTAAAATTATCAAAAGACGAAAAAAAATTGTACAGTTTCCCTTACTTTCTTTTCCACCGAAAAAGAAAACGGGCAAAGTAGACCTGGAGCGCCACAATATAAAATGATATGGAAAACGTTGACGGATGGAGATACTTATCGCAGATGTGTACC
>NC_051419.1:23642097-23642261 GCF_015228065.2 Penaeus monodon | reverse complement strand
GCCGTAAAAGGATTTTCGTTAATGTATATAATGTGTTATTGCAACTATACAAAATGTTTGCGCCTTTTGTCTGATTTAATTTTTCGTACTGATTACAAGAAAAATTTTAAGTAGCTGTAAATAACACTGTTTATATACAGATATTTTTCATGGAAACAGAATAT
>NC_051419.1:23641646-23641951 GCF_015228065.2 Penaeus monodon | reverse complement strand
CCGTCTGTTGCCTACAAAAAGGCAAGCTACACCGCCCTATGGATAAACACTATAACTCCCCGACCTCAAATTTCGCTTTGATTATATCACGAATGAACATTTTCCTGATTGCGTATTCCTTCCCTGGTTACATTTTTGGCGGGAAAGCGGTGAGCATATCGGTATTGTTGTTATAGCTTGTTTTACTTTTTTATATTCTTATTTTACATATCTTTGGGAAAAGGGAAGGAAAAAGCGAAGGAGGAATGAGAGGAAGAAATTAAGAAAATGAAGAGGAATCCATAGATCTGATAAGGAAGGAAGGT
>NC_051419.1:23641241-23641606 GCF_015228065.2 Penaeus monodon | reverse complement strand
ACAATACAACGAAGGAAGTGATAGCCGTCCTCTTTTCAAATTGAAATTCCTTCCACCCGATCCTTGACCCCATACGAGGTCAGCCCTGAAAGCACAAGGTCACCGCAGCGAATCGCAAATGCAATCGCCGCTAAGTTCCCGCCGATGAAAGTTGCAGAGGGCGTCGCCGGGTTCGTCAATTTAGCGAAGTGGCAACTCGCGCTGAGTCAAGGCTTGGGGTTGTGTATCTGTTTGAGTGGAGACAGAAGTGCCATTGGTCACATTTTCGTCTGAACATGTTACTGTCTGGTTGCTGGGATATCAATGAGATGACATTTTTGATACATTGTAGGTTATCTATAGAGTATTTTTTCACATAATGTCTA
>NC_051419.1:23640639-23641044 GCF_015228065.2 Penaeus monodon | reverse complement strand
CATCCGACGGACCAAGATCACCCCAGTCGCTTACACTACACTAACAAAACAACGGATCTTGAATACGGTCTGGAATGGAGCCAATTTTCTACGTGAAGAAAGGAGGAGAGGGGATATACACAACCCATCCCCCCCTAATCACTCAGCCGAAGGGGAAGCAATTAGGAAAACATAATCAACTTGATTAAGAAGGATAGAGGTAAAAAAAAAATCGTAATCTTGGCGAGTAATTGCAAAAGAATCTGTAGAGGACTCGCCGGGGATGATCACCTTTTTCCTGCTTTTCCCGTTGGCATTTTCTTCCCACGCGCCACTAGTATTCACCTCGTTTTATCGGGCGATTGCGATAGGTTACGAGAAATTCAGAATATCTTAGGATCAGAAGGATTTTGTACAGTATCTTTC
>NC_051419.1:23639772-23640077 GCF_015228065.2 Penaeus monodon | reverse complement strand
CTTCCAGCCCAGACACTCAGATTCACAGGCCACCGAATGAGTTCCCAAGTTGTCTAATAAAAGCCTAACATTAATATGCAGGAACGTTTAAAAAGCCTTAATGACGATGGGAGGGAAAGTCACTAAATAACTGGAGTAATTTCCTTAATCTTTGTGATGCTGATAAGCGCGATGAAGACGATAAAACTGCTGTTGTAGCTGGAGATACTGATAATGTAACGCTGGGAATGGTGTTATCACTAGTGGGAATCAACTCTAGTAAAGCAATATCTGTCTAACTACCTATGTATGTATGTATCTATCTG
>NC_051419.1:23639435-23639699 GCF_015228065.2 Penaeus monodon | reverse complement strand
GTAAAGACCCAATGAAATTTAGATAAGAATACCATGAGCAATTAACAAAAGAAACACAAACATGAGGAACGCAGAATCAGAAAGCCAAAAGAAAAATCAGCGATCCCACATCTTGCGCCTTTCATCCACAGTCCTCTCCATCCGCCGCAGCATCGGTGGCATTCCATTCACTGCTCGATACACAGATCTAAGGGTTTTCACCTCCACATTACGGTCACTCCGCCAATATCAGCAGATTGGAAAGATCGGATGGGCACTCACAGA
>NC_051419.1:23638885-23639389 GCF_015228065.2 Penaeus monodon | reverse complement strand
GGGGGGGAGGGGCAGAGGGCGACTGAGAACTAGAGTAATTTCTTTGGATTTTTTTAGGAGAAAATTATTGTTCCTTTTCAAAAACGGTGTGTTGGCGGTGGGTTTAAACTGGATAGGTGTATGAAAGGCAATGAATATATTTGTGGGATGTTTATGTTATTTGACTATGGTAAATGTATTCTGGAGAATAGAAAGGATGGATTAACTAGTATATACGAAAAAAGTGATAAGATCTTGTTACTAAAAATCTTATCAAACCTGTTCTGTGGTCAAAATAAACCCCTTTCCTGCAAGTTACAGAGACGGCTCTTTATAACAAATTTCCATAGAAATGCACTGAACCGAATAATGCTACCCCCCCCCCCTCCCTCCTCTGCCTGGAGACAACCCAGGTCCACCCACTAAAAGTGAAAAGAAAAAAAAAAATACAACCCATCAATGATTCTTCCGTCCGCAATAACCCTCGTTTTATTTACTCTTCTGTCTGGCAAGAAAGGCAACTCG
>NC_051419.1:23638610-23638855 GCF_015228065.2 Penaeus monodon | reverse complement strand
AGTACAACGAAAAAGAGAAATTCACTTAGAAAACTCGAAGGCCAAACAAAAGTTTAATTAGAGCCTAACTTGTATTATGTTGGCATTTTCTCGTGCAAACAAAATTGCTAATTAACTATCTTACAATCAATGAACGCCAGATTTGCATAACTTTAGCGAAACATGTTGCTGTTGCATTTGAATTAATCTGGCAGCTATTTCAGAGAGATCATCTGCCTTTCTCTTTGTAGCTTGCTCTTCAGGTA
>NC_051419.1:23638113-23638450 GCF_015228065.2 Penaeus monodon | reverse complement strand
CTGTACTCAAAAATGTAGTTTGTACCATGAACGTTAATTTAAATTTAGATATGGTTTCTTTAGCTAAATATGCTAGAGTTCCGTTTTCATACAGTCGTATCACATATCTTCACCTATATCCCATTTTTAAATCAAATATATTTAGAAAAAACGCCAATAGTTGCCAACACAATACCAAACCACAACCACGCTGTTTTGCATCCTAACCAACAAAAAAAAAAAATACATCGACGTTACCACAGCAGGAACACCAGAATTACTAAGCGAATAATGTCTCCCTTTATACCGGCCGCCCATAACATCCCAATCCCACGTTGACATCGCCCCCACACACCCT
>NC_051419.1:23637767-23637978 GCF_015228065.2 Penaeus monodon | reverse complement strand
CCACGCCCTCGAGAGAACAGGGCTGCCAACCTTCCCGTCACAGCGTTCGGATAACATGATGATAACTGACTGTTGTGAGGGTCTGCAGTGAGGTGTGTGACGAACTTTTCCGGACCTGCGTTCGGCTCGTGACACATATGCATGAACTGTCCGGCGCAGGGGGTGATATGCCGGCGCGGAGAAGGCTGGAGGTCAGGCGGGCAGGTGTAGG
>NC_051419.1:23636410-23637563 GCF_015228065.2 Penaeus monodon | reverse complement strand
GATTAATAGGACATTATTTCAGTGACTTCTTTCTTTTCAGAACATTAAGACATCTCTTAATGTAAAACTCTAAATGAAATAAATCATTTTCTTTTCTTAGTGATGAAGCGTTTGTTTTTCTCTTTTACTTCTTTTTTTTTTTCTTTCTCCTTTTCTTCTTCCTCTTTAAAATTCTCTATTTTTCTCCATCTCATGACGTCATCGGCGTCCACCTGGAGGTCAGCTTCCCAGCCCCTTGTGTGACCTAACTTAAGCTAAGGCCTCCAATTAACTTCTAATTTTAAGCGCCGTCTCCTGAACACCTGCCAATCAGAATGAGTTATAGTTCATAGTTCTCGAAGGGTGCTCGGTGTCTCGAAACCCCTGCCTTATAAAGGTTTCAAGATCCTCTCGGGGTTTCATAGATGTTGAGCCTATTCTGTTTCTCCCCTGTTTCCCCTCGAGCTTTTCGTCAGCTATTTCTCTTCCTCGCTTCTTTTTCTTATTTTATACTGTTCGTCGATTCTCATATGTGATGTGAGTTCTTTTCAGATACAGATACTGTTCTATGCCTTTCAAGAATGATTATCTTATTTCTGTGAAATAGATTCTCCCTTTTCCCTAAAATACTTCCCTAGGCAACCAGCGTCTCTTAATTTCCCCTTCTCCCCCACCTTTTACCCCCACACAACTTTTCAACTAACCAACGCCTCTTTATTATCTGTTATCTTTCTTTAGATTTCTTGCATTTCCCTTAACAACATTTTAAATTTACTCCCTAGGAGCATCTGCCTATACGCACCTTAATGAACTGATATTTTCCCCTTACCTTTATCGTTTTTCCCCAGAAACCTCTCTTCTCTTTCTCCCAATAAATACCTACATATGCAGTAACATCCTTTAACAAGTTCACATGTCCCCTTCCCTTTATTACCTCTCCCCTAGCAACTTCCATTTTAACCTAACTATGCCACAAATGAACTGGTACTTTCCCCCTACCTCTATCGTTTTCCCCCTAACAACTCACCCCATTTCCCCCTAGAAATACCTCTCCACGCAACCATCATTCGCGTCCATTTATCCCTGAGAGTTTAGCAACAACAGATTCATTTGTTGTCAATTTCACGCCTGATCGAGCTTGAATTAATTGTCGGGTGGTTTATATACCCGAAGA
>NC_051419.1:23636014-23636353 GCF_015228065.2 Penaeus monodon | reverse complement strand
CTAATAGGGATTGGGAAATGAAAAAGGATTTTTTTCGTCTTAATCATTTCTATCTCTCTTCATTTTTTCCTTCTTGATCGGATGAACTTGATTGTGAAAGTCAACTGTCGAGTAAAACAAATTCCCCTTTTTTCTGTGTAGAGTATTTCCGAATTTTAGATACACTGCGTATGTGTGTAAAGTGAGAATGGTTGTCGTGTAATATAAAAAAGTAGTTGATGTTATTAAGGTAAGTGCTGAGAAGACATATATAAAATATGCTTCAGAATAAAACATGCATATCCAACCACAATCTATGTATATATTTTGTTTGTTCAATACTCTTATTAAAGTAGTTAC
>NC_051419.1:23635704-23635997 GCF_015228065.2 Penaeus monodon | reverse complement strand
CCCTCAGATCAATATTATTTTATAATCATAATCACAATCACTATTTTGATATTCTAATATATAATAATTTTTACAGTAGCGTGCTCTGATTCTCTGCCTCGAAATAAATCAGAAAAAAATACAAAGTGGATTTGCCGAACTAATCAAATGAAGATTATATTAGCGTCCGAAAATGAAAAAGGCTAATAATTTCTATAGAAATGATTCGTGAGATGAATAGATTGGTCGACGCTGGAATGCACTGGTGTGGCTTTGGTGGAGAAAAGTCGGTTTATAATGAGTGCATTTCTTTT
>NC_051419.1:23635428-23635628 GCF_015228065.2 Penaeus monodon | reverse complement strand
TATGTTGATGTTTTTTTTATTTTCTGAATCACAACGGTTTCCACAAATTCATGCACAAATTATATCAATTTATCAATTCATATATGCTTAATGCATATACACCTACACATAGCTATGCCCACACCTATGCACACAATTATATCCCTACACATTTACTTTCATACAATCCAAGCATATACACACAAATAAGACAAGTACAA
>NC_051419.1:23634736-23635312 GCF_015228065.2 Penaeus monodon | reverse complement strand
ATTCCACACATTACCGCTCCTCCCCCTCCAGCAATCCTTCCCAACCACAGGAAATTCCCCCAGCCGCCCATAACACAGACATCAGACGAGAGGGCGAGTGGGCGGCATCCGAGGGCACTCACACGGGCGTGAGGACCAGCTCTCGCTTGAACTCTGGCTCACTGGAACAAAAGATCGTCGTCAAAGCCTTGCCTAATGCACGGCCGCTCACCTGGACGATGCTAATGCGCTTCGTTTTTGTTTTTTTCTTCTTCTTGTGTTTACAGGGGCAGCGGGCCCCTGTAAACACAAGAAGAAGAATTAGATTTTTTAAAATTTACTTTTTAATTTGATTGTTTTGGGAATCTTGGTGATGTGAGATGCGTTTTCTTTTTTTAAGGACTTTTAAGGACTGGTTTAAGAGTTACTTCTTGCTTTCTCTTTCTTGGCCATCATGTGATTATTTTCTTGAAGGGCAACTTTCTTCCTTTGTGCTGCTGAAGGACAAGTAAACAAAGACACACTTACGGGTAAAAGGGAGTACTTTACATTTTAATATAAAACATCTACACGGCCATTCCTCTAGTTGCTCGCACG
>NC_051419.1:23633974-23634405 GCF_015228065.2 Penaeus monodon | reverse complement strand
ATAAACACCCCCACTCAAGCTGAGCCTTCGTAAATGACCTAAATTGCATGGAAGATTGGTTAAAAATGCATTTTTTTCGAAGTAGACAAACTTCGTAACAATCAAGTAATTTAGGAAACATCTTAAAAGACTCAACTGTCGGTCCAAGAAAAACAAAGAAAAGAAAATGCTAGATTCCAATAATATAAAAGAAAAGACCGCGCTCCATTTTGATAAGATTCAGCCAACATTTTTACGGCCGTTGATTAAGGGTTAATTTGGAAGATAAAGAGCGCAAATTCGGCCGGGCTGAACGAAATATTTGGCCGCCGAACGAAGAATTGAGAGTTAAATACCTTCTGGACTCTTGCTCCTCTCGAGTAGGTTTGAGAATTATGGTGACGTAAGATTGTGATTAAAAGGAGAGAGAATTGTGGGAACGGGGGGGGGGG
>NC_051419.1:23633119-23633295 GCF_015228065.2 Penaeus monodon | reverse complement strand
TAAATGATAGAAACAAAGACAGTTAAAAAAGAAAGAGATAAAAAAACGCAAAACGAAAATGCGATTCCAAAAAACACATAACAAAACACACAATAAAAAACTGAAGAAAAAACACACACTCACACAGGTAACCCATCATTCTGACTGAGACAAGACTAAAAAGCAACCCCCCCCCC
>NC_051419.1:23632643-23633093 GCF_015228065.2 Penaeus monodon | reverse complement strand
TAAATAAATATATATAAACAAGTAGAGATGAAAGCCCAGAGCCCAAGCAACAGAAAGGGAGACAAAGAGGAAAGAGTACGGCAGAAGAGGGTCAAAAAGATTAATGAAACGCGAACACACTTTGTACCAATGAAGTTGAAAGGCAGGGAGAAGTGTCAAGTGCACGTGCAAAGATCGGCTTGGCTTTTATGGATGTGGTAGGGATATTGCAGAGGGGGGAGAGGGGGAACTGGAAGACAGGATCGGGAATGGGGAAGGGGATGGGGAGGGGGGGGAAGGGGGCAAGGGGGTGGGGAAGGGAGGGAAAGGAGTAAGGGAAGAGGGGATGGGGAAAGGTGGGAGAAGGAGATGGGAAGGGCGGGAGAGAGGAAGGGAGGAGGGGATGGGAAGGGAGGGAGAGAGGCTTATGGCGAGAGGCCGTAGACGCAGAGGAAGGTTATGTGATGTCTG
>NC_051419.1:23631706-23631977 GCF_015228065.2 Penaeus monodon | reverse complement strand
CAACGACCACGGATATTATCCAATTTCCTTCGTCGATTTTCATCATCACCTCATATCACTGATTGCAGGAAACGATTAACATATTACGAGACGTGGAGCGATTCTCCTGTCACAGAAATAAGAAAAAAAGACATACATACAGAGAGAGAAAAATAACCAAAACGAAAACAAAAAAGAGAGAAAAAAGGATACAACCTTAAAAACAAAAACAAGAAAGAGAGAAAAAAACAAGACAAATCTCTACCAAAGCCCTAAGCAAGGAACGAATTAC
>NC_051419.1:23631022-23631682 GCF_015228065.2 Penaeus monodon | reverse complement strand
CCTACCGACCTAGGCTTCTCCCTCCTCCTGATCGGCGCCCAAGGGAGAGAGTCATTGGAAGTTCGAAATAGGCTAATCCCCCCTCGAATAGTCACAACCCCGTTTTCTTTGGTATTAATAATTGGATCGGACGTCATATAGAGACTTACATGAATAACGTGATTGGCTCCTGTATGTCGGTATTATTGGTTATTTTGAATAATTTCCATCTACAGTGGTAGTGTTCTAAGAGAAATTATAGAATATGCGTTGTGGATTATAGAGATATATATGTATAGAGGGTCTAATTGTTTTTGAGTATTTTATACATCAAGATGATAATTGCAATATCGATTTAACTGTCAACTCTGACATACTTTCCGACTATATTGTGATTTAAAACTAATTAAATCTGTACTGGAATCATTTTAACTTTGAAGTTAATGTAAATTGTCGGCAAAAATTCTCAGGAATGAAAATTTTATTATGAAGTCTACATCATGACTTCATTATGTATACATCATTCCTAATATCACATTCTTTTACGATTCACTCATTTTCGTCAGTTGCTTTTTGTTTTTCATTACCTGTCATTCTTTTGTTTATTTAATTGTTTATTTTCTTTATTTACCTTGACTCTTTGACGGTGGCAAAATTCCTATCATATCGCTATCAATTGCA
>NC_051419.1:23630394-23630928 GCF_015228065.2 Penaeus monodon | reverse complement strand
GCTTGAATCATTAAATTTTCAACCATCACACCTATCCTTATCATACCCTCTTACCACCACTTGTATTTATTTTTATATACACCTTATACAGTTCTGCTTCAGTATTCCTTTATCTCCGTATTCATCTATTTATCATATTTTACCTCACTCAAGTTTCTATTTCCGCCTCTATTTTGCCATTTATCTATCTAATCGTCCATTTCTAACCTTATCTTTATTCCCGTCTCTTCCCTTCCAATTTCTTACAATTTATCTCCAACCCTATCTTTACCCCGTCTCTTCCTTTCCACTTATCTAATCAATTATCATTTTTTTCACACGATGTATATATACAATCTCTTTATCCCCCCATCCCTCCTTTCTATTTATCACATATATCTGATTCCATCTTCATCGCCGTCTCCTCCTTTCCACCCACAGATCCAAGATGTCAACCATGAACTGGTGCGGGCGTGCGGGCGTGATTGCCGCTGCTTCTCTCCTCCTGCTCTTGTTGGCCGCCCACTCCCACGCCGGACCCGTTGCCAAGAGGGT
>NC_051419.1:23629830-23630295 GCF_015228065.2 Penaeus monodon | reverse complement strand
AAAAGAAAAGTGAAAAAAAAAAGAAACTCACAAACGCTACATACACGCTCTTAATTTCCCCTGCAACACGGAATCAACTTAAAAGCATCGGTAGAAATAAAAGAAACATGGAAAACAATGGCAGGCGAGGACATTTCTCCTTGTGAAGAATTTCGCCGTGAAACACACAAGACGTGATCAAAGTCCGTCGTGACTTTGATTCGGGAAAATCTCCTGCATTGTCAACACTAAAGAAAACGGGAGTGAGATTTTTTTTGAGGGGGGACTAATCTTATTTCGTCGTTCATTAGAATTTATGATCACATGCACGGGGGTCATTAAATGAAACCGCGTTTGCATTTACCTGATTTTTTTTTCTCTCTCTCCTCTCGTCAGTTGGGAAAGTTTTTGGTCTTTTGTGGATGTCGTTTTCAGAAGATTTATGGTTTGTGTTTGGATAGCATTAGTGAAACCAGGGAATATGCG
>NC_051419.1:23629130-23629582 GCF_015228065.2 Penaeus monodon | reverse complement strand
ACAGCTTTTACCAGCTAGAAAAACAAACAAACAAAACTATTACTCCAAAATACAACACTACACCACCAAAACACACAAAGACATTCATTCACTCAAGGTCGTTTTTCCTATTCATTAACGCTGTCAAAATGACCCTTTCCAGGACATCGCTGATTTGCTCGATGGGAAGGACAAACGCCCCTTCTGCAATGCATTCACCGGTAAGTTTATTGTGATGAAAAGACGAAGAAAATGAGGATAATTGTGGAGAACGATAAGGTGAGATAGCCGAGAGAAGAGGAGGTGAAATAGATAAGGTAAAATAGGAGATCAGGAAGGTGAGGAGATACCGAAAATGGAGAGAAAATAGAAAAAGAGAAAACAGAATTCCAGTGATGGAAAAAATAGGACAAAACTATGAAAACGTGAATTATTTTCCCCTATAAACGTTTTGTCCTTATCTATTCTGTTTA
>NC_051419.1:23628739-23628956 GCF_015228065.2 Penaeus monodon | reverse complement strand
ATTCATCTACCCTATCTTTCCCCCTTTCTGCTCCCTATTCACTCTCTCAGTATTTTATTCCGTACTCCCTCCGTTATTCTCATTCAAGCTGTTTCACCCGCCCAGACTAATCCCGTTGATCTTATAACAGCATCATCCATCACTGCCGCCATGTCCAGTCTGACTTGCAGCGGATTCTCATACGCGAACGCCCTTTCATAACTTTCTATTAGGCACG
>NC_051419.1:23628052-23628682 GCF_015228065.2 Penaeus monodon | reverse complement strand
GTCTTGCAAACATTCGTGTATTTTTTGGGCATGATATTGGTGTGTAAAAGTATGTTTTAGAGGCGCGGCTATCAAAAATACATAAAGCGAATTATGAATAAATTTGTTACGGATTAACGCGGATTCCGATGGATTCCCAGCTAGACGAACGAGTTTATTGTTTTCAGCGAGAACTGTGCCCGTTGAAAATTTTTGTTGGTATTTCTCGAAGCCACATTCTGATATATTACAAAGGAAAGGAAAAATAAATAAAATGAAATCTATATCACTAAATAATTTCATTCTGTTTCGTACACCTGATTTGTTGAGTTTCACATACGCTTGCAGTTAGCCTACCATTTTTTTTTATTTTTTATACAACATTAGCGATGAAAATGCCGCTAAGATTAAATTGCACTTTAAATAATATTTCACGCCACATACCATACATCATCATTACCATAATTACATTACCACGTACAATATCCGTCCCCCAGGATGTGGAAAGAAGAGGTCCGAGCCTAAAATCGAACCACTGGCCTCGGGCGCGGAACTCGACGCCCTCGCCAAGCACGTTGTCGCCGAAGCCAAGCTGTGGGAACAACTCCAGAACAAGGTAGTTAGAAAGAACATTTTCTGTCTAGTTAGGTT
>NC_051419.1:23627375-23627836 GCF_015228065.2 Penaeus monodon | reverse complement strand
GGGGGTTTTTGTTCTTTATTTTGGGATATATTATTTATTAAAAATTTAAAGGTTTTGGAAAGAACATATGGGTAATTTATTTAAACCCCTTTCACCACTCATTACCCCCTTTTTTCTCTCAATCCCTCTCTTTCAATTCCAAGAAGCAAAAATGTACTTTGCTCAGTTCTCTATGTCTGGCTGCGTAAACACACCAATATTTGAGAAGATAGAAAATTCGAGTTGCCTTTCTTTTGCTGGTGGGGGGGGGGGGGTCTGCAATGATCTTAAATAGTTTCTAAGAGATACAATTTATGGCACTCTCTACATAATAATTGCTGAAGGTTAGTTGACATGATCACTTTATATAATATATGATGAAAAATTAATAAGCAAAAAAATCCTAATCCTTCACTTGGATGGCAAATAACACGAAATAACGCAGAGTCGTTACGAAAGCATAAAAGAGTAATACATTAGTA
>NC_051419.1:23627062-23627328 GCF_015228065.2 Penaeus monodon | reverse complement strand
AAGCACACAAGCCTTTTAAAAGATAAGAATACATCACTTCACTAACGAACTCCCTCTTACCTTCCTCCGCACTCCCCACCCCCAACCCTCCCACCCCCACCACGCTCTCTTGTCTTCTTAAGTGGAGAAAGAAGACGAAATTAGGCGTATTGTCTAGCCGAAACGAAGGCACAAGAAGCTCCTTACAATGCCCATCTCGGAAGTTGGAAGCACGCTACCCTGCCCTCTGCTGCTTTATCTCGAAAAAAAACGTATTATTTTGCCAG
>NC_051419.1:23626685-23626982 GCF_015228065.2 Penaeus monodon | reverse complement strand
ATCTTGGGGGGAATATTTCTTGGTGATCTTTGACTTTATCTTGGTTTTTATCTTCATCTGGTCTTTCTCATTCTCTTCACCCAACACCTATCTCGGAATTACTTTCTTAACCTTTCTTTCACTTTCTCTTTCATCCTCACTCCCTCGCCGTCCTCCTAACCCTCCTCTCTCTCTTTTTACTACACCCCCACTCTTTTATTTTTATTCTCTGACTCTCAACTTCCTTATAATCCCTTTCTCTCTTCTTCCTTCACCCCCACACTCTCATCTTTTCTTCCACTCTCACCGTCCTCCTAA
>NC_051419.1:23626248-23626586 GCF_015228065.2 Penaeus monodon | reverse complement strand
CATCTCACCGTCTTCTTAATCCTCTTCTCTCTCTTTATACTTCATCCTCACTCTCCCACCCTTTCACTCTCTCTCTCTCTCTTCCTATTTTCTACTCTCACCGTCCTCCTTATCCTCTTCCCTCTCTCTCATTCACTCTCACTTTCTCGCCCTCTCTCTCTCCCATTCATCCTCTTCCCTCTCTCCCATTCACTCTCACTCTCTTTATTTTCTCTCTCCCATTCACCGTCCTCCTAATCCCTTTTTTTCTCTCTCTCCCCCTGTTCCGCGCCAGATGGAGGTCATGCGCTCTCTAGCCGCCCGCATGGAGGAGCACCCGATCTTCAGGAGGAAAAGGT
>NC_051419.1:23625936-23626206 GCF_015228065.2 Penaeus monodon | reverse complement strand
AAAACCAGCAGGTGGGTTGGCCAGGAGGGAGGTGAAGAGGCGAATGGGTAATAGTGGATGGGTAAATGGATCAAAGTGGATGGTTAAACGGGTAGAAATGGATGGGTAAATTAGAAGGAATGGATAGGTGAGTGGGGTAGGGTGTAGAGCGGAAAGCGGACTAAGATGACGTGGTGAACATATATACATGGGTAAAAGGGTAAATAATGTGTCGCTGAATATGATCAGGGAAAAACATGAAGGGGAATAGAGAGTGAACAAGTCATTGGT
>NC_051419.1:23625664-23625907 GCF_015228065.2 Penaeus monodon | reverse complement strand
GGGCTAATTGATATATACGTAATTAACACAGTAGGAGAATATGGGTTGATATGTAGCTTTTAGATTATATATGATAATTAACAGAAATTACTGATGTTGCCTGAAGATTTTTTTCCCTCAGAGTAGAAAATTATCTTTTTACAACCATTATGCCAACTAAATTCACGACTGATTTTACCGCCATCTGACTTTCTTTTCCTTTCCTCTCCCCAGATTGATACTGACAAGCAGTGAGGAAGATTG
>NC_051419.1:23625242-23625630 GCF_015228065.2 Penaeus monodon | reverse complement strand
GTAACCTGCAAGTCTCGTAGCGTTCGCGTATCTCCCCCGTATTCAGTAATTTGATGCAGTTCACAGCGTTCGTGTAAGATCCCACGTGTTCCGACTCGTGAATTTCGATTTTTGCGCAGGTTAAAAAAAATAGTTAGTGAAATGTAATAAATTTCTTTGTGCCTGAATGAGAGGTTTTTGGCATCGTGTCTTGTGTGATTCTTATATATCTTTCTTACACCCGATGCTTTTGAAAATCATAAAATGAAACTATTTTATAGGAAGAAAATTAAGAGGAAGTCGAGTCACGAACACTGGGATCGAACATTGGCTTTTGTGGCCATCATTCTGTCATTGCCGATCAACGTATAGTTATTCACAAATAGAGTTGAGAGATGTATTATAAATA
>NC_051419.1:23624863-23625188 GCF_015228065.2 Penaeus monodon | reverse complement strand
TGAGAGAATGGCGTATTTTGTAAAGGACTTTGGATAGCGGAAACGAACATGGGACTGACGTCTTCACATTCCTGGACGAGACGAATATAAATAAAACGAATAAAAATGGCAAAAAAATATATATATCGTAAGCTCCAGCTCAATGCTCATAAAAGGAGAGAAAGAAAAAATATATATTATATTTATTTTCTAACTCCAAGGTGTTGAAAGAGAACTGTGTGACTTGGTGTTCGAATAAAGAGTCCCAACTTTTCCTCCATCGTGACTTTCATTACCTCGGTCCTTATTTTCCAATTATAAATAAATTATTACAAAGACGAATAAA
>NC_051419.1:23624244-23624795 GCF_015228065.2 Penaeus monodon | reverse complement strand
GATAAAGAGGATAGCAGAAGCAGGCATACAGACAGAAAGGGATTTAAAACAAACATACGGCCTGACTAACAAAGATCGTGAGAGACCAGGACAGGCAGAGCTTTAAAAATGTTCTTACATTTCTCAAAATCCTCAAGAAAAACAAAAACGATAGTAAAATGTAGTTCTAATGTTATTTTAAGACCCTCGTATTGCTAAACTTGTTGCAGTTAATCATGAAAATATTTTTTTTTTCTTTGCGTGGAATAAATTACATGCAATCCGGCTAATGCTTCTGAGCATCAGTTGGGCATATTCTCCTTATATTTGAGAGTTGCAAACCTTTAATTGCCTCGACGTAAGATAGTGTTCAAAATATCTTACTCTACAGGTAATCTTTCATTCACTCCCGATATCGCCTCTGCTCTAGTGACAAGTTCCGAAGAACAGTTGACGTATCATGTCTGTCATCAGCTGAGTATGAATGGACAGAAAAGACATTTGTTCCGTTTTCTATGACTAGTGAGGGACAGTCGGGCTCATTAAAGAGGTGAAGAAAATGGAGGTTGTTG
>NC_051419.1:23623641-23623733 GCF_015228065.2 Penaeus monodon | reverse complement strand
AGTGAGTACCCAATATTCTATTACATGGTGATAAATACCATTTTAGGTAATATATGATTAGAAAAGGAGTGTGTGTAAGATGTTGTAAGTGT
>NC_051419.1:23622774-23623060 GCF_015228065.2 Penaeus monodon | reverse complement strand
AAAGTAGAATCGGGAGATATCAGGAACTTAAAACGCAAAGTCCATACGATATTGGATTCCTCAATGCACTTTTTGAGTGTTTTGCGAGACATATTTTCACGATAATATTCTTCAGTTCTGTCGCAATTTCTTTCAAATCTTCATTGGACTGGAAATATACGGGTGAGCGTATTTTTCATTCGTTTTATATAGTGCATCTTCCCGTTTTTTATGTTTTACTGCAGCTTATCAGACATCAAACAAGAGCTATCGTGATAGAAAAGAAACTTAAAATTCATATTCCAGG
>NC_051419.1:23622426-23622713 GCF_015228065.2 Penaeus monodon | reverse complement strand
GTAGGCTTAAGAATACATAAGAAAAAACGTCTCATGTCAAATCAAAAACGTTCACAAAAAAATGTTTAAGAAGCATTTTTAAAAACTCATCAAAAACACAGGAAAGCCCAAGATGCGACAAGATGCCAACCTGACGAATCAAGCGGCAGTCTAGCCTCATGGAGGACGTCACTCACGCCTATTGTTCCTCCTGTTCTTGGCCGAGCCCGCCGGAGGGAGCCTCCTCCAGGGACGCGGCTGCTGCGGAGGGGGGGGGACCCGGGGGCTGCTCTGGGCTGCTGGTTGCG
>NC_051419.1:23621608-23621920 GCF_015228065.2 Penaeus monodon | reverse complement strand
TGGAATAATCAAAGATGGTTATTAGTATAAGGATACTTTATACCATGTATCTATGATATACCTCATATTACCTAAACTAAGGTGAAATTCTATTTTGTTCAGGTACCCATGTAAGAGTATGTTTTCGTTTAAGTTTTATATCCGAAATGTAAACAACCCTTTTGTAGTGCCACGTGATCCTTCTCCTCAATGCATAGAGTTAAGCGCAGCAACTCCATATTTTACTGATCCCCACAACGAGTCATATATGCACTGACCAGTCAAATTTGCTTTTAACGCGCAGAGAAGATGAGTTCTTCTGACATATCAACA
>NC_051419.1:23619111-23619238 GCF_015228065.2 Penaeus monodon | reverse complement strand
GGTAAAGTCCATAATATAAAATCTGAAGTTCACAAAAAAAAAGAAAAAAAGACAGCGAAGTAGCGCTTCTTGCATATAATACTTAGAATGAATATAAACATTCACACACACACACAAATATGTATGA
>NC_051419.1:23616386-23616474 GCF_015228065.2 Penaeus monodon | reverse complement strand
ATTACTAAAAAACTTGCTAACAAAAACAATTTTGTATTTAGGGTTTCCATGCCTTTCCCCAGCCAAAATACAAAAAGCACTAGACCAT
>NC_051419.1:23615838-23616213 GCF_015228065.2 Penaeus monodon | reverse complement strand
CACAAATTTCCCCCTATTGGAGGGCGATTCCCGGTATCCAGAGTGCAGACACAAGGACGAGCACGGGCCACGAGCCCCCACGCCCACGCCGGCCACGACTGGAAGGTGACCTCGCCCTCCGTCGCGTCCCAGGCCATGTACTTCGAGCCGTTCACCACCTGCGGCAGGAGAGAGCGGGAGGTAAAGGTTCCTCGAAGGCTCGGGGGGGCGGCTGCTGGTTTGGATGGGATGGCTTTTTTTGTTATTGGTGCTAATGTTGTTTTTCATCAAAGGTTTTAAGTTTTAAATTTCCCTTGTTTTTTGTATTATGCCAGTAAAATATCAACATTATATCACATTTCATCATAAATTTCACTTGTTTTTTTTTTATTGTTT
>NC_051419.1:23614521-23615166 GCF_015228065.2 Penaeus monodon | reverse complement strand
GGTGATGGTAATATAGAACAACATATAATCGAGCAGGATTAATGTGCTTCCGACGACAAAACGGCGGTTCTTACATTGAGAACTAAACAAAGCAGTAGTCCTGGCTGTAGTATTTTTTAAGAGCCATCTCTGTATACTCCCAAGATCTTAGCCAAAAAGAAACTTCCTTGCACACACATGCTGGTTAAAATAGCCCACGCTACACCTTGTGAAGCTAACCTTTCCAAAGATCGAGGGAGATCATGGCAGATCGAGTCCAGCTTTCGTCCTGTGACCTAAATTTGAAATCTCCAAGACCCAAGTCACGTGGCCGTCTAATACTAGCGCTCAAACCGTGCTTTTGCTCTACTCGGTATATCACCTCTCTAGAGTCCAGAGAGGTCACTGCCAGATCCAGTCAAAACACTAGACCAGTTATGTCACTTCATTAACCTCCCCCACTTGTATAGGCGTCGTGCTTCGAACAACCAAAAGCGGAGCCTTTGGTGATTCCGATGACTTCTTACCCTTCGGATGTCATCCCTGGTCTGGCTCATCATCAGCCATTCTTGGCCACTCTCTAAAACGCGACTCTTTTGTGTTACCTGTGAGCTCTCCCCTTTGAGAATTCACGCTAAAACGGAATTAAGAATTAACACTACGCGA
>NC_051419.1:23612973-23614311 GCF_015228065.2 Penaeus monodon | reverse complement strand
TACCGTTAAAAGTGTTCTTAGAGTTAGCTAAAACTATTAGTTTAACCTTGATAGCCATCTTCGCTTTAATGACTACTTACAAATATAAAAAAAAAGAAAATACTAAGTGAAACAAATAGTTTACAGGTGATGCTGACCATTAGCTTGAATGCCTTCATCGATTTGGTAAGATGCATGCTAGTTTCCATATTTCGTTCCAGAGTCAACTGTATCTTAGTAGAAAGGTGCGAAGAAACAACTTTGCTCTGGAAAAAAAACTTCAAGTTGGTTTGCTGCCCTGGTGTTGTGTGAGGGTGGAGGTTTCTGTTGGAGGCGTAGAGGAAGGGTGTACATTGCCTGTGAACTCTGCACATGACACACAAACCAGAAATATCCCATCTAGGTTCTTAGGTTGCTTACGCACATACTGACAGTTCTGTATGAGGCGATGAGTTGTCTCCTGAATATTGTCAAGGAGGCAGAGATAGGATGGAAATCAAGAGGACCACACGAGTACTCTAATGCAAAGAGTACTTGGGATCTGTACAGAGAGGTGCAACCTGTTCCATCCAAAAGCTAGGAACTACACCGTATGCATACTAGTTTTCCTGCTGCTTTCTAGTTCATTTGTTCAATATAACCAGAAAAGGTGAGGCTTTTAATTGATCTTCAGGCCGAGAATCTCAATTTTAGGCTTGGATAGTAAAATAGTGTATCTTATAGATGTTAAGTTATTTGTTTCGAGTTTTATGTAAGAGTTGGGTCTTGTCTGGTGCCAAGGTAACTTGCCAGCGTCGGCCCCAAACCAAGATCATCTCAAGATCTTGACTGACTAGTTTGACTTTAGCTGCGTCATATTTGTCTCGGTCATAGGTGAACGCCAGAGTGCAGACATGTACATGTGGTTGCTTCCAATTACGGGAGTTTTTTTTATTTTTTATCAGGGGGCGGATAGTGGCTGTGGAATTAACATCAGCACAGTATTTTGGGTGTGAAGGAATATACCACCGCCTCATTAACACCAGAAGTTTTAAAATGTTTTTTTTTTTCACTCATCATTTCTCTGTCTCTCTGACTGTCTTTATATCTCATTTGTTCCCGGTGCTGGAGATTCTGAAGGTTGTTTGGAGTCCCAGGGTCTTCACCATCCATTGGCTCAGGATTATAAGTTATCAAGGAGATCGAAGGACTCCTTGACAACTCCACCCCGAGTAAGAGGAGCATACTCCATCATATTGCGGATTGACTGCGCCTTATAGAGAACCTCTCTTTCTCTTGCCTTCAGGAGCCACGATTCAGGGACCCAAGGTTCGTTGATTTTTATCCTTGTGATGTTTTCGATGCGTGTTTTGAAAGCGA
>NC_051419.1:23612682-23612806 GCF_015228065.2 Penaeus monodon | reverse complement strand
ATGGGATATGCCAATTATTTATATTTCGTCTTGAGGTCGTAGAAATTTTGCCATCGAGATGAGTTTGTTGGTGGGGAAATGACCTGGCGTTACCGATTGTTGTTTGGTACAATATATATGCCAG
>NC_051419.1:23611516-23612206 GCF_015228065.2 Penaeus monodon | reverse complement strand
AATAATAATATTTATACACGTGCTCCCTCTCCCTGCGCATGCGTTGTGGCCTCATCGACGATGTAACAAAGACGAGAATAACGATTGCGGATGAACAAGTACCTCAGATCCTATATATAATCTACAGTTACATAAACAAGTCTTTACCGTGGTTGGTGTTTTGTGCAGAGGAAAGATGGTATTTTTATTGCATTGGCCTTTAGTCCATTAGTTTTTTGTCGTTTTTTTTTTATTTAGGTTAGTGTTGAGAATTGTTATGTTGTAAACGTTAAACCTTGTTTAATAATACGCAGTGATCTGTAGAATGAGACTTTTTTTGTTGTAACTGCAGTGGTTTTGTTCTGATCTAGTCCACCTGAGCGATTTACAGTTGATAGCCAACCCATTAGTTTTAGAGTGCCAAGCAATTGCCACTTCCTCATCGCAGTTTATACCCTAATGGAGGCTGTTAAATTTCACTGTGTTTTAGTCTGGTAAGATGAAACTGGCTCATGGTTATGTGTTTTGCAGTACATCTCAAGAAAGTTTATAGAGTCTTATCTTGTTAAACTCAACATGATAGAGAGTTCTTAGTCTTTGCTAGAGGAGCGACAGGTGTCATGGTAGCAGTGTTTGGTGCGTAGGCCAGTGGCAGTTGCATGAGGATATTTGGGAGTATTAGTAAGATGTACCCAACTCAACAATAAAGCA
>NC_051419.1:23610715-23610847 GCF_015228065.2 Penaeus monodon | reverse complement strand
TTGTTATGGGATATGCCAATTATTTATATTTCGTCTTGAGGTCGTAGAAATTTTGCCATCGAGATGAGTTTGTTGGTGGGGAAATGACCTGGCGTTACCGAGTTGTTGTTTGGTACAAAATACATATGCCAG
>NC_051419.1:23610110-23610390 GCF_015228065.2 Penaeus monodon | reverse complement strand
ATTAGTATTTCCCGAAAAATCACTTTTTGAAATAAAAATGTTTTCCAATAATTAGATTACAGAATAATAATATTTATACACGTGCTCCCTCTCCCTGCGCATGCGTTGTGGGCTCATCGAGATGTAAACAAAGACGAGAATAACGATTGGGATGAACAAGTACCTCAGAGTCTATATATAATCTAACAGGTAACATAAACAAGTTATTTACCGTGGTTGGTTTTTTGTGACAGAGGAAAGATGGTGAATTTTTATTGCATTGGGCCATTTAGTCCATTAG
>NC_051419.1:23609642-23610085 GCF_015228065.2 Penaeus monodon | reverse complement strand
AGGTTAGTGTTGAGAATGTTATATTGTAAACGTTAAACCTTGTTTAATAATACGCAGTGATCTGTAGAATGATACTTTTTTTGTTGTAACTGCAGTGGTTTTGTTCTGATCTAGTCCACCTGAGCGATTTACAGTTGATAGCCAACCCATTAGTTGTAGAGTGCCAAGCAATTGCCACTTCCTCATCGGCAGTTTATACCCTAATGGAGGCTGTTAAATTTCACTGTGTTTAGTCTGGTAAGATGAAACTGGCTCATGGTTATGTGTTTTGCAGTACATCTCAAGGAAAGTTTATAGAGTCTTATCTTGTTAAACTCAACATGATAGAGAGTTCTTAGTCTTTGCTAGAGGAGCGACAGGTGTCATGGTAGCAGTGTTTGGTGCGTAGGCCAGTGGCAGTTGCATGAGGATATTTGGGAGTATTAGTAAGATGTACCCAACTC
>NC_051419.1:23608414-23608632 GCF_015228065.2 Penaeus monodon | reverse complement strand
ACTATTACTGTGCTAGTTCATACTAGAGGCTAGGTCCTTTGGAAGGGAAAGAACAACAGATTCTATTTATTGTTACCATTCTTCTTCTGTTTTACATTGTAGTGAAGTCATCATAATTTACATATTTTTTATTTCCAGCATTTTGCTTGCCTTACTTTTGATTTTTTTTTTTATTGTTTATTCAGTAATATTGTATTTAAATAACAAATCATTCTTTA
>NC_051419.1:23607815-23608031 GCF_015228065.2 Penaeus monodon | reverse complement strand
TATTAGTTATTTATTTCTCAATCTTTTTTTAGTTACACACACTTTCTCTTCCTGATTTCAGAGATGAGTTCCTCCTCGGACGACGATAGCCACATGATTGTGAAGGAAGAGGACGTAGGGGATGACATGGACCTCTGGGAGTCTCAGCCACGGAGGTCGGCCTTTTCCCCCTATAGGGTAGGTCATGAGGGGAAATTTCTTGCCCTTTCCTTGTGA
>NC_051419.1:23607053-23607740 GCF_015228065.2 Penaeus monodon | reverse complement strand
CAAGATTAAGGAAGGTTGTAGTTAGGATATTTTGATCTTCTGTGTAACACCTTTTGTCAGTTTCTGTTCTTTATTTTATTGATTTATATAGTGGGATATCTGTTATTAATTTTGTAAATATTTGTCTTCATTGGTATAATACAGGAGACTTTTATTTTGAGTAAGTATATTGTTTTGCATTAGGAAGGTTTGTGGTCATGTTTTTGTTGCAGCATAAGTACTTGTTAAGGATTTAAATTAAGTTTATAATTTTCTGCATTTCTCTAGAGGTAGGTGAATAGATAAATAGGTTGATTAAGAGAACATAAGGCCTTAGTTGGAAGCTTTTTTTTTTCCTACTATTTAACAGGTTGAAAATTCTTTTCACACATTCTTGTATCAGGGTTTGCATGTTGTTTTTTGTATTGTTTATTATTTATTACCTGTACCCTTGTTTATATACCTATAGGCTTATATGAAGCATCTTTATCAATTAATTTCACAATTTCAACAGCCAGTAACTGTGCTGACGAACTTGCAACGAGGCAACATTCAGACTCACACCCCCCAGGTGGAGCCTGAGGACTTCACCCTCCACATCCGCTCAGCTATGGGGGAGCTCTCAGCTGATGACCTAAGAGGTGTGTAGAAAGGAGAAAAGGAAGGGAGAATAGATTTTTAAAATTTCTTTTTTTAAGGAGTGATTGT
>NC_051419.1:23605479-23606439 GCF_015228065.2 Penaeus monodon | reverse complement strand
AGTTTATTAATGAATATCTGATTAATTTGATGGTATATGGAAGAATCTGTTTGAGTTACAGCTACTCTTCAAACCTCAAACCGCTAATCCTGCAAACGAATTCCCCAGACGTGGATGTAGATGAATTGGACGGCAATGGCTTCTCCCCAATCATGTGGGCAGCATCTTACGGACAGCTCCCCACCGTCAGGCTCCTCATTCAGAACAGGGCCAAGGTTGACATGGAGGTAGGTCTTGGTGAGGGAAGAGAAAAGGGACGAGGGGATGGGGTCACGATTAGGGTAGGGGTTGCAAATGGGATCGATGTTTGCGTCATGGTTGAGGACAAAGATTGGGAATGAATACAGGGTTAGGCCAAATAAGGGTTAAAGTCATTGTTGTCGACAGGGATGGGGTTGGGGGATAAAGAAAGGGAAGGGAAGATATCTGGTGGGTTATGAGTAGGGGGACGATTAAGTGAAGAGAATAGGGGAGGAGGAGTCAGAGAGCATATGGTATAGATTTTTTGTGGAACATCTCTATCACACATGTGAGAATGTGAGAAATTATTCTTTTGGATGTGTTGCTAGATTTCTGTTCTGTCCTGTGCCATTAAAAAAAAATATATCCCCACATAGTGATTGGAATTATTCTTGGGGACTTTCCATCAAGAATGCTGCTCTTCTCTCTGATTATTCCTGTGTCTTGTTTGATTATCTGTATAAATATAAGCATTGTATGTAAATAGAAATTTAAAAATTCATAAATTGTATATTCATATTTTTGTTATATCTACCTAATAGCCAAGTGATTACAGGAAGAAATGTCTCTCTAGTGAAAGATAGAAAATAAAAAGCAATATGTTGGTAGATATATTACTTTTTAAAGTATTATTTACTTATTAACATGCTTATTGTTTATCTCTCTAAAAAAATTCACTTGTGACAGAAGTAATATAATGGTAGATGTATGTACTGTTCA
>NC_051419.1:23604965-23605294 GCF_015228065.2 Penaeus monodon | reverse complement strand
ATACAGAATAAATGACAATTTTTTTCAAACTCAAATCATCATACCAAGTAACAAATACAAAATTATTTAAACACTCATATTTATTTTATTTTGCATGTAGTTTATCCAGTGATTGAATGATGTATTATAATATTTTTGATTAGCTGATTTCCCAGAAGATTTAATCAACTTTGCAATAGTTTTTGTTTACTCACCAGACAGAGGGGAAAAGGAAGGCAACATTAACTTTCAAATCCTCCACAAATTTGCTGTTTCAATTATGATGCAATTATTATGGTAATTAATGCTTTGATTATAATTGGGGCCTGAATATGGGAGCTGAAGCTATA
>NC_051419.1:23603009-23604066 GCF_015228065.2 Penaeus monodon | reverse complement strand
GGGGGGGGGACTGGACCATTACTGTGATACAGCATTAAGCCATGTGTAATACATAATTGAGCTGCATGAATGTAAAAGAAAAGGGAATCTTTCTGTATCTGTCTGTTAGTGTTTTTATTGTATTACAAATATTATTTGAAAATTTGTTTCACAAGTTGATGGTTTGTTTGTTATGACTGGACACCATGATAGTCAGGATGATTTAGCTGAGCCATGCATGTCCTACTTATTTTTTTATAGATTTTCAGAAACACTCGGAACAAGTGTAAAGGACACATTAGCACCAATTATGAATTTACCAGCTAAAATCTGACCTTTTACCTTTGTACCATTATAATCATCATAATTATCCGGTGATTAATCATCTATTATTTGATATCTTTCCAGGGAAAGATAGAGAATTCACTCTGCTTCTGTACCAGCATTTATTTTTGTTATTTTATGATATTTTCTTATTTATTGGTTTTAGGGGGAAGATGGAGAGACTGCTTTGCTTCTCTCCTCTGCCAACGGCCACCATGAGATTGTCAAGCTACTAATCAGCTGTGGAGCCAATCCTAATCATGTTGATCATGTGAGTATGATGAATTTTATAGCATGAATTCTTTCCATGTGCAGCCTGATGAAATGTAAATTAATTATATACTTCAGTATTACTGTTGGGTTGAAAAGGAAATTAAAATGTGCATGAAGTGAAGTGAATTGCAAATACCAGTTAAAAAAAGTTTTCTTTATATATCAATTATGATAATCTCTATTAAATTTTTTCTTTACTTCTAGATGGGGAACACTGCACTTATGTATGCTGCTCATAACGACCACTCACACTGTGCCAATGAGCTGCTTGAACACGGGGCAGATTTATCAACAACTAATGTAGCTGGTATCACTGCCTTCCACATTGCTGTGACTCGGGGAAGCAAGCAAGGTGCAGCATGTTTTATAATGTTATAGTGTAAAACAAATTATTGGTACACAATATTTTACAGAAAGTGTTCATTTTAATTTCCTCATTGGCTTCCTTTTTCTATTTTGTGTGCTGTGATGATGAAGATTG
>NC_051419.1:23602725-23602953 GCF_015228065.2 Penaeus monodon | reverse complement strand
GTAAATGTGATGACTAAAAATGATGATGTAGAGTTTTCTGTGACCCAACTTATTTTTGATAGATTCTAAAATATTCTTTTCTCCCATGCAGTTCAGCTCATCATGGAAAGGCAGTTGTTGAAACTAGTGGAACCTTCTTGAGTGTTTGTGCATGCCAAGCATTTGTGAATATCAGCCCAAGAGGAATTTTGATTGCCATAAGACCTGGCTGTCATGCACTACAAAAAC
>NC_051419.1:23602075-23602674 GCF_015228065.2 Penaeus monodon | reverse complement strand
CACAATGAATATTAGTGTGTTTGTTAGTTTGTTTCAAAGAAGCGAGTTGAGTTTTGTGCCATGAATATTTTTTGGTATTACATATAGATATTTCTTCTCATTTTTATGTGTGATAGAGTTCCCATTTACATTCTAGATAACTTTCTCTTCACAACTTACATGAATATATTTAGCATTACTGGCTCATTTTACAATATACTCTTGTAATCTGATTTTTTTTTTCTCCAAAATACATGATGTATATTCCATCATCAGTTTTATATTATTTTAAGAGTTTATTCTTTTAACTTTAAAGCTTTTTTAAAAACAGAAAGTAGTATTCATGAGATGTATTGTATGCTGAAATCTTGATTAAGTATATTAATTTGGTGCTTCCACTTGTTCTCAATAATTTGTATATTACAGAGGTAAATATATTTTTCAATGTAGATGTGAGATTTTCTTATAACCTTAATTGAATAGTTGCATACTTTTTTGAATAATTGTGAAATGTATGGGACATTTGTAGATGGAAAGGGAAATAAATATTGCAAAGGCTGGTGAAGGATGAATCATAGGAAGAACTATACAAACATGGCAGTAATAAAGGCTGATGAAAC
>NC_051419.1:23600745-23600873 GCF_015228065.2 Penaeus monodon | reverse complement strand
CTAATAAAGCACCACTGCTGCATTGCAGCCGATGTCAGTAAAGGCCACTCATTTGTGCTGGTAACTGAAGTATTCCAATCCATGAATGACTGTGCGGGTCGCATCCACCAATCGCAACAAGTTTTGTG
>NC_051419.1:23599170-23599251 GCF_015228065.2 Penaeus monodon | reverse complement strand
TGAGATGGAATGAAAGGCATCCCAAAAAGTGAAGTATATGCAGTATACACGACGATTATCTGCGATTTGATTGTAAATTCA
>NC_051419.1:23598734-23599115 GCF_015228065.2 Penaeus monodon | reverse complement strand
GAGGCGGGTAAAGACGAAAACACAAGGCATAATTTACACTCGATGTCTTATTACAATCCGAATGAGTGGGGGGAAGGCTATCCATGACGAATTCATTCCGATTCATTTAACTCACTAGTTCAGATTCAGCCAAAGGAAAGCTCCATTCGAGTAGGTGAACATGTTTATTTTTCTCCCCCCATGCAAGTCGAAAGAGCACTTGCATAGTTTATTAAAGTGAATTCGTAAACAGATTATGCTGTACCTACCGAAGAGAGGAAAGGGGGATAGAGATTTCGATAAAGCGAGTAGGGCGTTATTTTTTCCCTTTTCCTGTCACTCTTCATTGTCCTCTCTCCGTATGTCTCTGTGGATGCTGTATGGTAAAACAGGATTGCGTAT
>NC_051419.1:23597766-23598087 GCF_015228065.2 Penaeus monodon | reverse complement strand
AGCGAAGAGACATTATCTGGTCTTAGGTCCGGATCCCCTTCGGCTGTTTGCAAAGTAATCCGATCCCGCAAGCCATGGCGAATTTCCTTTAATGAATCAAAGGGACATCGTATCATCTCCTTTCCTTCGTCGTGTCCTAATAGGCGTTTATGAGTGATGGAAATGAGCAGGGAGGTGGGTAATGATTCTTTTTTCTTTAGTTTTATATATATATATATTTTTTGGCATATATAGGTGTATGTTTTCTTTTCTTGTGTTTTGGTTTTCGCTTGTAGCTTTACTTGAGTATTTTCAACGTTTCCATCCCTTTCTGTCTGTATT
>NC_051419.1:23597443-23597679 GCF_015228065.2 Penaeus monodon | reverse complement strand
CATCCCTCGCTTCCTCCTCGCTGCGTCTCTTCCTCTTTCCTTACCCTCTCTCCCTCTCCCCCGCTTCTTCTCTCCCTCCTTCCCCGCTCCCCCTCTTCTCTGCCCTTCACTTACCTCCACCTTCCTTCCTTTTTTTCTCTTTTCCTGTGTGTATGTAGATTAGATGTTAATGGAAATATGTTCTACGTTTATATCATCAAAAGTATTTGCATATATATCCTTTGAACAGACAGATG
>NC_051419.1:23597079-23597359 GCF_015228065.2 Penaeus monodon | reverse complement strand
CCAATATAAAAAGTGAAACAGGGAAATGCTATATCTTGTTGAGTTAAACGGAAAATTGTATTGCATGACATGAATATATGTATGAAAGGCGACACGAAACTAGTGATAGTAATAAGACTATATTAATTTTTCATTAATATAAACAACAGCACGATCATGTACCACATTTACAAGAGTGAAAAAAATGCATTTTAGAGTATTATACAAGCTTCCTTCGAAATTCAAAATAGTATTAACCAAAAATACATTTTTAACAACCTTGTTGACTCTCTTTTTCCTG
>NC_051419.1:23596919-23596998 GCF_015228065.2 Penaeus monodon | reverse complement strand
ATAATTGATGATGATAGAAGAAATATAAAAAGAAGATAGATATATGAGAGATATATAGAGTATGAAATGATAAGATAAT
>NC_051419.1:23593845-23593955 GCF_015228065.2 Penaeus monodon | reverse complement strand
TATACACGCCTAAAGGAAAGGGTTATTTGCTTTTTCTATCCTGTTTTACTTAGATATTTACATAGTCACTTTGATAAGTTATGAGGACTTTCTCTCAAGCTGCGGTTTGT
>NC_051419.1:23593494-23593579 GCF_015228065.2 Penaeus monodon | reverse complement strand
ATCGGTAGACTAAAGTTATCTTCAAAATGCTATAACATGTGACATAATATACCGTGTATATTTAGGGAAAGAGTTTTCATTTATT
>NC_051419.1:23593122-23593308 GCF_015228065.2 Penaeus monodon | reverse complement strand
GAAAACCTCTCCATGCATGTTTGTGTGTGTGCTTACCTGAAAATATGAATTTTTAACATGTTTATGTTCTAACTTAAAGTTGATTTCAATTAAAAATTAAGTGAAACCTGAATGAAAAGTCATGAATATGCAACGAACAAACATTTAATCTAATTAATAAAAATGGGGAATGTGTTTAGTGAAGGC
>NC_051419.1:23590968-23591181 GCF_015228065.2 Penaeus monodon | reverse complement strand
CATTATTCCAGATGAAAATATCCGCTTTGTGGAGCAGTAATAATGTATATGTTTTTCATAGCTGTGGTAAAAGGGCAATCCTATGCAAATGAAATAAATTATTAAATTAGGTCACAGCGTGCGTGTCCGTTGGCATGTATATGAGTGCATTTGTGTGCATGTGTAGATGTGTTTGTATTTAATGGTATAATGTCAAGCAGAATGTAAACTGCC
>NC_051419.1:23590560-23590806 GCF_015228065.2 Penaeus monodon | reverse complement strand
CGTTCCCGCGGGACTGGGAACCTTACCCTGGCCAACATCCTTTTCGCTTCTGGTGACACTAAGCTCACAAGAATGAGAGGCTTAAACACAGAGTTTGGCGGGAGGCAAAGAAATCTGCTCTGTTAAGGTCTTATGGCCCCTTTTTTTAATAACTGTTTGTTAATATAGATGTTGAATATGTATTTACTTTGATCATGTTTCTGATTACGTGATTTACGAGTGATTATGATGCATTGTGGCAAGTCA
>NC_051419.1:23590463-23590531 GCF_015228065.2 Penaeus monodon | reverse complement strand
AACCTTATGCTCATTCACTGAGAAGACTGAAGAAACAATGCAGGTAAACATCCAGAATAAACCGTGTT
>NC_051419.1:23588580-23589600 GCF_015228065.2 Penaeus monodon | reverse complement strand
GGAAATTCTTTTTTATTTTTATTTTACAGAATTGTAAAACGAGAACATATATTTTGTGAAATCGCCTATATCCTATATTGCACTATAGTACTACACTCAATGTAAGTATTTATCCAGTGGTATCACCAGAAAGTTTGTTAGAATCTATATATATTGTCTATAACTTTTGATTAAATGCAATGTACTTGTTTGTACTTGAATGTACTTAGTATTTTTGAGAACTTTGGGACTAAGTACAAATACAGGTATATAAAAATCTGTACTTGGTCCTAGTCCAAGCATTTGGACCTAACCCTGCAAAGTAAATTATTTTCCAAAGAATCTTATAGTTCACACTTTTCAAACAGAGATTCGAAACCATTTTTGCAGCTTGTAGGTACTCGAGTTTCCCCACTAACTCGAGTACCGACGAATAAATATACTGATGCCAAGGGCCGGGCAAAGAGGCTTAAAAATAAAGATACTGATTTAAGAAACAGACATATAGACTGTGCCTTCCTGATACATCTCATTTGCATAATTATTACCATGGAGATTTACGTCATGCGGCTACGAATTCCACACCACCTGGCGTTGTGGCTAATGACAAGAAGCAGTGTGTACAAAGACTAACCAGTTAACAGTGGAATAATTAGATTTTTTATTGCATGTGCTATGCCTCGAAGCGATTATTTTACTTTATATATTTATTTTTATTATTATTTTTTTTGTGTGTGTATTGATTTTTTGAATTTTTGTAATAAATCCTCAAGGTGTTCTTGAGTTTAAGTTAATTCCTGTAAGACGGTAAACTTTGACATGAAAAGATTCTGCCTTCACACGTATACACACACATATATTTCGAAGAGTATCACAGCTTTTGGGAGCAACAGCATAGAGAAGGAATCTCCTGCCAATTAAGACCTATAGAATTCTTCCAAATTCTATTAACACAGGCGGCATCAGAAGGTTTGCCGAAGAGAAACAAACACACACGTATGTGCGTCTGCGTTTGTTTAGTGTTTGTTTATGCGTATAGTA
>NC_051419.1:23587881-23588277 GCF_015228065.2 Penaeus monodon | reverse complement strand
AAGTTTATATATAGACATGTCTATATTTAGCAATAGTTGTGGGCTACAGGCAGCAGCGACTTCGGGATGCGCCAAGGTGATAAGGGACATCGAAATCGGGAGGGCAGCTCCTTCAGTGGAGCTTGCAAAGGCATTTTCCTCTTAATTTCGAACAAACTATAACACTTTTGTGTAGATTAATGCTGTAAACCTGACATTAGCATTAAACAGGAGAGCTAGTTGTGAAGGTTTCAGTAAGGAATAAAGGTATAAATATAAATATGCGTGAAAATTTATATGAAGTTTTATGCACATCTGATTTTATTACCACTTTTAGTAAAACCAATGTACATGAATTACTCACATATATCTGTATATCGTAATCAATCATAATATAGTGGCGCCTCAGAATGGCCC
>NC_051419.1:23586094-23586235 GCF_015228065.2 Penaeus monodon | reverse complement strand
AAATATACATTACCCTTGTCACTCCTCCTCCCCTGCTCCTTGCCGCTCTCATCCGGCCACTTGGCATTTGTTATTAATTAGATTGATTCGTAGGATATTTCGTCTTGGAAGAATGTCTCATTGGCTTGTCTGAGAAAGGGA
>NC_051419.1:23585130-23585436 GCF_015228065.2 Penaeus monodon | reverse complement strand
GTGTATCACCCCCCCCCCCCCCCTTCCAAACCGAGATACGGGCCAGGCCCCCCTGAATTTTTTGGGCGGGCCCCGAGCTAAAAGTTGGGGCCCAGGAAACCAAAACGGGGTTGTATGGCAAGAAAGTTTGCTTGCGTTTGAATGGAAATTCGCCATTAGTGCGTGAATGTGCAATGTTGCCTCGGGCGTTTGACTAACTTCCCGCGACCATTTCTCGGTTAGAATAACGCGTTTGTTGAGTTGGCTTGACATGTTTTGCTGTTGCTGGTTTGTGCGGCTCGTTTCGGTGAGGGATGCGGTACCACA
>NC_051419.1:23584139-23584516 GCF_015228065.2 Penaeus monodon | reverse complement strand
AATAAAAAACAAAGAACTAAGGGACGTAATTCATTATCACTCTGTATAGTGTTCCACGTTTAAAGTTCTATAGAACTTTCGGAATATAATGCTTAAATGCTAAAAATTCTCTGTTAATGCAATTTATCAGACTCGCCGAAATTGTTTGGTTAATTTGTAGATTTGAATGAGCGGCGGGAAGTGTTGCGCTGCAGTATAAAGCATAGTCTGACACATAATGCAAATGGAAGTCATGTATATATGCTTAGAATTAAGGCAATTGCATGGCAGCCGCGAATGAATTTATCAACAGTAGCTGCTAAATGGAAAATAACAAGGTGGAATGGGTGTACGGGTGTTTGCCTGGGTTTGTGTAGTCTCTCTCTCTATTTCTCGTT
>NC_051419.1:23583791-23584063 GCF_015228065.2 Penaeus monodon | reverse complement strand
GTAATGCAGCGAAAGGTTTCATCCTGAGGGAATTCCTAATCCGCAATCCAGAATTCGCCGAATATGAAATGAATGACGCTCGACCTTCCCACTCACTACAAGTACCTACAGCTTGTACAAACCTTTTTTTTTTAATTTGTGAAGTGAGGCCTCGCGCAAATGGGTCGCTAGAGTGCTTTCGAGGGTTATCTGCGAAGTTTAAACAATTATAGTTTCCCCTTATTATTATTTTTTTTAATGCTCGTGTGTGGCATTGATCCGCGACCCGGCTC
>NC_051419.1:23583109-23583493 GCF_015228065.2 Penaeus monodon | reverse complement strand
AAAATTCATAAAAATCATACTTTTAGCTCTTAGCAGGGGTCTGTAACTCGGGTGCTACCACCCACTATTGGGCGATTTGCATTAGCAATTGGACGGAAGTTAGTTCTGAAGTAAATTTACACGAGTAAAAGGAGAGATGAGACATGTTGCAATCTCAAAGACATTTCGAAGTGGGAGGTAAGCTAAAAAGAAGGTTGAAGACCTCTAGTTTATGGTGGTCATCGAACTGACGAATCATGCATGTTAATGTTTATATAAGGCTCATAGAATAAAAAAGGAAATTTCCTGGTACAGTAGATTAAGATTAAACATGGAAGAGGGAGAGAAAAAATGGCATAGTAAAAAAGGAAACGAAAAAGATGAAATAAAAAACATTAGACGCAA
>NC_051419.1:23582144-23582897 GCF_015228065.2 Penaeus monodon | reverse complement strand
CTGCGAATCCCTCAGCATTGTTTATGTTATCAGGTTGGGACCCGTTTCATCAGATAAATGTATGTCCAAGAAATACAGGATATGGCCGGTGTGTATCAAACTGATAGACAGATACATAGGTGTTTATTTACCACAAATTACAAATTTATGTAAAATAAGCAGGGCAACCCTAATATAAGAGATAAATTTAAATACAGCAACAGTGATGTCCTCATAAAAAGTTACAACACAGTAAAGACATCAGATGAAGTAACAGAATAAATACATTGCCCCAACAAGTACCGCACTTTATGGACAAGCACTGTGTACGGTAGAAAGCGAAAGGGAATCTCTTGAGTTTCGTCTGCTTTCCGGAACTGGCACCCTCAGTTCGTAACTTAACAGCATCGTTGGCTATTTTTTTCTCTATATAACGTGAAAACGAGAAGCGTATTTATTATGTAATATATGTAACCCACCTTAGAACCACTTATCTTTGATCTTTTTAACAAACGCACACTATATAATAGCGTCCCCACCTGCAGCCACACAACACGGCCATCCTCTCTCTTAAGCAGAACTACGAGTTGATGAACGCACATTCTGCACTTCACTGGACTTTCATGACGACACAGCACCGTTGGAACAGTAAAGCAGTCCACGTCACTGTAGGAGCTCGTTGGCCTCAATCTTGGTATGTTTAAAAAAGGTCAGCTTCTTGAACACGTGACTGATCGATTCAAAAGGGAAAATATTGAAATACAAATTCAGATT
>NC_051419.1:23580273-23580629 GCF_015228065.2 Penaeus monodon | reverse complement strand
GGCGAGCTGGACATACATAATGCGACTGCTCATCACCAAATTATATCGTACCAGTACACGAACGTATATATCAACTAGACATTTGAATAGCGTCTTATCCGGAACGAAAACTTACGTAATTTTATTTCTCATAACAAAGAACTGTTTTAAAGGAATTTGAATGCGGGAATATTTCCGTGTTGGAAGGGACTAGTTACGCTGGGGAGTCACTGCTATCTTTGTAATCACTGGTATTATTGGTGTTGTTGTTTTATCGATATTATCACTGATATAGCCTATTGTCAATATGTCATCATTATTTATTTTTGTCATTTTTATTGTCTTACTACTAATCTCGCTTCGTTTTGGTGATCGTT
>NC_051419.1:23579710-23579993 GCF_015228065.2 Penaeus monodon | reverse complement strand
AAAAACAGCATAGTTCATTTTCTAATACTGCCCATTTTATCTTCATTTTTCCTGTTCTCTTTTCAGTGTCGGTAATTCTCAAAAAAATTGTTTGAAAAAAGGTGCAATTCCCCAAGCTGAAAATTCACTGCTCAGTGTTACCAATGCGTGAAGGACAGTTTACAGTAGAATTTGTATTTCGGTTTCAAGCGTCTAAACAGGCGATTCACACATTGGCAACGGTGAACTTCTGCTTTGTATGATGCTATCTTGTTATACTTTTTCTTGTTAGATACAGGATAAT
>NC_051419.1:23579073-23579222 GCF_015228065.2 Penaeus monodon | reverse complement strand
ATAATTTTATAATATTCTCTGTCACTGCTTTTGTCTGGAAACTCCATCTTTTTAATGACGAAAAATCTAACTTTCCTTTTGATGTAATAACTTTAAGATTCCTGGAGGGATCGTTCGTGGCGGGAACAAAACTTTTTTTCTCTTTATTT
>NC_051419.1:23578223-23578841 GCF_015228065.2 Penaeus monodon | reverse complement strand
TTCTTTGCACACGAGGGTTCAAAACTATAAGTACGAGATGCTTTTAACTCCACTGTGCCGCTGTGTCTCGCTGCCCACATGCATTGCAGCGTCGCATATGCAGAGGCACGGTTCTGCAATCAAAACAACATATATCGCTGAAGTGCAGATGTAACTTTGATAAGGTGACATGTGTCTCATGTTTACTAATACTGTATGAACGACATGATTTTTTTTTTCTTTATTTTCACCTCTCCTTTCTTTAGTTGTACCCATTATTTTCTCTCTTTCTGTGCCTCTCCACCTTTCTCTCTTCCTTTGCATTTTTCCCTCTGTTTCTTTGTATCCGCTTTTCTTTTCCTTTCTCTCCGTCCTCCCGCACTCCCCTTCCATTGCCTCCTCTCTCCCTCTTTTTCTCTGCCACTTCCCTGCTCCGTCTTCCATTACCTTTCCCCCGTCTCTTTCGTTTGCTTCCTCCCTTCTCTTTCTTAGCGTTGCCTCTTTTCTTCCATTCTTCAATTCTGCCCCCTCCCCCCTCTCTACGCCACTCCATGTTCCTTCCTTTACCCGCCTCCATGAATGTCTTGCTCCATGTTTCTCTCCCATTATAGCCTTCGATTTGTCTTATATTTCTGCACG
>NC_051419.1:23577993-23578078 GCF_015228065.2 Penaeus monodon | reverse complement strand
CATGCATACATGCATGTATGTTTATTATAATTCTTTCCATATATTGATATACCTGTCCGTCTATCTAACTAAACATCTATTGAAA
>NC_051419.1:23576563-23577818 GCF_015228065.2 Penaeus monodon | reverse complement strand
TGGATGCAAAGAAGGAATGGGACGAGATGGCAGTAAGTCCGTAATACTTGTTCAGTTATAAAGCTCTTTTCATTATCCGCTTAATTGATACGGTTGCACAGGGAATTATGGGATATCCTTATTAATGCATTGTTATTAATGCAAACACTTGTGTTCTCTTGTTGAAAGGTATGACTTTAGTATTACGGAACACATATAGGTAAAGCAAAGTTTATTTTGGTATAAAGTATATTAACTTACTGGGAGCTTAGAATTGACTTTTTTTTAATTACTATAAGCAGGATTGGCAGCACTGGCATCTACTTACAGATACCGATGTTTTCATCGAAGTTCTCATCCTGATTCACAATCGGTATGTTTCAGAAACAAGGTCTTTATCATACTACATTTTCCTTTCAGTAGTACGATAACGTCATTCGAAAAATCGTCACTGAGCTAATGGTAAGTAGGCTATATGCTAATGCAGTGCTGTCCAAACTTTTTTGTCTGTTGTACCCTTTGCTACTTCCTATTACCCGTCACGTACCCCCCATGGCTGATGAAGAAAATTGCATTTGGGAAGAAAATGCAATTATATTAAGAATGCACATGATGTGAATGCTGGTCAATAAAGCTGTTTGTATAATGGAAGGAAGACATCAAGACTATAAAACGTTTTAAAATTTATTTATAACTCAATCCGTGCCAATATCCCCACCCCACCCTATTTATTTTCATTATAATTCTTATTATTCCTATGTTTTCTGGCCATTCACGGGAATGAAAAGATGTGAAAGGGTTGAACTTACGCTATGTACATTGTGTATATTTGCATATGTAGATCTACATGTGAGCGTATGTAG
Organism: Penaeus monodon; assembly: GCF_015228065.2. NCBI lineage: Eukaryota > Metazoa > Arthropoda > Malacostraca > Decapoda > Penaeidae > Penaeus > Penaeus monodon. The sequence continues at coordinate 23,576,976 of NC_051419.1, read as the reverse complement.
ATTTCCGTGGTCTTTCTGCTTGCTCTCATAGAAGTAAGTCTGCGTTGGATAGCAATGTTAATATGTAGGTCTATATACTATTTCGTGAGAAGACATTTTTACATGAATATTTGAAATACATATTTGAAAAATAATGTATTAGGATCATTTGGGCTGATATCATTTGGTCTATATCATTCAATTTATGTAAATGCTATCAATATTAACAGCGTGATTAATACTTTCATCTTTATTGCCATTTGTTACTTCGCGTGTGTTCGATATCGGGTGGTGAATACCCTAGATTCCTCTCATTAAATAAATGAAAATTGAATATGCTTGCATTAGTACCTCAATTATCACAAATTGATATGACTTGGTAATTTGTTTATTTTCCTCTTGTTTATTGTAATTACTGACAATGGCTCAAGGGA
>NC_051419.1:23576130-23576536 GCF_015228065.2 Penaeus monodon | reverse complement strand
GTAGTTCCAATAAACGAAATACAATAACAACGATGATAATCATAAAAACAAAAGCTTTGGAAATTTGTTTTTATCAGTATTACAAGAGTGACAAATCCAATCTGTTCCTTTGACACCGTATTAATTGATTACATAAAATCTATTAAAATGGCCGGGTATTGATCACCTCTTGTCAACAGCAAAATCTGGTTAGGCGAGCTAAGAACTACGTTCCTCTAGGTACGTTCAGAAGTGTTGACTTGTGTATAATGCCATTAAGCATGCAATGAATTCTAAGGTTCGTTTTCAAGTTTAGCGGAGAAGTTAAACTTGGGAGGTTAAATTGAGCTCAGTGCAATCGACACCTTCCGCTCCATCTGAAGTTGAGGGAGGAATCGTTCAGTCATTGTTGCGTTTGTCCAGTTTA
>NC_051419.1:23574975-23575899 GCF_015228065.2 Penaeus monodon | reverse complement strand
CATAATTCACTCGCCACCCTCTTCTCAAGCCGCTGACACAGTCTACGTGATTTTAGGTTATGTGAAGTGGCTTTATTTACTTAGATGTAATACAATATTCCTTGAAGACATAGATACAAAGTATTTGAATTAATTTGAATTTTACACTTTGACTGAAACAGGTCTACAATATTTTTTCCCTAAAGGCCTCGCGACCACCGACTCACCGCTTGGGAAACGCTCGTCTAGTCCGTCAGTTAATCTAGCTTTTGTGCTCTTTAGTCTGTCAGTCAGTTCCTCAGTCTTTCTTTGACCTGGTTTAGTCCGTCAGGCAACCTGCATTGAGTTTAGTTCAGTTTTCTCTGTCAGTCAGCCAGTTTAACTTTTGTCCATTGTCAGGCAGTCAGTAAGTCTGGCTTTGATCAGCGTTTGTTCACTTGACCCATTCGGTTAATTAGGCAACTTTCCTTTAATCAAATTTTTGTTTTTTAGATGGAAACGGTTAAGATGTGTCCGACATGAATATATACTAAGAATCAATCAGTTTTCATACTTAATTAAGTCCCTTGCAACGTTCTGCAATCATAATGAAAATCGTGCATTCCCTGCAGAGATAATGGAATGATATTTATGAAAATAAACAAATAAACATAACTCGGGTTGGTAATGATTAAGCGAATTCTTGGGAAATAGCGTTGTTATTGTGCATGCCGTAAACGATTTAAACTTTATTGTTAGTTTTTTTTTCTTGATGCACCGGAATATTTACACAAACCTAAACACACGTAAAATAGTTCTTGATTCTAATCTGAACTTCCAGTGGCTCGAGGATGCACTCCAGAAAAGACATTGCTCTGTTCAGTGAGAGGAAACAACCGTAAAGGGTTGAAGTAAGGGAAGTTACGATTTTTTGTAAAAGAGATGTAAACAGTGAGTGAGAGACAG
>NC_051419.1:23573079-23574298 GCF_015228065.2 Penaeus monodon | reverse complement strand
GGCCTCAAAGTATAGGTCCGGCTGTACAGAACACTATATTTTCAAAATGACAGAAAAAAATCGGAAGCATATGTGTGCCTGTGTGTTTAGGGAAGTCACTTAGAAACAGAAAGAAGGAGATATCACTTTGGTGAATCACTGGGAAATACCAAGAAAAAAAAAGAAAAATCGAGCGTGAGTCAGCGGTTCAAATATAACTTTTATTTCTCTTTATTTATGTGGCATATTTTAGAATTCTCATTTCCCAATTGCCTCGTCGACCGTCAGCAAATTATTAACCCTAGAATATTCATGGTATAATGTTTTGAACGATTATCATAAACAAATGAACTCGAAGTAAGGCCAACTTGCGCGCGTGAGATGGAGCCATCTAGCGGCGGTTGGCGGAACTAAACTCCACATTGCCGTGCTAAAAAAAAAAAGACGAGCTGCAATTTTATCCATTTGAACTCTATCACATCATGTAGAAAGGCTCGGCGGTATTATCTACGATTCGCGAAAGTGGATTAGCGTAAAAAGGATGTAAGAAGAAAGTAAGTGAAAAGCTAATAAAAATGGAAAGGGAATAGGCGAGGTGGCAACTTAGGCCGGGTAGTTGCAGACAGTGTGGGTCAGTCTGTCCGTGTCAGTCGTAGTGAGAGGTCGGGACTTGTGACGCTCCGTACTGTGATCTTTGTTTACCCAAGGAATCCCTCGACTCTCCGGAGCATTTGACAGGTAGGTTGATGTTTTAGCCATTTCCCTTCATCCCAAAACGGGCCAGAGAAACCATGGGGGAAAGGCAAAGCCGGGAGATAAAAAGGGGAGGGATGGGAAAAGAGCGAAAAGCAAAGGAAAACCAAAAGGCCGAAGTCTGGTATTGATTCTCTTCGGGTGTCGGAAGTTAACGTGTTATTCCACTATACACTGACCTTTCTCAGTATGTTTCGCCCTTTTCTCGCGTTTATCCTGAAGTGTGAGATGATAAAAAGAAACACGAGTATGTGCCACCTCTATATGCGAAAAAAATTATTCTGCTAAGGGCAAAAAAAAAAAATTAATGCCTTTTTCTTGCTTTTCGAACGAAATTCGTGCATTTGTTGCTGTTGTGAACTCCGGCGCTAAAGTAAGCGATGTTATTTAAAACGTCGAAGAATACTATTACCCAGTGCTGTGTTTGTGGCTTTGAATTATAAGTTGAATCATCAAAAATGAGGAATCTTATATAGGTCAGACTCAT
>NC_051419.1:23572004-23572234 GCF_015228065.2 Penaeus monodon | reverse complement strand
AATTTCGACATAAACGAAGAAGCGGACTGACAGACAGACCAACGCAATATGCACGGATGATGTAACCAATATTTGCTAGTCGAGAGAACACTACCTCGTTGTATAGAGCATGTTATTTTCCAGAGTGAGTTAACGAAATGAATAAAAAAAAGTAATATTTTCGCGGTCGGAATTGTAACAGCGAGAGATGAAACAGCATACTGGACCAAAATTAGCGCGTGTGGATATAT
>NC_051419.1:23571515-23571704 GCF_015228065.2 Penaeus monodon | reverse complement strand
GGCCAAAAATCGCACACACGACCCAGATAACGCCAACGCAAGCAAAAAGGTTAGAAAACCTGCCCTTCATACTATTGCTCGCGCTTTTATCAGCAAAATAAACGTTTTATTCAGCCTCATAAACAAAGACTCGAGGTCCTGTTGGGGGAACACGAGATTTGTCCATTTATATCAAAAGTAATTTTTTTT
>NC_051419.1:23571077-23571290 GCF_015228065.2 Penaeus monodon | reverse complement strand
ATATCAGAGTAACTAATAGGAATAGGAATAGTAGCAATAGTAGGGTTGCGACGGTTATCAGTTAGACATTTTCTGTACATTTAGACACTGAATGTGGTGTGATTTGATATTAATACTTGTTTCTCATTTCTATTAGACGTATGATCCTTAAGCTTTCGATGAATTATGGCGCTGTTCTAAACTAAGATATGCTATAGGAATTTCATTTGTCTT
>NC_051419.1:23570663-23570838 GCF_015228065.2 Penaeus monodon | reverse complement strand
GACATAGGCCTACAGATATCTTTAAACTGAATTGCAGATTCAGGAAGACAAAGATTTATCGAGACTATTTTTAAGCGAGAGTTGGAGGAAACGGAAAGGAGTTAAAAATATGAGAATAAGAGAAAGAAGAAAAAAGAAATAATACTGGAAGACTGGGTAAACTAAAGGGGATAAT
>NC_051419.1:23570219-23570617 GCF_015228065.2 Penaeus monodon | reverse complement strand
AAATGCGAATGGCAAAGCGCGAGAGTTGGCTGCTACAGAACCAGGCGGTGTCGCGTCACGTATCGGAGACATGGCTTGGCTTGTGAGGTTGAAGAGTGGGCGAATCTAAGCCACATTAGTCCAGCCCTCTTGTGTGTGTCCCATGCGCATTGATTTTCCGTGTGAAAGCGATCAATACAAGCTCTATTACAACTGTATTTTCCGTGTCTACAAGCACTATCGACCCAGAGCCGGACTGCGGTCATGAGCCAGTACTGCACTATTCTGACTCGACACTGTATTTCAGAATGCGTACTTTTCCCCTTATTTGAATATTTGTTCATTCATTATCTGATATATGTCTCTTTAATGCATTCTCGTTTTTTTCGTTTTGTTTGAATACATTGCTATTATATCGT
>NC_051419.1:23569935-23570163 GCF_015228065.2 Penaeus monodon | reverse complement strand
GCTTTAATCTCTCGTTTCTTTGAAATATTAAAATCTTTAATTTTATGGTGTTTTATCCATTAGTAATTCGTTTATTCATTTACGTAGTTTTTGATTATGAATTCATGTATTATTTTATCATACTTGATGTTCGCTTATTTACCGTTATTCTTCTTCATGATCCAGTTATTTACTTGGGCTATAAAGGTGTGAATTTATAATAACCTTGAACCTTGCTGAGAGAGTAAG
>NC_051419.1:23569550-23569752 GCF_015228065.2 Penaeus monodon | reverse complement strand
CCATTGGCTTCTGAATTCAGTTAAGACCCAAATTTCTTGCATTGGAATTTCTTAATTTTCTCAGAAACTTGTTGGTGGAACTTTTTTTATATGTGCTAAGTTTCAGCAATTATAATCAGCATTTTTATTGAAGACATTAAGATTATTATAATTGTAGACAGTTACATGAAGAATGGCTAATTCCGTTAGAGGCGAAATATGC
>NC_051419.1:23569378-23569478 GCF_015228065.2 Penaeus monodon | reverse complement strand
TATTAATTGAGGTGAGAATGAGGACGATGATTTTAGACATGGTTTCGTTTGGAATAAGATCCTCATGATGATAAAGGTATTAATAAATCTTTCACTCTTT
>NC_051419.1:23569108-23569266 GCF_015228065.2 Penaeus monodon | reverse complement strand
GTTATTATCTTTATTCTGATATTAGAATTATAAATGAAACAGAAAGAAATGACGTGAAAAGAAAGATAAAAAAAATGAAAACACAAAAATCAACAAGACGGAATGAATGAAAATCCCGAACAAGGGAACATCCCCCCAAAAGGCCTTTAGACCCACGA
>NC_051419.1:23568863-23569040 GCF_015228065.2 Penaeus monodon | reverse complement strand
GCCGAATCCTCCCCCAAATCCAATCTTCCACGCCAGTTATGTCCAGTGTAAATGGCGCCGCCTCTCTAAGCTGTAATGCCAGACGAGCAGATCTCCCGGAAGTGGATCTCCCTGTCCTTATTGTCTGGGAAAAGAATGTTCCAGAAAATCAGACGAGGCTAACGACACGCGCAGCCA
>NC_051419.1:23568317-23568559 GCF_015228065.2 Penaeus monodon | reverse complement strand
AGCACGTATACTTTTCTTTATCAAAGACCCACTTCATGCTGTTATCGATTCTCCTCTTCGCTTCGGTCCACAGGGAGTTGAATCCAAGTAATTAAAAAAGGAGAAGTATTTTATGAAGTTCTGTTTGAGTTTTAAGATCGTGTGTCTTTTTCCTTGGAGGGAACGTGGGGTGAAGGGGGACTATGTTAATTTTGATGGAGCAACGTAACGTAAATTAATGGTGTAACTTTTAGTTATGTATT
>NC_051419.1:23568024-23568219 GCF_015228065.2 Penaeus monodon | reverse complement strand
AGTGCAAATAGCATTGTATATATTTGAGCGTACGGTCGGGTTTGTATTTACCTGTATCGTATAAAAAATTACCGTAGACTTGGGACGGTAATTTCATTTATAATGTGAATTTCGTCATTATCTCCATTCACATCAACGCACTAATTACATCCTCCCCCTTTTCCCCCATCCTCCCCATATTCCCTACCCCCAAAA
>NC_051419.1:23567311-23568007 GCF_015228065.2 Penaeus monodon | reverse complement strand
AAAAAAATAATGTGCGCGTGATAGCGTGAGAGCGGAGAGCGGTTCGCTGCAGGAGAGGTCATTTAGCAGTGATTTATGGTGAAAAATCGACCTAAGCGATGAGGAATGTGCGAGATTGCGCGATATTCAGTAATTGTATGAGACAGTAGATGGAATGATTGACAGATAGGACGGAAAATGTCAGAAGAGATAGACGGAGGTGGAAGGAAAGATTGTGCTACTCATCTACCGAAGAGTGATTTTTTAGGAACTTAAAAGGGGACAGCTTTTTTCCCCCCCCCAGAATGTGTATTTTTTGAACGAAGTTTAATCAACTGAAAAATGAACTGAGAGAAACAGTGTACAAAAAATGGAGACTGAGCCAGATGAAACTTGGATATATTCACGCGCTACAAGAAAAAAGAAAAAAAGAGAGAGAAAAAAATGATGTAGGTTACGTGCCTAGCATTCTATAAGAGAATAGGAAAAAAGATACGCGTTTATATAGAGTAGACAAAAACTGGGGAAAAGGGAGAGTGGGAATGATGGTGGGGGCCGCGAATCCAAGTTCACGCTCGACGCTCACTGTCCACTCTCGTACTACGGTATCTGAGCGTCTCTGGTATTAAGGGTCCGCGATTGCTCCTCGTTTTTTACGAACTCTTTCTTGTATTTATCTTTGAAAGGGGGTATTACGGAGAGGTTTATAACGGAAGG
>NC_051419.1:23566529-23566697 GCF_015228065.2 Penaeus monodon | reverse complement strand
CTAGTCCTTTTGACCGGTCTTATCTCTCCCCCGAGCTTTATATAAGCGAGTCTTTGCTTACATGTCTCTTTCAGGTTCGTGTAGACGCGTTTGTGAGGCTTGTGTTGGCGACATAGGTGAGGGCATGACTGACAGAACCAAAGACTATGTGTATTCTCGTTTAATTCC
>NC_051419.1:23565399-23565792 GCF_015228065.2 Penaeus monodon | reverse complement strand
TCGTCACATTCAATAATACGTTTTTCATCCCTCGTTTCTCCTTGTGGTGACAAATGTTCATTGTTTTGGAGTCGTGATGTAAGTTGATTGTGTTTCTTTTGTCTATGATTCAGCTTTCCTCCTCTCCATCTGTGGTAAATTAAGTTTATTTGTTTTAGAGATGTTATTTCATGTTAATTATGTTCCTTATTTATTAGTCTTATTATCTTTTGTTTTTGTATTTTTTCTCTCTTTTTCCCTTTCCCATTAAAGGGGAGGATGTTCCTTAATCCAGCCTAGGTTGAATAGATTCACTGGGATTGGGGATTAGCATTGATTCGATGCGGCTGCCTTGACCTCTTCAATGGATTATTTGACGTGAGAAGATTGAGGTTGGTTCATTGATTTTGTTCT
>NC_051419.1:23565292-23565357 GCF_015228065.2 Penaeus monodon | reverse complement strand
ATTAGAGGGGCGAGATTGGACGAGGGGGAAGGAGTTGTGTGTGTGTAAAGGTGGCTGCGGTTTTA
>NC_051419.1:23563953-23565025 GCF_015228065.2 Penaeus monodon | reverse complement strand
GATATCATGACGCTCAAAATGGATTCCACTTCGTCGCAAATTTCTCTTCTAAAAATTGTATATTTTAGTTTCGTCTGCACGCACAGCCTGAACGGGCCTCGAGTGGTATAGCCCGCAGTATGTTCATCATGACATTGAACTAGGCTTCAACAGTATTGCATTGGATTAAGCTTCAACAATATTGCGTTGAATTAGGCTTCACCGGTATTTTGCTAAACTAGGTTTCAACGACTCTTTGTGAACAAGGCTCCAACATCATTGCGTTGAACTAAGTTTAAGTTAATGGTTTTGATCCAGGCTGTAGTATCATGACCTTACCCTATGTTGAAATATAATTACGTCGATTTAGGCTGCATCATAGTGGCTTTGACCCAGTTTGTAGTATAATAGTGTTGACCTAACTTGCAACTTCATGGTATTTACGAAGGTTGTAGCAATGACCTAGAATTCAATATTATCTTGCACACTGTAATTTAGACAGCAAATCTCAATATTGCCCCGTGTTGTATACCACCATCGGGTTGTTCCAGCCTTTATTACCATAATGTAGACCAAAGCTGAAGCGCTACAGCCTTAGTCCGTCTCGCAGCAGGTTTGACCGCTTTCCCAACAGTATAGCTTTAGCCCATCTTGCAGCGTTACCAGTGTGACGCTTCTTGCAGCGTTATAGCCTTGACTCGTCTTGCAATATCGTAGATTTGAACAGTTTAGATCCTTCTTGTAACATCACAATTTTGGCCCATCGTACAGTAACACAGCTTGGACCCGTGTTGGAATCCCATAACATTGACCCTTTCTGCAACATCACCCTTTGATCCATCTTGCTCAAAAATCCCCTTTTTTAAAGAATATCCTGCAAGTGTTCCTTCCGTCACCTTTCTCCTTCAAGAGTGCTGTGCTGCCATTGCTTTTAGAATTACGTTTATTGTGCTTTCCAATAACCCGTCCGCAGCGCAGTTTGTAACATGTACCCTGGGAAGGTTTGTGGTAATGTTGGGTCTGCGTGACTGACTGGAAAAGGAGAAAGAAAACGTAATGAGAAAAAAAAACAAGAGTAAAAAGAAAAGGAAAG
>NC_051419.1:23563302-23563902 GCF_015228065.2 Penaeus monodon | reverse complement strand
AAATAGGACAAAATGGAAGAAGAAAAAAAAAGGGAATAGAAGGTAGCAAGTAAAAATGACAAAAACGAAGAAGGAAAGAAGGAAAAGAAGGAACGAAATTATGGAGGGGGAGAAGGAAATGGAAGAACTGAGAAAGAGGGAAAAGAACAAGAAAGAAATGCGGGGTGTCTGTGACTGACTAGAAAAAGAATAAGAAAGAAAAATGAAAGAGGAGAAAGAAAGAAAATGGAGTGAAAAGGAGACAGAATGATGAAGAGAGGAAAGAAGAAGAAAGAAATGTGTTTTTTTCGTGACCAGCTGGGGAAAAAGTGAGAAAGAAAACGTAATTGGAAAAAAGCGGATTAAAAACACACTAAAAAGAAGAATGAGAGAAATAAAGGAAATGATCATGAAAGGAAAGTAAATGTGATATTTCCGTGACTGGCTAGAAATAAAGAATTAACGAAAACATAAAGAAAAAAAAATGGGAGAATGAAACGAGAGAAGAGAAAGGGAAAATAGAGGGAAAGAGAAAGATGAGAAAAAATAGATTAATGAAAGAAAGATATAAAAAAAAGGAAAACACGACAACGCGGGTGCCAAGTACTGAGCGCGGATGCG
>NC_051419.1:23562199-23563206 GCF_015228065.2 Penaeus monodon | reverse complement strand
GCTCCCAACCCCACCCCCTTCCCCCACCTCTGCTCCCAACCCCCCCCCTTTCCCCCTCTGCCCCCACCCCCTGCTTGTTTACTGCAAATACTTGGTCGACGTCTCTCCGGGGTGGAAGTGGAAGTGACTGCCACAAGCGCTCACTCACTGTGCCAAGGGGACGTGTGTGAAGCTCAGATAATCATCGTTATTATTGTGATGGCTATTTCGGTTATTTCCATTATCATTTTTACGTCATTAGCGTCTTCAAGGGTGCCAGCATAATCAAGAATAAGAATGATAACGCATATATTAACGGGTGATACTATTATCATTACCATCAGCGGTATTTTTTGTGATGGTGATTTTTTTTGTCGTTATGCTGCAAGTATTTTCAGTAAAGCCACATTCTGGTCCACGTGCTCCCTTCGCCTTTTGGGCAAGCTGAAACCACCGACTCACGCATTGTTTGGATCCAGCCCAACCCGTTGTCATGGCAACGCGTGACGGGCCGCTGGAGTTGCCACTTCGCTTAATACAAACCTTCCCCTCTCCTTCCTACGCTCCTCCCCCCCTCCAAAGAAATGAAAATAAGAAATGAGCCAGTTTTGGAGAGAAAGAAAAAGGAAGTACACGTACCGGAGCTCATATTGTGGGCGGCCAATGGTAATTTCAATTTAAAAACAGGTCGGCATTTTAAGCAAAACTGTCCACTCACGAATTTAATAAAGAAAACGAGAGAGACAGATGGAAAAAAGAGAAAAAACATAAATATCCGTATCGTAATAACATGGGGAAAAGAATTCTGGTATTGTTATTTTGAAATCTGACCTGTCGAGCACTATCATATATTTACACTGCAGCCGAGAGCGCAGGCCACTATATTATGCATCGGTCGACATTTCAACAGTGGGCTTTGATGGTTCCGTGAACAAGAGAGCTGTATGTGGTGCCATCGTAGTTAAATCTGCTTTTTTTGGGGGGGGTGGTAGACCCTTTTTGGGGGGGAAGCTAGGTCTGTTTGTTTT
>NC_051419.1:23561959-23562086 GCF_015228065.2 Penaeus monodon | reverse complement strand
AATAGGCTTGCTGTCCATTTATCGTTAGCGGGATATATAAAAATAAACATTTTATATTCTATTTATTTGTTCTGTTAGTTTAAATGGAATATTTTTTTATTTTATTCATAAGAAATGTCTACTGGAT
>NC_051419.1:23560741-23560813 GCF_015228065.2 Penaeus monodon | reverse complement strand
CGCCCTCGCCTCCGACAGTGGCTGAAGGCGGCCAGACAGAAGCCCCGGCAAGTGGTTAACGGAGAGCGCGCA
>NC_051419.1:23560192-23560456 GCF_015228065.2 Penaeus monodon | reverse complement strand
CGATATGGAGTTAATAGACATTCTTCGGGAGAACATTTTGAGAAACTCCAGGTCTTGACGATTTCGAAAGAAATGAATGGCCTTTTTTGAGAACTCGCGTTACACTAATTGCTTCCTCATTAAAGTCACGTGATTAGATCCCTCCCTCAGCATCATTACCCAAGTTGTTACATGGCACCACTTCCCTCCCTCCCTCTCCTGCCCCCTCCTACCAGCCCCCCTGTTTCTCTGAGACCCCCCCCATCCCCTTAACCCCTGTACCCT
>NC_051419.1:23559623-23560139 GCF_015228065.2 Penaeus monodon | reverse complement strand
TAGACGTGATTAGGAATACGGTGCCAGTGTGTCGGCCTCTGAGTGTCCTTGCGCCGGGTGGCACTGGCGTTGTGTGTGCCAAGAGTAACTATTTCAAGTTTCATGTATCTTTATTTGTTTTTGTTATTATTGTGCTTTCCAATTATGGTAATGATGGATTAAAAAAATCTTTTTGTTGCGTGCATGTTTTTCTATGGTATTTAGGAGATTGTGTTCTGGTGAATGTTTGAAATTATTATTTTGTGTACATTTACTTTATCATGGATTGTGTTATTATTGTGGTCTTCAGATTTTGCGATGGAGAGCTTTCGGTTACATTTTTTTTTCTTATTTGTGCGCACAGTGTTATGATGGTTGTTAAATAGTTTGTGGTGATTTTTCGAATACATTTTTTGTGTTTACAGTTGTTTTATGCTTGAGTTCGACGGGAGCTTATATTTGTGTGTTCTTGTATAATGAAAGGATAGATGGTGTGTTCCATACAGCTACGGTTTGCATGTAATTAGTGTGTGTGTG
>NC_051419.1:23559190-23559506 GCF_015228065.2 Penaeus monodon | reverse complement strand
ATACATGCATTTATATATGCAAAAAGCTATTCAAGGTAAGCCCTCGTTTAGATTTATTATATCTGAATGCACCGCAATGTTTAACTCTATAGTAATCCTTTTATTGTAGAATTAAAGTATTTCGCCATAAAAATGCGGCTGGCTTCTTTGTGAAATTCTGCTTTTTTACAGCATAGTTTTTGGGTTCATTATCTTTGCAGTATTTTTTTTAAAGTTTACTTTTTATCTTTTCATTTTTTCACGGTCGTGGACAACATGAAACGTAAAAGCATTGTTGAATTTTCGGACATGCACCTGATTATTTATGTGCGTCGGT
>NC_051419.1:23558480-23558630 GCF_015228065.2 Penaeus monodon | reverse complement strand
GATGGAGACTTCAAAGCCAGAGACTGAAAGATAAGGATAAACAGGCAACCGGCATTCTGGAACATAGTCGGACAGGTTTATGACAAAGAGAACAAATATACGAAGAAAAGAAGAAAAAAAAAAGAATATATAGAAAGCAGTATAGAAAAC
>NC_051419.1:23558263-23558412 GCF_015228065.2 Penaeus monodon | reverse complement strand
TGCCGGATCAGACGAAAAAAAAAGTTTCTCTTCCCATTCCGTATTCCGTAGAAAGAATGAAAGAGAGAAAAACAACAACTACGGTATCTCTTAAATAATTCTAGGACATTTCTAAACCACTTTAGTCGCGAGTGAGTTGTAACAGAGTA
>NC_051419.1:23558070-23558228 GCF_015228065.2 Penaeus monodon | reverse complement strand
CGCTATGAGTTGTTGCCGCTGATGCTATAATCTCTACGGTACGCAGACGTAACAAAGAGGAGTTTCAGTAGGAAAGTATTGTGGTGGGTTGCGAGAGTTATAGTAAGGGGTGCTCAGCGAGTGTTAGACAGGCGCTTTCACTTGTTTACCCGCAGTGG
>NC_051419.1:23557874-23557948 GCF_015228065.2 Penaeus monodon | reverse complement strand
CCCGCAGTGGTGAAAAGCTCGCATTTTGCATTCGGCGTACAAATCGAGATATGTTCAGGGCGACATATACGTTG
>NC_051419.1:23557674-23557760 GCF_015228065.2 Penaeus monodon | reverse complement strand
AAGGCTCAGCTAAACGGCTCGATAAACAGCCGTAAAGACCTCGTGGCTGTAAAGTGATTCTGAGAAGTGGATGAAGGGGAAGGAGT
>NC_051419.1:23557306-23557503 GCF_015228065.2 Penaeus monodon | reverse complement strand
CCACAGAATAACGTCAAAGGCATCGCGGCTGCAGTATGAAGTGCAGGCAAGTAAAGAAGGAAGAAGAAAATGAGAGAAAAGGCCCGAATAGCAGTGGCAAAAGGTCTCGCGATTGCAATGCAATTACGAGAAGTGGCGAAAAGAGAAAAAAAAATATAGAATCAGGGGGACAAGATGTGAAGAACAAAGGATCTTTT
>NC_051419.1:23557048-23557258 GCF_015228065.2 Penaeus monodon | reverse complement strand
GATACTAAACTAAACTAAAGTCTCTCAAACGGCCCGCAGCGCGAAGGCAAAGGCCATGTGGCTGCAACGTGATTCCCAGAGTGGCACGGGGGCACAGTCGGCCCGGCCCATTAACAACTCCATTTGCCGCAAGTTCGCCCATGTGTCTCCTTCGCAACGGGCCTTCATTTAGCCTATTTTCATCACAGACGCCTTGTCGTGGTTGGGGTA
>NC_051419.1:23556577-23556770 GCF_015228065.2 Penaeus monodon | reverse complement strand
AGATAGGAACAGATGCACATGCTAAAATAGAGACATGGGTCAGAAAGAGAAAAATAAATTTCGGTATATAGGCATGGAAATGAGGAAATAAAGATAATGAAAGTGAGAAAAAGATATGTCAAAAATGCATTAAAAGATGATGGGGAATGTGAGCCCAAAAAGTAATTTAAAATCCCTTTTCTCCAAAAACTTT
>NC_051419.1:23556227-23556478 GCF_015228065.2 Penaeus monodon | reverse complement strand
AGGAAAACATTCAAACATTGAAAGCAAAAAAGGAATAGAGATTGGAACCCTCCACCACACACACACACATCGCATCCTCGTGCTGGTAATCCCTCTCTGACCAAACAACCCTTTAAACTCAACAACAAACGAAGCCAAAGGAACAACTGCACTAAGAAGATGTATCGACTAAAGCATTAAGGCTCAGGGAAATACACTCGTGCATATACATATACATTGGCGTGGGTATGCGTACGCTTGGATATGGGCAT
>NC_051419.1:23555778-23555936 GCF_015228065.2 Penaeus monodon | reverse complement strand
CGCTAGCTTGTCAGCTAAACCAGGCAAGGATAATGCTTTGTGCTTGTAATTATGTAAATGAGGATGCACTTGTGTGTTCGATGTGGTTGCTTTGGAGATGAAATGGGGGGGGGGGGAGCGGTGTTCGTTGGGTGGGTAAAGACATTTCGGAGAAATTG
>NC_051419.1:23554915-23555205 GCF_015228065.2 Penaeus monodon | reverse complement strand
TTACCGTATAGAGTAGGATAGAGAATAAACGAAAATACGGTAGACAGTGGAAGAGAAAGACAAATAAAATATAAAATTAGAAAGAGGAAGGGAAAGAACTAAAATAAAACTTGAGAAAGAAACAAGAACGTGTTGGAATGGAGAGGTAAGGAAATGCGAAGGAAGGATTGGAAGCAGAAACAGAGAGGAAATGGAAATTGGGGAGCGAGAAGAGGGGAAGAGGCAACCCGGAGAGGAAGAAGGGTTTAGAAACGTTAAGGGATATGGAGAAAGCTGGAGAAATAGAGTGA
>NC_051419.1:23554330-23554837 GCF_015228065.2 Penaeus monodon | reverse complement strand
AAAAGAAAGTGAAAAGAAGGGAAGAAGATGAGTGTGACTGAATATGAAGGAGATAGGGAGGGTGGAAGTGAGTTTGGTAGAAAGGGTGAGAAAGTGAAAACGAGAGAAAGGGAGTGTTAGTGAATGTAGAAGAGGTGACAAAGAATAAACCGGGAGGGAAGAAGGATGAGTTAGAGTGTGTGTGAGTGAAGTAACAAGGAGGGGGAAGTGAGAGTGGTGGAAAGGATGGAAGAGTGAAAACCAGACAGAGGACTGATTGTGAGAGGCATGAAGAGTGAGAGTGAGAACGAAAGGAAAGGTGAGAATAAAAGTGAAAGTGAATCAGGTAGGGAAGGTGGAAGCAAGAATAAGTGCAGGATCGGGCATTGGAGTGAAGGAGAAAAAAAATGAGATGATGAAGGTGACGAAGCGAAAAAAATAGGATATACAGAGAAGAAAAGAAAAAGGTTTTAGGTCAGAGAGAGACCGAAAGAAAACATTCCTCGCAAGAACTCTCTACCCCCCACG
>NC_051419.1:23554060-23554306 GCF_015228065.2 Penaeus monodon | reverse complement strand
TCCGGAAGCAGAACGAAAGAACAAACGAACGGAAAAGAGCACGAGATGGAGGTTGCAGAAATTAATGACGAAAGGTGAAATAAGTCAATCAGTCCAGTCATTAATCTCGAGTCCCATCAGTTGTGACTGTTTGATGGAGAGGAATGACGTCATGGTCCGCGGAGTTGATGCTGGACTGAAAGAGATGAGGAAAAAAAATTCATGACCTTTTAAACGAGGGGGAAAAAAGGAGAGTAAAAAAAAAGG
>NC_051419.1:23553659-23553775 GCF_015228065.2 Penaeus monodon | reverse complement strand
GGAACGAGAGATAAAAATCGCGTTCACTTCCGACAGCGCTCAGTTAGTGTACATCTCCCCTTCGCCAGTTTTGTTTAGAGGATCATATTTCGGATACAGATTTCCTCCCCGGTTGT
>NC_051419.1:23553165-23553440 GCF_015228065.2 Penaeus monodon | reverse complement strand
CTGTTGCAGGTTTATTATTCTTTTCTTTGCTTCACTTCAGAACTGTAATGTTTAATCTGTTATTTCTAAATTCAAAATGTCAAGGCATCCTTGTAAGACTTCTTTTGTAATTTTTTATAATGTATAAAAACCTCATCCACCATTTTCATGCATTTTTTTTTCAAGGGGCTCAAGATTTCCCATTTTTATCTCCCAGTTAAACCCCCAATTTTTCTTTCACATTTTTTTTTCACTTTTGCGTATTTTTCTCCCACTCACCATTTGTATATAAAAAT
>NC_051419.1:23550995-23551651 GCF_015228065.2 Penaeus monodon | reverse complement strand
CACATACCCACAACCAAACTAAGGCGAATGGAGAAAACACAACTCAAAACCCAAGCTGCTATCTCAGCTTCCAAACAGACTAAACCAGAACCTTAGTCATCCAGGGCCTCGCGTGCTAATAAAGTAGGCTCGTATCTCTCTAAGTTGACCCTTTTTGTTTATATATTTTTGTTACTTTTTCTTATGCGGTCTTTGGGGAGGTCGCGCTGTCGTTACGGGAGGGTAAGGAGATGGAGGGTTTTGTTGATATGCTTTTGATTTGTTTATTTGATGTTTACGTTTGGATTTTGGATATTATTTTTATTTTTATTAATTTTTGTTTTTTTAAATTAATTTTTTTATTTTTATTTTATTTTTTAACATTTTTTTTTTCAGTCAATTTTTCTCTCCTCCTTTTATTTCCCGTCGCGCTTTTCCAAACACCCCAATCAACTAACTCCCTAACTTCAAAAAGAAAAGAAAACAAACAGCAAAGTACCGTAAGTCATTTAAATTCCCCCAGAAAAAGAAATTTGAAAAAAAGGGGGGGGAGAAAAGGGGGAATTTCCCCCCCCTTTTCTCCCCCCCGTTTTTTTTTTTTCCCCTTTTTCCTGGGGGGTTCCCTTTCCTTCCCCTTTTTCCCTTTTCCCCCCCCCTTTCTTTCCCCCCCTTTTTAT
>NC_051419.1:23550217-23550837 GCF_015228065.2 Penaeus monodon | reverse complement strand
TTTTTTGGGGGGGGGGGGGGGGAGGGTTAAAAGGGGGGAAGAAGGAAAAAGGGGGGGGGGAAAAGGGGGGAAGGGGGGAGGGAGGGAAAAAGGGGAAAGGAGGGGAAAGGGGGGAGGGGAGGGGAAAGGAGGGAAAGGGGGGGGAGGGGGAAAAAGGGGAGGGAGGGGAGGGGGAAAGGGGGGGGGAGGGGGGAGGGGAAAGGGGGGGAGGGAAGGGGGGGAAAGGGGAGGGAGAGGGAGGGGAAAGGAGGGAGAGGGAGAGGGAGGGGAAAGGAGGGAGGGGGGGGGGAGGGGAAAGGAGGGGGGGGAGGGGGAAAAAGGGGGGAGGGGGGGAAAAAAAAAGGGGGGGAAAAGGAAGGGGGGGGAAAAAAAAAGGGAGGGGAAAAGGGAGAGGGGGGGGGGGAAAGGAGGGAGAGGGGGGAGGGAGGGGGGGGGGGGAGGGGGGAAAAAGGGGGGGGGGAAAAAGGGGGGGGGAAAAAAGGGGGAGGGGAAGGGGGGGAAAAGGGGGGGGAAAGGGGAGAGGGGAGGAGAGGGGGGGGAAAGGGGGAGAGGGGGGGGGAAAAAAAGGGGGGGAAAAAAGGAAGAAAGGGGGGGGGGAAAAAGGGGGGGGGGGGGGGGGG
>NC_051419.1:23550005-23550108 GCF_015228065.2 Penaeus monodon | reverse complement strand
GGGGGGGGGGGGAAAAAAAAATTTGGGGGGGGGAAAAAAAGGGGGGGGAAAAGGGGGGGGTTTTTTTTTTTTTAAAAAAAAAATTTTTTTTAAAAAAAAAAAA
>NC_051419.1:23549633-23549730 GCF_015228065.2 Penaeus monodon | reverse complement strand
TCTCAAAATCCCAAAATTCGGAGCACAGAGATCCGAATACCTTGTAAACCACAGGTAATCGGTGTAGGTTCAGGCGCATAGTAATCTTATCGCCATT
>NC_051419.1:23549044-23549178 GCF_015228065.2 Penaeus monodon | reverse complement strand
ACATAGATGGGATTAGAGAAGGGGAAAGGAAGGAGCGGAAGTGAGAATGTGTAAAGAAAGGTAGGAAAAGGATTGAGAGAAAGAGCACGAAAGAAAGGGAAAAATAGAGAGGGAAACCCCCCCCACACACACAC
>NC_051419.1:23548637-23548856 GCF_015228065.2 Penaeus monodon | reverse complement strand
TCATGTCTCTTCATTTTTAATTCCTTGGTCAGTATTACATTATTTATTTTTATATATATATTTTTTTGCTTTATAGGCCTTAGGGTGTTGTTAATAAAGTTCATCCAACTACCATGCGTTTGATCAAAAGGTTAATAGACATGAGAGAAAGAGGGAGAGAAAGGAAAGGGGGAAGGAGGAAGAGGGAGATGAAAAAAGGAAGAGGAGAACTGAAAGGAG
>NC_051419.1:23548411-23548553 GCF_015228065.2 Penaeus monodon | reverse complement strand
ATAATAAAAAGGAAGAACAGGTAGAAAATGGAGAAGAAAGGAAGGAAAAGATTTGATCTTGTTCTTATGATCTCTTTATCTTATTCTTTCGCATTAACATTTAAATAACTTTTTTTAAGATTAAGCTGATTAATAAGGAATG
>NC_051419.1:23547845-23548020 GCF_015228065.2 Penaeus monodon | reverse complement strand
CCTCAACCTATTCAGTTCCTGGCGAGAAACAAAGGGGAAGGTGAATCGTCTCGATTCCCATTGATCCCTCTATAACACTTTTTCTTTTGTGATAGTCTCTTCCTTTATCGCATTTCTTACTCGTCGTGATCTCATTTTATTTCCTCTTCTCATTTTCTCTCTACTCATTCGTTAA
>NC_051419.1:23546298-23546410 GCF_015228065.2 Penaeus monodon | reverse complement strand
CAGGAACTGTAGATGGATGGATACCGGTCTACAATGTTCATGTGGCAGGGGAGATAGTTTCAACTATTAAAAACATTTTCAATAAAAAATCAACTGAGTAATGCTAAAATCG
>NC_051419.1:23545251-23545786 GCF_015228065.2 Penaeus monodon | reverse complement strand
CTATGACTACTCTTGCGCCTTATTTTTACAAATTTAATTGTCACTCGTACGTGTTGCACGTGACGACGCAAACCAAGGAGAACTTACGATGCAACAAAAAAGTGAAAAGAACTGAGTAAAAAAAACTGAATACATTCAAAAGCATTACATAACCTAGTTTGGAGCTGAATTTACGTTTTGTTGATATTCGTTGTACATTTCGTGTGAGATCAGAATATTAGATTATAAACCCTATTCTCTATTAATAGAGAACGTTATTTTTGCATTTTATTTTTTTATCGTGTGTTTTGTATGATGTAAAGAACTGTTCTATTATTTTATTCTATTATACTGTATTATAATGTGGCTATGTTTGTACGTCTCGTAGAGGTTTACATTTCTGCGAAACACCTTAGCAAAAAATAAATATATTAAAAAAATCCTCACTATCGTCAACAAGAACATCAGCAACGTAAACATCAGGGATTAGAAAATTCACGAACTGATTAGGTTATGCAGTTATAAAGAATATAGTAATTGAATATTGTTCGCCATT
>NC_051419.1:23545063-23545141 GCF_015228065.2 Penaeus monodon | reverse complement strand
CGGACGGGGGAAGGTGGGGGAGGGGATTGTAAGAGGAAGAAAACGAAAAAAAAGTGGTAAAGAGTTTAAGTACTCTGG
>NC_051419.1:23544740-23544945 GCF_015228065.2 Penaeus monodon | reverse complement strand
CTCATCATTAAAATTAAATTTTAGATGTAAAGCCCCCGTATGCAAACAGAGCGAGGCAATGTCTTCGCAAACAGACGTCGAACAACACTTCTTCGTCTTTCAGGAAGTTCTGCGTCTCTTTGCTTAAAACTTCCCGAGACATACTTACGGGCGTTGGTACGAAGTCGCGTCCAAGTTAGGGGGATCGTTGGTGTCCTTGCGAATA
>NC_051419.1:23544193-23544698 GCF_015228065.2 Penaeus monodon | reverse complement strand
CTGGGGTTGTTATTTTCACTCGCGTCAAAGGCAGGAAGGAGGTGGTGTTTTTGGTCGATTCGTTTCTTGGTTTGTCAGCCGGATTGCACCAAAAGATTATTGACAGATTGTGATTGAAAGTTAATAGTTGGCTTAGCTATGGTTCAAGGTTGATTAGATTTCGTTTCAATCAAATGAACTGTATAAAGTTATGGAAGAACTGTCATCAACCTAATCCAAATAGTTTTCCTCTCATCACTGTCCCGGATGCAATTGCTCCAAGTTCTTGCTGTTCACTCGCTCAAGGACAAACAGCCACTTTATTCGAGGTTAAGAAAGACTATCATTCTCTCATTGTCGGCAAGTCATTAAAGTTATTATCTTGTCAAAGTTCAAGTTGAAATTCATTATCTATCGGGAGGTCACCGGGGCAACACTCTCTTCGGGATTCATAAGCAGTAACACCTTTCTTCTTGAGACTGATACCGTGTGTGTAAAAGAAGTCCTTCGACCCCATGACTTACTG
>NC_051419.1:23543310-23543705 GCF_015228065.2 Penaeus monodon | reverse complement strand
GGGACAGGGGGAGGGCCCCCCCCTCTCCCGAAGGATGCAAATTAACACGAACGTTCGGCCATAATGTCTACAGATCTTCTGAAGGCGAGAATATTGGACTCGGATATTGACGCCCCGAATGTCAAATCTCGTATATATATATTCTTTTTTTCTTCTCTTTCCCCTTCTCTCTTTTCTCCTCCTGCCAAGAAATGTCAGGCTTGTCTTTTTTTCTCGAGGATTTTGCTGTTTTCACGCTTGCAAATATATTTTTCGATTTTATTCTCCCCCGCCCCCCGAAACTTGTATTTCGTAAGCATTTTGTTTTGAAAAATGCCAGATTGTATTCAAAATTTCGTTTATGTTGGTGGGCGTGGTAATAGACCGCGAAAACGGTTGATTTAGTAAATGTTCTG
>NC_051419.1:23542604-23542981 GCF_015228065.2 Penaeus monodon | reverse complement strand
GTACCGTTTCACTACCGTGGCGGAGAGTATCGCGGTGCGATAATAGTAGAACAAAAGTTTTGAGAGTATGCTCTGCATCATCTGCTTTTGTTTTTCAAATCTACAGACGATAAAAGGTTTACTTTAATAACAGAGCGCAAAATGGAAACCGGGCGGATCCCTTCCGCCATTAAACATATATTTGTATTTTAATTCTCTCTCTCGTTTCGGAAGTTGATATATTCACCGACGGAACGAGTAATCCAAAAATGGGCTTGTATGAAAAAGGTGAGTGAGAGAGAGGAAAATTGTTCCTGTGAATTGAACGCGAAAAAAGAGTAATACCGTTTGGCAAAAATCAACGTGGCTCTTTTTTTTGAAAATTCAGTCTGCGTGCA
>NC_051419.1:23542374-23542469 GCF_015228065.2 Penaeus monodon | reverse complement strand
GGGAGCCAAAGCATAAACGAGTAATCGACGCGAGAAGATGAGAGAGCGAGCGGAACAGCATTTCGGCGAAAACTGAAATAGTGGACAGACATACA
>NC_051419.1:23541951-23542127 GCF_015228065.2 Penaeus monodon | reverse complement strand
GGGGGGGAAAATTTATTAATATTTTTTTTTAAATGCTTTATTATTATTAAAAAGTTTTTTTATAAAATATAAAATAAAATTTTTTTAATTTTTAAAAACCCAAAAAAGTTTTAAATTTTTCAAATTTTAATTTCTTTTTTTTCAAAAAACTTCAGTGCCCTGGGGGCAAATTTTGG
>NC_051419.1:23541298-23541915 GCF_015228065.2 Penaeus monodon | reverse complement strand
AAAAACTCGCATAAATTTTAAATTTAAATAAAAAAGGAAAAATGGAAAACGGGGGATTCCCATTAAACCAATTTTTTTTTAATTTGTCCTTTTTTTCGGGGGGATAAACCGACGGAACGATTCCAAAAACTGAAAAAAGGTGGGAAGAAAAAAAAGCCCCTTAATGAACGCGAAAAAGAGAAACCGGGCAAACCGTCCCTTTTTTTTTTTGAAAAATTCGTCTGGTGCTTTTTTTTTTCGGGGGAGTGGGGGGGTGGGGTTTTTCCCCAAAAGTATTGGGGAAAAAATAAAAGGGGTTGGGACGATGTTTTTTTGGGGGGAAAGAGGGGAGGTGGGAGGGGGGAAAAGCTTTGGGAAAAAAGAAAAGGGCGTGGGAGAATGGCCCCCCGGGGGGGGTGAGGGGGGAAATCCCCAAGGTTTGGTTGAATTAAAATTAGGGGGTTCAGGGGGGAATGGGGGGAGGTGGGGGTTTTTGGGTGGGGGGGGACGGTGGGGGGGGGAGGGGATGGTGGGGGGGGGGTTCGAAGGGAGGGGGGGGGTGGGGGTGGGGGAAAGGAAGGTTGGGGGAGGGGGGGGGGGTTTTGGTGGGGGAAGGGGGGATACGGGGGGTTTGGGGG
>NC_051419.1:23540528-23541167 GCF_015228065.2 Penaeus monodon | reverse complement strand
GGTTGGGAAATTTAGTGAGGTTGGAATGATTAGAAATGGGATGTTTTAGGAGGGAAAAGGAGATGGGAAGGGAATTGGATTGAATGGAAGGAATGTCTTAGAACGAAGATCAGGAGAAGGATCTTGTGACTTATAAAAGCATTACGATATGGTAGGTGGGTATACGATGTAATTGTTTCATATAGGTTGATAGAACATATTCAAAGGATTGATTTATACCTTTCTATGATGAAATTTAGGGAGATATAAATTCTACATAGATTCTTACTGAACTTATTATCCTATATCTATAATATACTTCCATATTAATCTTATGAATCTCATTCTATCATTTATCTATATATCTTTCTACTTGATCATCATTCATATGTTTTCTATCTAGATCCTGGTCGTATATTAAAAATTTTTATGCTCTCATTCTCATTCTTTCTTCACAATCTCCGATCAGTCTCTCTTACACCTCCTCCAATGCCGGGCGGATCCCTTCTCCCTAAATATTCATTTCTTTTATCTCTTTTCTCGTTTCGATTATTATCCATCGACTGATCCAAATGGTTTATAAACGTTATGGAGAGCGATTTTCCTGTGACTTGAACGCTTAAAAAATCCTTTCAACCTCACCGTGGCTCCTTTTTTTAA
>NC_051419.1:23540363-23540465 GCF_015228065.2 Penaeus monodon | reverse complement strand
GTCCCATAACATACCTCATATTCTACGACACCCTAGTATCTATAATTGGCTCACTCTCATCTCGCATCGTCACTCTCAAGCCTGTCGAGTCGCCGAACCGCA
>NC_051419.1:23539593-23540218 GCF_015228065.2 Penaeus monodon | reverse complement strand
CCCGGTCTCGGGTTTCTCAGGGGTCTCTACTCGCTGTCTGGTCGTGGTCCTGATGGGTCTCCCTCACGGTCTGGGTCGTACTCTCGGGCGTCTCTCTCGCTCCTCGTCGGTCTCTCGCGTGCAGGGTTCAGTGGGGTCTGGTCTCTGTTCGGGTCCGAGTGTCTCTTGGCTTTTGTCGCGCTCTGGCACTGTGGATGTCTTGCCGTTCGGGGATCCTGAAGGGGTGTGGTCGTGCTCGAAGGCCGTGCGTTCTCAGCTGGTTTCATATCTAGCTATGGACGGATTTAGGAGAGACTCCCCTCCTCAGCTCTGGGTCAGCTGGCTCTCTCTTTAGCCCATGGCGATGGACGACGACGTCTTTCTACGCTATGCTTTGGTTGTGTCGGGCTCGGTCTCATACGTGCGGTTGGAAACTCTCTCTCTGGGAAAGGCTTGATCGGGTGCTCTCCTCTCTCTGCTCTAAGTCACAACTTCTCACCATTCCGATCTTCTTCTCCTCTCCGATCTCTCACCCTCTCGCGCTCTCGCTGATGGGATCGCTCTGGCTCCCTGTTTCCCCTCCCTCTTCTCTTTCTCTCTGTCTTCTGTATCACTCACTCTCCTTTTTCTCCTCCCACATGCCTGG
>NC_051419.1:23538852-23539044 GCF_015228065.2 Penaeus monodon | reverse complement strand
TTTTTTCTTCCCTCCTCCTTCTGTTTATAAAGTATCCCTGCTCATTTCGTTAATGTATAGAAGAGGCCGATGCATCGCCTGACGTAATTGTATAGAAGAAGAGGGAGAAAAGAGGGATATTTTATTTATTTGCGTTAGTGAGTAAGAATGAGGGAGTAATGTATTGTTCATTTTTATTCTGTTTTCTAGTTA
>NC_051419.1:23538674-23538773 GCF_015228065.2 Penaeus monodon | reverse complement strand
TTATTTACTACTGCTTTCTATATAAATCAATTGTGCTTTTGTATGAAAGTCTACATGTCTATCTCTATATTACATAAGTTGTGGCCTCATCCATGATGA
>NC_051419.1:23537941-23538270 GCF_015228065.2 Penaeus monodon | reverse complement strand
CATAGTAAGTATGAAGAATAAGCAATACGAGGGAAAAGAAAAAAAAAATGATAAGACACACATTCATTTCCTGCATATATTAATTTTCATCTTCACCTTCACAGCGCCATATCTTGCATATCAATTATTCAACCTTTCTTCATTCTTCCAGTTCCTCATTCGTTCCTTTGGCAAAACAGCTACAACTTCCTTCATCTAAATTCACTCAGTCCATGTTGCATATTTCAATTAAGTCATGCAAGGATCGCATGCACGCACACAACAAAAATAAAATTCTGCACTAATGTTGCAAGTGCGAATAATATGCAGGTGTGTTTCATTTGCAAGAT
>NC_051419.1:23536845-23537227 GCF_015228065.2 Penaeus monodon | reverse complement strand
GGCATACGCCTCATACATCACATCCGAACGAGCCAAGACGTGATGTATATATTAGACGAGGATCCTAGGATGTTCTTAATTAATTTCCGTGAATAATTAATGAGGAGGCATGGCGAGGGGGGGATTTTCTCATGAGTTCATTATGACCGCCTTGTGGGTGAGAGAAAATGGGGAGAGAGAAATAAGGGAAGAGGGTGGGGTAAGGGGGTAAGGGAAGATGGCGAAAGGGAGGAAGGAGGAGAAAGGGGGATGTGAGGGAAGATGGTGAAAGGGAGGTTGGATAAAGAGAGGGAAATGGAAAGAGGAGGATGAGAGGATGGTGAGAGAAAAATTAAGGGAGGTGGAGAAATGGTGAGTAGGGGGTAAAAGAAAATTATAAATA
>NC_051419.1:23536041-23536774 GCF_015228065.2 Penaeus monodon | reverse complement strand
AAATAGGAAAAGGGCAATAATGAGAGGAGGAAAGTGGCGGGGGGAGGGAGAGTAAAAGAACATTTGGAGAAAGTGGTTGGGAAAGAAGAAAAAAGTAAAAAGGGTGAAAGAAAAACAGTGAGTAGATGGAAGAGGAAGGATGCGAAGACGGGAAGGGGAGGGGATTAGAAAAAGGATAACGAAGAAAATGGTGAGAAGCAAATATGGAGAAGGAGAGAGGGAGAGTTGAAAAGGAGAAAAAGAGTTGGTAAAGGGGCATGAGAAGGGGGAGAAAGGGGAGATCAGAGAATGGGACGAGGAAAGGAGAAGAAAAAGGAGGAGGGATAGAAAAAAGGGAAAGGGTCAGGGTAGGGAGAGGGGCAAGGAGAGGAGAATATAAATGTAGATCAATATAGTGGAAAAGGGGCCCGGATGGGAAGAGAGGTCGGACTCAAGAGAGAGGAAGAGCGAGGTCGAGTCACGGCCGGCGCGTGCCTGGGAAGGGGATCACCGATGCCTGAGAGGATGGCAAGAGTAAGTCAGAGACCGGAAATAGAGAGGAGATAGAAAGAGAAGGGCGGAAGGAAAGGCAAAGACGAAAGCTAAGAAAAAAAATAAAAGAATGAGAGGTAATAGAGCGGGTTAATTAGACGGAACGAGTTCAGTTGAGTAAGACCCAGCTGAGAAAGAAAAACTAGACTGGTGCAACACCAAGTCAGTTTTACCCATTTAAAATAGAGAGAAATGATACCAT
>NC_051419.1:23535492-23535896 GCF_015228065.2 Penaeus monodon | reverse complement strand
AAAAAAATAATAGGGAGTGAATGCTTGTAACTCAGAAAAAGTTACTCTAAAGAGATGGAACTCCTCGTCAAATTTCCCTGTGCCAAAGAATAGGACGAAAATAACATAATGTTAAAAAAATTCTGAAAAAACTAAGGGCCGAAATCTAAGAGGGAATGCGATATTTCTAAGGAAAATGTACGAAATGTAAGTATTTATGACGAGATGGGTGAACAGTAACTCACAGGTTAAGGCTTACTGCTTGTTATTTAACTTTTTGAAAATTTTCTATTATTTTTGTATTTTCTCTGTTTGTCTCATTTCCTGTTGAGTTGCCGTGTGTCTGTGTTAATCTTTTCGTTGTGTCTGGCCGTACTCCAAAGGGAAAGTTATTATTAATTTAATTAGTAAATGTTGATTTTTCT
>NC_051419.1:23534918-23535232 GCF_015228065.2 Penaeus monodon | reverse complement strand
AAATCATATTTCTTCTTTTAGAAATAATATAATGTTTAACTAACATCACTTCAAAAAACATCCCCCTCTTACACGCCTCACACACACACACCTTTACCTCCACCCGAACCACACTCTCACCCCTTGTTACTTGATACAACTCCCTTTATCATTCTTCCTTATTTTGTTTTCTCTTTTTTGCTTTCTTCTTTTTCTTTTCTCTTCCTTTTACTTCTCGTCAAACCCCCTTTTTACTTGTCCCTTTAACTTTTTATCCTTTTCCCTTTTTTTCTTTTTTTTCTTTCATTCTTTATTGCGTTTTTACCCTTTAACTT
>NC_051419.1:23534705-23534796 GCF_015228065.2 Penaeus monodon | reverse complement strand
ATGTTTATTTCTTTCGATTCCTGTCATTTTGTTTCTCTATGTCCCGTTCATTATTTATTTCTATTTGCGAGCCTCTCTTTCAGCTCTGTTA
>NC_051419.1:23534146-23534280 GCF_015228065.2 Penaeus monodon | reverse complement strand
TCCGAACTAATTAAATAACATTTAGGGCGTCACTCACAGCTCTCATTATAAATCACATTAAATGCCGAGAAACTCCCCGTGGATTAATATGTCATTTCTCAACCCTCAGGTAAATGCGGATGACGGGCGGACGC
>NC_051419.1:23534021-23534093 GCF_015228065.2 Penaeus monodon | reverse complement strand
AAAAAAATTAATAGTCGTCTGGAGAAGAGGTCGGTGTAGGTAGTTTGATAAGGAGGTAAGTAGTTCAGGTTA
>NC_051419.1:23533063-23533491 GCF_015228065.2 Penaeus monodon | reverse complement strand
ATTTCCTTCTCTATCTCTCTATTTTTTCTCTTTACCATCCTTATCCACAACCTATCTCTCCTCCTTTCGCATCCTCCCCCTCCTCTTCATTTCCCCTTCTGTCTCGGAATGCAGAGACGATGATTAAAATTCTGTTAATTGGACCCCGAATGAGTCACATCTCAAAATCATATTTAAAGAATATAAAGTATATTTTTATCATACAGTTATAAAGACAACAGACATGAAATATTGGAAATGCTCGAGAAAAACGGATTAAAAAAAAAAAAAAACAGTCTTCGCAAATATTTTCAAGAAAACCGATTGTCTTGGACAAAACATGTCATTTGGAGAAGATGTTGCATATGTTTCTTGCAGATGAATGAAGCATTTCTCGGGTCCGGGGGATTTTCGATAAGAGGGGATTTGAAAGAAAGCGCGAGTGGGTG
>NC_051419.1:23532346-23532515 GCF_015228065.2 Penaeus monodon | reverse complement strand
CACTTCCTTT
Organism: Penaeus monodon; assembly: GCF_015228065.2. Classification (NCBI taxonomy): domain Eukaryota; kingdom Metazoa; phylum Arthropoda; class Malacostraca; order Decapoda; family Penaeidae; genus Penaeus; species Penaeus monodon. The sequence continues at coordinate 23,532,505 of NC_051419.1, read as the reverse complement.
ATTTATTTAGTTAATATTGTCTATTCACTGATTTAACAGTTTTCTTCATCTATTTTTATATTTAATGATTTGTCGCTAAGTGTCAGAAAATATATTTACCTGAGACGAATCGATGATAGCAGAATGTTGCCAGGTTATATATAGGGTTTTATTCGTGGA
>NC_051419.1:23531340-23531562 GCF_015228065.2 Penaeus monodon | reverse complement strand
GAGAGTAATATGACTCTATTGCAATTGCAACTTCTTGGAAAATGATCCGGGCGAAGGTAACGATTGCGCTGCGGCGGTCGATCGGTGCAACATTGCAAAGGAATGTCACCGGCGCTGGAGGGACTCGAAGTGGACGTAGAGAGAAGAAGTAATGACGATGGACGTAGGGAGCAAAGGGTGGGCAGAATGAATAATGCAATGAGGTTAAAAAATGGATATATT
>NC_051419.1:23531016-23531264 GCF_015228065.2 Penaeus monodon | reverse complement strand
TTAGGATGAGTAGAATGAATGACGTCATAAGGATGAAAATGGGGGACAGCGGATGTATTGGAGAGGATGGGGGAGGAGGAGAGGGAACAGGGCGGAACGGAGTGAGAGTGGAAGCAAAAGTGAGAGCAGGAGTGGAAATGGGAATAGGGACAGGAGTGAGAGTAAGAGCAAGAGCAAGAGCAGAGTAGGAGAAGGAAAAAAGAAAGAAAAAGGAGGAGATGATGTAGATTTAGATGTAGATGTAGAGG
>NC_051419.1:23530052-23530169 GCF_015228065.2 Penaeus monodon | reverse complement strand
AAAAAACCCAAAGAAAACAATAACAAAAGCAACACAAAAAACAAAAGGAATAAAAAAAAAATTCATCCTTCCCTTGTCAGCAAATATTTGTGTTGCATGTGAGATCTCGGTTGGGCA
>NC_051419.1:23529891-23529999 GCF_015228065.2 Penaeus monodon | reverse complement strand
CTGGATAGCCGTGCAGGACAGACAGGTTTGTGGCTTTGCGGGATCCGTGGTGAGGGATCGAGTGCATGGCGGCGCCTTGTCTTCCTTTAGGGGAAGGATAGGTGTGGA
>NC_051419.1:23529219-23529654 GCF_015228065.2 Penaeus monodon | reverse complement strand
TGGGTGGAGAAGGATAGTGAAAGTAGGTGGGGGAGGGATAGGGGAAGGAACAGGAGGTAAAGTGTAGAGTGCAGAGGAAGGCTAATAAAAGCTATGATTGCATTAATGAAAGAACAACAAAGGAGAAGAGAGATTATGGAAAAGTTCGCCTTTTTCAAATAGTGTGAGACGAGAGAGAATAAAAGGAACAGGGGAATGGACGAGGATAAAACAAAAGGTGGATAGGAAAGAAGAAGGGAGGCTGTATAGAAAGATGCAGGGGAGTGTAAAAATAAGAGGGAAGGAAAGAATAATGGAAAAAAAAATAGGCACGATAAAGAAGAGGAGGGGAATGTTAGCAAAAGAAAACTTAACAGAGAAGCAAACAGAAAACAAAGACCAACTAGATAGATATAAAGAAAAGGAAAAAATCCTAGGAACTCAGACACACGTATG
>NC_051419.1:23528535-23528792 GCF_015228065.2 Penaeus monodon | reverse complement strand
CTTACAGGCACACGAAAATCCTCTGCGACAAACCACGACTAAGTCTAAACATGACGTGGGAAGTCCGTAGAGTTTTGATGGATCAAGACCGAGCACGTACCTGGGGGAAGGCAGGGTTGGGGAGTTGGGGAGGGGGTTTTAGGGGGAGGAGGGGGTTGGGGGCCGTGTGGGGTTCAGTTGAAGGCTTTTCCATCACCTTCCTCGAGTGCTGTTATCGAGAGATGACCGATGACCCTCTGCAGTGTCATCAGGTAGTG
>NC_051419.1:23527115-23527319 GCF_015228065.2 Penaeus monodon | reverse complement strand
GAATGTTAGCCCCCAAAAGAAAACTTAACAGAGAAGCAAACAGAAAACAAAGACCAACTAGATAGATAAAAAGAAAAGGAAAAAAATCCTAGAATCAGCACTACGTATGCTTCTCTTCACAACTCGTTCACGCTTGGCACTGCTAGTATTACGTCAATGCTCACTCTACCTTACTTTACCGTCTCATCCTCATTATCATCCTCA
>NC_051419.1:23526467-23526732 GCF_015228065.2 Penaeus monodon | reverse complement strand
CACTCTGCGACACAACCAGACTAAGTCTAAAATGACGCATGGGATTCGTTAGACGCTATTGATGGATCCGACCGCAGCACGGACCTGGGGGAGGCAGGGTTGGGAGTTGGGGAGGGGGTTTAGGGGAGGAGGGGGTTGGGGGCCCGTTGTGGGGTTCAGTTGAAGGCTTTTCCATCCACCTTCCTCGAGTGCTGTTATCGAAGAAGATGACCGATGGACCCTCTGCAGTGTCATCAGGTAGTGCCAAAAATAACTAAAAACGAAT
>NC_051419.1:23524600-23524791 GCF_015228065.2 Penaeus monodon | reverse complement strand
CGCGAGGTGCCAAAAGGTGCCAAGCAGCCGAGCCATGATTGCCTCGCAGCGGAGTTTAAGGCCATTATTGACCGCAAAGGAACCCTCGCGTGCGTGAATTGCAACGGCGCCTCGTGCATATTTCATCGCGGTCGTGTTGCATGCTTTTGGCGCGGCCGGCGGCTTAGGGCTGTGCCGGGAAGGCCGCGAGG
>NC_051419.1:23523798-23523934 GCF_015228065.2 Penaeus monodon | reverse complement strand
GCAGAGGCAACAATGGGATTTATATGTAACACAATTGCAAATCATCCTTTCTTGCTAAAACATCTAGATTTTCTCCCTAGTTACTATTATTTGTTGTTATTGATTAATATATTAACAGAGTGGCGCGGTCCAGTAA
>NC_051419.1:23523240-23523487 GCF_015228065.2 Penaeus monodon | reverse complement strand
AAGGAGAGAAAAAGATAGTCAGAAAAGGAAATGGCACTGGAGTGCCGCCATGTCCCCGCAGCTGTTGCTGCAACATTAAGACAGCCTGATAAATAATTTGTTATTGAAAAGCATAATTATTAATGGCGATGATCAATAGCATGATGTGCGAGAGAGCCGGTTTTCATTTAATTTGTTTGTCTCATTTGGTAATTAGTTTATGATAATTACTGTCATAATTTCGTAATTGCTGGCCTTGCTGTCCCAA
>NC_051419.1:23522663-23523199 GCF_015228065.2 Penaeus monodon | reverse complement strand
GAGATGATAGCTTTTTTGCACGTTAGGGGAGGTTTATATATATTGTTATCTGCTGGATGTTTTTCATGAAACACCCTTTTTAACAGATATCATTTTAAAATTTAAAAAATACTTTTTTCGGTTTTACTGTTATGCTTTCTTCCTTTTATCCAACTGTATCTTTCTCGTATTATTAATATGATTTATTCTTTTCCTCACTTGTGAAGATATAAGGCTTGTAGCTTTTATATATATATATTTTTTTTCGTAATTCCCTTCGAATGAACTGCATCTGTCCGTTCGTGTATCGAAAAGAATGCGGGTGAATCCAGGTGAATCCGCGTCGAGTTCATATAGGAACGAGGAAATGTCAGTCTGGATTTGAAAAAACTTTTGGGACGTGATATTTGAATGTGTTATTCGTAGCTGTGATTAGGTGCTTATGCTGGGGAGATCCGGCGAGATTAATAGCGTTATGGGAAGGTTTAGGGCAGCGGAAGCCGTGTGGGGGAATCTGTTTCGATTTGTTTTTCTTGGGAATAATAGTATCATAAAAA
>NC_051419.1:23522123-23522300 GCF_015228065.2 Penaeus monodon | reverse complement strand
GTTAACATAGCAGAGCCGTAACCAATCGAGAGTGACTGCTATCGGCTGTGATTGGGTGCATTGTTACCGGCAATGAGTATTTCCCCCGATGAATGAGGCCTTTTGGATGAGTACGAAGAGAGGGAATAATGAATACATTCAGAATTAGTTCGTTTTATATGGTGAATAATTATTGTG
>NC_051419.1:23521532-23522074 GCF_015228065.2 Penaeus monodon | reverse complement strand
TAATGTCTCCTTGTTTATTTTTTGTTAGTATAACAAGTACTACGTGTCTTGCGAGTGAAAAAATGCTTAAAGTGAGGTTCGTATGTATATTAATTTTTCAAAATGATATTAGTCTGTAGAGAAGTTAGTTTGTTAGTTGTTCTCGAACATGTTGAAACTTGTTTTAATCTAATGGAAACTTGTTAAGTAGTTGCATCAGCCTGTAACAAGTTATTACAACGTAATTAATGTTTTTATTAGTTTCTTATGGTAATTAAGAATGGAATAAGTGATGGCTTTTATTAAAAAGGCGATGCACATAACTACAAAGAAAATAAAAGATTGTTGCACATATTTTCGAGGTATTACTGATCAACTTTATTTTTTATAATGCCCATAATTTCTTGGTTTCTTTTCGCGACGTCGAATTTATGATCTGTTTCATACCGCATCCCCGCCCGAGCTCACGCCCATGTAATTTTTCCGACGTTTCTCAGCCCACACTGTCAAACCACCCACACACTAAAAGCCGTGCGGTTTGTGGCCCATGGGAAACGCCCATG
>NC_051419.1:23520977-23521169 GCF_015228065.2 Penaeus monodon | reverse complement strand
AACACGCCGTCCTTGCACTCAAGAGTCCCGCTTAATACTAAGTCAACACACGACTCTCACGCCCACAGCGCCAGCTCCCGCCCACGGTCTCCTTATCTCTTCAGCCATCCACCACGTGCTAATTATTGACTTTGCGAAGCTTGCGTGCGAAATCGAGTTATATATACACATTTGAGGACGCGCTGGGGAAGC
>NC_051419.1:23520611-23520728 GCF_015228065.2 Penaeus monodon | reverse complement strand
TGAGTCGTGTCTCGGGTCGAGGCGGGATGAGGCAATATCCTGTGCAATTGCTTTTGCTTTTTGACTCCTTCCTCCTCTTAAGAAATTATTATATTTCCTTTTTTAGAGGGGGGGGGG
>NC_051419.1:23519798-23520190 GCF_015228065.2 Penaeus monodon | reverse complement strand
TTCCTCCCGCCCCCCCTCCCCTCCTTCTCCTGGCCGTCGCCATATTGTATATTCATACTTGTCATCCTGATACAAAGGCGTAGAACATTTCCTCTCAGATCGCTTCAAACTTCCCCGTTAAAGCTTTCGCAAAAAAAGCCACACACTTCTCCAGTTTTCGAGATTAGTAAAAGTGTCATACTGGGACAGAGCTTTGTAGATTTGGTCTCCTTTCCCCGAAAATGTAGAGAGAACCAACTACAGGAGGGATCAAGGTATCTGACGTTGGCCCGCGTTGTTGATAGAGAAAACGTCAACACGCAGTCTCTTCTTAGTCGATATTAGCATGGTAATTATGGAGCTCACGTAGGTATATTGGGCATTAACAATCTGAATATTCACCGCTAGAAATG
>NC_051419.1:23518132-23518202 GCF_015228065.2 Penaeus monodon | reverse complement strand
GTCTCCATATTGGATCTATATTGCGTGCCTCCTCTTCACAGCGTCTTACTTTTATCGCTCTTTGCCACGA
>NC_051419.1:23517451-23517719 GCF_015228065.2 Penaeus monodon | reverse complement strand
AAAATCCTATGACATGTGGCAGAATATTGACGCTTCCCGTCAACGGAAAACAGTAACATTTGCATTTTCTTCCATTATTTTAATTTTCGCTAAAATTGCTGACCATGTTTACAGATGCTTTTTTATTGCAGCAAGAGCTTTTATCGATGAAAGGGTGTTGACGGAATATTGGGGATTTTTACTGCGAAATAAGTGTGGGTTCCGGAAGGACGAGCAAGAGAGGAAAAGAGATAAAATGAAAAAAGAGAAGCAGAAGGAGAAGGAGAAG
>NC_051419.1:23516999-23517271 GCF_015228065.2 Penaeus monodon | reverse complement strand
GATACACCCCACACCCACTCACACGCACATGTTAGTGCAGACTCCATGACCAGACATAATGCACGCCCAAAGGTCATGACCCCGCTAAGGTCAAGGTTGTGATGCGAGAAGAGGAGGCGCAGGCAAGGACAAGAACATGGCGGAAGTAACCGAGAACCAAGTCTTGTTCTCGAGCTGAACCTTTCTCGTTGTTTTGTTCTTAGGGTATTGTGTTCACAAGGGAGGCTCGTGCGTGAACCCGGGGCTTTTTAACGTTATATATACTGTATGTA
>NC_051419.1:23516494-23516730 GCF_015228065.2 Penaeus monodon | reverse complement strand
ACATCACTGAGATCCATTCTTTCAGTTCTCTCTTCTTTATCATTTACTTCTCTTCCCCTCACAGGTTTGTGCTTAATCTGTCACTTTTGCATCCCTTCTCTTCTCTCTCATCCTTCCCCTTTATCTACGCCATCATCATCATCTTTCCCTCTTCCCTTTCCCGAACGAAAAGTCATGCATTATGTGTCCATAAATATTACGTGTCTCTCCTGTTGACTTGGGTTTATTGCGTATTA
>NC_051419.1:23515552-23516103 GCF_015228065.2 Penaeus monodon | reverse complement strand
TACTTATCTCGGGCCGCATTCCTAACGCCATTAAAAGCTGCTTATGTAAATGGCACCGCTAGTGACATCAGAACACCTAGGTTCATACAACTGGGTCCAGACCGCAAAAGGTCAAGCCGTGCGTGTGTTGTCACGAAAACGTCACTCAAATTGTATCATGCCCGCAAATTCCTTCGTTTCTTACGTATACCCGGGTAAACAAGGGATGGCCGGATGCCCCCAGCCATTGCCCGGGGCACTTCTTCATACCAAAACTCCTTGTACTAATTTCCCAAGAAATTACAAGGAGAACGTGCCCTGAACTTAACCTGACAAGATATTCCTGTCAAGTTCGCCAAACTACAAGACAATTACTATTCCTACGGTCCCCGGTGCACGCCTCCTCTCTCTTCTTCCTTTCTTCGTGCTCTCTGTCTGTCTCCACCTTTCACTTTATGTCTCTCTCTATCCCTCTTTGGATACTTCTCTTTGTCAGATTGTGTATTTCTGCCTTCTGTTTTGGCTGCCTTTCTCTTCCTTTTTTATATATGTCTATATCTCTCTCACGATAC
>NC_051419.1:23514631-23514966 GCF_015228065.2 Penaeus monodon | reverse complement strand
CCTGCAGCAAGGCATGCATACATGTATCCCGTGGCAGCGACGGGGTGACAGCACGCCAGTCCTCACTCCGACGCCTCTGTTCTGCTTTTGCATGCATGTATGTATAGACGTGTATCATCTTTGCATTCTGAGGCGTCACTTTTTCCGCGGCCTTTTGCCTGTGGGAAGAGGTTATTTATTGTTATTTTCGGGGGAGGGGGAGGGGTGGTTGGGGGGTTGGGATTTTTTTTTTGTTGGGGGGGTGCTGGTTGGAGGGAGGGGTTGGTGGGTTGGGGGGAGAGGATGAAGATAAAAACAAAAACAAAAAAGAGACGAGGCGAGACGCACAAACTGTC
>NC_051419.1:23513593-23514534 GCF_015228065.2 Penaeus monodon | reverse complement strand
CACATCTATGCACAGAGAGAAGCAGGGATAATGTGAAAATTCTTAAGCTAGTATAATTGACCTTAAATGCAAAGCAATATATATATATGTAGGGGAAGGGAAAGAAAACAAGAAACAGAGGCACAGATACAGAGATAAGAATACACCAGAATAAAGAAAAAAAATGAGTGAAGATAAAAAATCCTTTAAGTAGATAAGACTGACCTTATCTGACAAGCAAAATTATAAAAAGGAAAGAAATGAAATGACAGAAACGGAGACATAAAAATACCCCAAGAGAGATGAGACAAGAAAGAGAAATTGTTGCACAGAAAGTTTAAGAAAAGAGAAAATTCCCAAACAGATAAAACTAGCCTTATCTCAGGAGAAGAAAAAATACAAACGTGAAGCAAAAGAAAATGACAGAAACAGACACAGAGACACATAGATAACGATGCTTAAGAGAAATGAAAAAAGACAGAGGGATTTCGAGCGTAGATAAATACCCATAAAACTGTCTTCATTACGCAAACAGAGTAATAAAAGAAACGAAAGAGGGAAACAGACAGATACACGCCGATAGAAAAGGAACTAAAAGATTTTGAGAAGAGACAAAGTGCAATGAAAAGTGCAAGATAAGACTGCGTTGCGAAATAAATAGGATAAGAAAAGAAAGAAAGAAAGAAAGAAAAAAAACAGAGCTATACATATATGAAAATACGACGAAGACATAGCATAAGAAACGGAAAGATAGGGATGCACAAAAAAGGAATAGAAAAGAAAATGACAGGCAAAGACACAGATAAAGATACATACAAAAATAGGGGAGAGGAGATAGAGAGAAACAGACACATACAGACAGACAAAACGAAAACGCAAAAAGTAGGATAAGAGGAGACAAAAAAGAAAAGAAAAGAAAAAACAGATACAGACATACAGAAAAAAGATGGGAGGAGAGACAG
>NC_051419.1:23513243-23513553 GCF_015228065.2 Penaeus monodon | reverse complement strand
CATAAGCCGGGCGCGTTGGGTTAGCCTTATCTGAGAAACTTGAAGACAAAAGTTTAGGTCGACCTCCTAGGAGACACCTCGGGCTAATTCTTGTGTTTTTTTTGTTTTTTTTTAGGTCTTGTTTTTTGTTTTTCCAACAGAGAAATTTTGCATGACAGCACTAGGGTAAGTTTTTTTGTGTCGGGGTAGTGCAGGTTGCATGGTGTGGTGTTTTTTAAGATAGAGAAGAATTTGATGTAATCTATTTTTTCCCCAACTATCGAAAGTCCACCTTCAGCGTCAAGCATCACACTACCACCCATGGCGTACT
>NC_051419.1:23512432-23513053 GCF_015228065.2 Penaeus monodon | reverse complement strand
TCCAACAACGCAATTTTCCCTTGGCGGTACTCACACTCACCCTTTCTTCAACCTCGATTCTTAACATTATCTTGCGAGATGACAGACGAGGGAAGTAATTCATCAAGTTATCATCTTAATTACTTCTTATAATCATTTCCTTGGACGTGAAAAGGGCTATAATTATTTTTGATTTTTTTTATTAGTTTTTGGGGGCGGATTATAGCTTTCATAGCTTTGTGTTTTTTTATTTATTATTATTTATTTATTTATTATTATTATTTTTTTTGGTGGCGTCTATTTTTATTGCCTTTCCTATGTTTATTTGGTGTTCTTTTTCTTTTAGTACATTTTTTTTTCATATTATTATTTTATTTTTTTATCATTGTCGTCTCAGTTTCTGTTATTGACCATCGCCTCTTTTTAATATTTTTTTTATGTCTGTTTACGTACCCTTGCCTCTGCTAGTCTTTACCATGTATCTCCTTATAATGTTATCAAGGCTGTCGGTCTCTAGCTATCTGTTAATTTATCCGACAGTCCATCTATTTCAACTATTTTATTATTCATTCATTCGTCTATCTGTTCACCTTGCCAACTCTCTATTTATTAACATGTATCTGCTAATAATGTGTGTATCTA
>NC_051419.1:23511238-23512146 GCF_015228065.2 Penaeus monodon | reverse complement strand
ATAACTATTATTGTACGTGTATACCTGCCTATTTGTGCATGTGTGTTAATGTATGTCTACCTGTTAATGCATATCTGTCGGCAAACGGACGTGTAATAAATCGATGTCTTTTTTCACGTATCTCTGTCAATATATGAAAACACGCATACATTTTTTTTATGCAACGGGGGTGTGTGTGTGTGTAATGGCGACATCGACTGAGGGAGTTGGCATATATATGGCCTCGAACCCTTTGTTTGAGGGCGCTGAATCCCCCTCTGTGTCTTTTGTCTACCTGCCGCCCTATGGAAAGTATGAAACCTTATTTTCCACCATTTTTCTGTTGCACGTAAATGTTTTTTTTCTTTTCTGGTTTTGTAATTTTGTAATATAGTAAACGCTTTTATACGCATTTGTTTTTTGTTAATGTTTTATTACGTTTTATTTTTTTTCTGTTTTTCTATGTGTAATTAAGTAACAAAAATACGATAGTATAGTACATCTATATATATTATTCACAAAGAATTACATTCAGCTTGAACTCGACGTTCTGTGTGTGATCTCTCGTTCGCGTAAAGATTTACAGCGTTTTTGTAACGTCACGCATTCCCCCGTCTGCAGCCGGATTATCGCCCGCTTGAAACGTGGGATCAGGGTTTCGTTGTGTTGGATGTATGTGTTGGCGTGATGCAGCGTCGGTGTATTTTTTCCAAAGATTTATTGAGTGTTGGTTTTGTTGTATCGGGGGTTAGGTAGGCGGTCTCCTTGTTTGTTTTGGTTGTTTGTTGATTTTCATTTGGGTTGCATTTTGGTTCTGGGTTTCCTCTGCAGTGGCTTTGTCGTTCTCTCTGATTTTCCGTCTGTCTACTTGAAGAAGAATCTTTTTATCTGTCTATCTATTTTTCTACGCAATATGATTTTTTCTTTAT
>NC_051419.1:23510991-23511060 GCF_015228065.2 Penaeus monodon | reverse complement strand
CGGAAACCCATTTCACCGTCTTCTTCGCAATCTCGGGACCACCAGCCAACCGGGGAACTTTTAAGGGGG
>NC_051419.1:23510223-23510289 GCF_015228065.2 Penaeus monodon | reverse complement strand
CACTACAGGGGCGGGAAAGGAGCGTGAAATGGGATGGCGCGGCACGGGAAGAGTTGGCCTCAGGGT
>NC_051419.1:23509991-23510182 GCF_015228065.2 Penaeus monodon | reverse complement strand
GGCTAGGGTGGACTAAGGTGGGTTACGGTGGATGAGGGAGGAGCTAAGGTGGATGAAGGGTGGGCTAAGGTTGCTGAGGTGGGTTGAGGGGTCTGTTGAGGTGTAGGAAGGGGGGCTAAGGTGACTGAGGTTAATGTATGGGGTGAAGATGGGTTGAGGTGGGCAAAGTGGTTGAGGGGTGGGCTGAGGTG
>NC_051419.1:23509532-23509913 GCF_015228065.2 Penaeus monodon | reverse complement strand
CGGGGTGGGTTGCTGAGGCGAGGGGATGGATTTGATGGGATGCAGGGGTGGGTGGATTAAGTAAGGGGTGGGCTGGTGGGGTAAAAGATTGGGTTGATGAGGTGTGGGGTTGAGCAAGGGGTGGGTTAGTTGGCTGTAAGATGTGTGGGGGGGGGAGAAAGAGAGAGAAATAGAAGGACGGAATAAGAGAGGTAATAGATGATGGGAGCAATATGAGGAATAGAAGAAAAAAATAGAAAGGAATAGGAATGATAAGCAGAAAATGTGAGTAAAAGAATTAATAGAAAGGTAATGTAAGTAATATGGTTGACAGAGAGAAAATAAAAGTGATCGGAGTAATATGAAGAAAACAGGTAATACAAATGATAAACAGGAGATAGA
>NC_051419.1:23509165-23509505 GCF_015228065.2 Penaeus monodon | reverse complement strand
TGAGTAAGGAAACAGAAATGGAAATAAAAATACTGGAAAATAGGAGGAATAGAAATGAGAAAAGAGAGGTTAGAAGAAGAAGAAAAACGGAAGGGAAGGCAAGAATTTTACGAAGAAGAGGAATCAAAAGATAAAAATAAAAGTTCATCGGTGTTTGTGCCTAAAGCAGAGAGAAAGGAAAAGTGAAAACAAGACCAATAAAACCAGACCATCATCTTAAAAAAAAAAAGATTGACAATAATCACAAAATATGAAGGTTGAGGGAAGGAAAAGGGAATAAAAGAGGAAATAACACGAAAGAAAAAAATGTCTTAGCCCCTCAAAAACAAGAAACAAAAGA
>NC_051419.1:23508648-23509034 GCF_015228065.2 Penaeus monodon | reverse complement strand
AGCAGGTCAAAGGTCTGCTAGTCGCGATCCTATGTAATGCAACCTTTAAAGATTAATGGGAGATTTCCGAAGGAATCTTAAGGAACCGAGCGGAGAGAAAACAACCCCTCTTCATCTAGGGAATTTCCCCTACGTATCCCAGGCCAGGCGGAGGGGAGTCTGGGGATTCTGCCGATTGGGGCGGCAGGAATTTCCCCTAAAACTTGGAGATAACTTCAAGAGTTTTTTTTTGTGATTATTTTGTCATTGTTTGATTCGGTATCTTTTGCTGAAATGTGTATATTGATTTTTTTTTTAAATTAACTCCATCATTTTAGGTGTTTTGGTATTTTATCCCCCAACGGAAAGATAGAGAGATTGATTTTACTGATCTAGGCAGGAGTAAA
>NC_051419.1:23508453-23508612 GCF_015228065.2 Penaeus monodon | reverse complement strand
CGCATGATTTTTTTGTCGTAATAGATATGAAAAATAGTATCATTTAAGTTATGTTTTATTAATATTTCACATCCCTTTGGAAAAGACAGCGGAATTATGCCGAATTAGGGGGAAAAATCCAACTAATACCTGAAATACTTTGAAAGAGAAATTTTATTT
>NC_051419.1:23507697-23507828 GCF_015228065.2 Penaeus monodon | reverse complement strand
CCACACGCCAAGCGGAACAATGAATTCATGAAACCCCATATGATGGCTCGGTGCAGCCGGGGGTTTATGGCCGTCGATTTAATTGGTATTTTTATTTATGACTTTTCTCCTTTTTTCCCCCTTTTTAAATA
>NC_051419.1:23507104-23507390 GCF_015228065.2 Penaeus monodon | reverse complement strand
CTGAAAAGCACTTTCCCCCAAACGCATTACGTACGGCTAACCCAGCGCTATTGTATCTATGGTTCTGTATCTCGTTCGAGTTAACCCTGGCTTTCCGTCATAAAAAGAAAACGAGCCCATCTATTTACGTGTGTTTGATGACGTCATTCCGTCCCGAAATCTGTTCTGCGCTCCCCCCCTCCCCCCCTCCCCAACCCCGCTGGCACCGAAACAAAATTTAATGCACCGGGTATTAACCTGATTTCGATGCATTATGCTAGATCCGGCTCTTGTAAATTATTCATAA
>NC_051419.1:23506457-23506565 GCF_015228065.2 Penaeus monodon | reverse complement strand
ATGCTATTCTAAAAAAATGCGAATAGAGAAACCATACATATGCGCTCATAGAGAAAATGATATAATTGCACAGCTATGAATGTGCACAAACACACGCACAGATTTACA
>NC_051419.1:23505561-23506107 GCF_015228065.2 Penaeus monodon | reverse complement strand
ATGACAACCCATATTTTTATCCGGGGAAAAGACAAAAAATGTATATATATTACTCTGTACTGAAGTGCAAATTAGCTCTTTGTGGCGCAGTTTAAACACAAACTAATTCTGATGAAAAAAAATCGTTTATTTCGCAATGCGCTGAAAGAATAACAGATATAGAATACAAATGCTAGATGATAAAAATTAGTAGAAAAAGCTTAGGATAAATGAAATATTTATGATAAGATTCACAGGTAGATCGCATTGGAAAAAAGAGACTAAAGGAAATATTAAATTTCAACTCCAAATTAATTTTGACACAGTTGGTCGAGTTGGCAGCCCTGAAAACCTTTTTGCAAAGGAGGGTATCCCTGGTCCACGTTTTATATATTAAAGAATATTCGCTGTGAGTTTTTGTCGGTGCCATTCCAAAGAGCTAATGGCCCTGAAGTGTTACCATTTTTTATAATGTGATAACCAAAAAAAAAAAATGGAACGAAGGATGTGTTGATTTCTTTGAACTTCAACGTCTTTTGAAAGTTAGTAGCATAAGAATAAACGAAA
>NC_051419.1:23505347-23505513 GCF_015228065.2 Penaeus monodon | reverse complement strand
AAAAACAGGACGCTGTTACAAAGATTGGTAATCCTGGTAACGGCCGACCCCTCCCCCCCACCAAAAGCTTACCAGAGTCGTGCCCTGTAAAATCCTCTATCTGGGAAACCGTAGCGGGCCAATTACATCATGCTAAATCTCACAACCCCCTTGGGAGCGTGGCGAT
>NC_051419.1:23504928-23505009 GCF_015228065.2 Penaeus monodon | reverse complement strand
ACCCACTGATGGCGCAGCATCAACGCCCTTACAATATCCCAAACGCTGATTGGAACTGATGGCAATATTGTAGCCGAACGC
>NC_051419.1:23504280-23504381 GCF_015228065.2 Penaeus monodon | reverse complement strand
GATTTATTCCCGCTGGATGATATAGTGGTCGTTTGTCCTTGATAATTGGCATTAAATCACGAGAGGCCGCTTTTTGCATACACGGAATTTAGTTATTGGGT
>NC_051419.1:23503416-23503744 GCF_015228065.2 Penaeus monodon | reverse complement strand
CAATCAAAAACATATTAGCGTTGGTAAATCTTGTTTTATCCCCTTTTGGAAACCAATACGAATTTACGAAAAAAAATAATCTTATGCGAAAAAAAAAAATAAAAACAGGAACAAAAGCACAAAAAATAAATCGCAAAATCTCTGGGATTTAGCTAAAGGTGGGGGGGGGGGTGTAGGGGGGAGGGATATTTTATATCGCTTATGTGTGTTGTAATATATGCAAGGGAAGAACGGGTGAGGTGCAGGATTTTCATCATCATTATTGTCATCGTTATTATTTTTTGGGGCAATAGTTGCACTTACATAACTGCATATATATTCAGACATT
>NC_051419.1:23503071-23503339 GCF_015228065.2 Penaeus monodon | reverse complement strand
GGAAAAACGGCGAGCAGCACACAGCTTATAACTCATCAGACACATAGAAACACACAAAAAGCAACGAAACTCGCAAAAACATCCCGCTGGAAAACACGTTGCGGCAGCCTTTGACAATTGTTCACGGAATAATTGGCAAGCACGAACGAAAACACGGAATACACAATATCCGGCAGCCACTAGCTCGGAAATGATTCATCAGCTGATACCATGTTTGTATTCATTTCTGGGTATAAATAATGGATGGGAGGGGTGGTTCGTTCCGGTT